>NC_088908.1:28295568-28628068 GCF_037157495.1 Lathamus discolor
ATAAGGTTGATATCAGCCCACCTCACAAGCGTGTCAAAGTCCCTCTGGATGGCATCCCTTCCCTCCAGTGTATCAACTGAACCACACAGCTTGGTGTCATCAGCAGACTTGCTGAGGGCACATCAATCCCGCTGTCCATGTTGCAGACAAATATGTTGAACACCGACCCATGAGGGACGCCACTCCTCACCCGTCTCCAATTGGACATTGGACCGTTAACCAAAACTCTCTGCGTGCAGCCAGCCAGCCAATTCTTTATCTATCGGATGGTCTATCCATCAAAGTAGAACGATTCCGCCGGAAGAAATGTCGCCGCTGTGGCCCGAGAGCCGCTCAGCCCCGCCCGGCAGGTGCAGAGCCGGGCTCCGCCCGGGGCCCCACCCGGGGCCAGCCATCGCCCCCTTGCCTGCGCGCGGCCTGTGTGCCGACGGCCCAACCGGGCCCCGCCTCGCCGCGAGGGGCGGGGGTTGTGGAGCGACGGCAGCGGGCAGGCAGGCGCGGAGCTGCCCTTCCATAAGAGCTGCCATTAGCGATGGGACCCCGTGCAGGGTCTTAGTGTCGGCGGCTGATGGGGAGTGAAGGTAGTCGGGGTGGGTCCCCTTTTGATGGATTCTCGGATAGCCTGGGTTCAGCCAGAGCAGCTTGGTCCGTCGAACCGCCTGTGGATGCACATCTGGGAAACTACGTAGGGTGTCCGCAACCTCTACTTCCTTCAGGAGGAGCATCAGCAGAGCGCTTCCGCTGGGGCCGGCCCTGTCTCCCCCGCCCAGCATGTACTGTGCTGATCCCCAGCCCGACTTCCTGCCGCTCGAGAGCGCCAACAACCAGCAGAACCGCAGCCGCCACCAGACCTCGCCACCCCTGGGGGCTGCTGCTTGGGACCGGCCTCCACAGGTCGAACCGTCTGCCGCCAGCAACAAGAGGAAGCGCGACAACAAGGCCAGCACCTTCGGCCTTAACTACAGCCTCCTGCTGAGGCCTCTTGTGCAGGGCCGGGCGCTCGCCCTAGGAAATGAGCCTGCCGGCCGGGCTCAGGCCGGCCTTCCCGAGTCGCTCTACATAGGCACCCCTTGGAAGAAGAGGAACTACAGCCAAGGAGTCATGGGGTGAGCGGTCGCAGCGCCAGGCAGGCGAGGGGGTGCCGGGCAGCTCCGGGTGCCGGGCAGCTCCCAGCGCCGGGCTTGGACCTGGCCTGGCCTCTTGAAGAGGTGCGAGCTGAGGGCCTCCCAGCACGGGATGGCCGCTGGGCCGCGGCCACAGGAACGGCGGGTGTTGCGGGGTATCTGGATCGGGCCCGTAGGACGCCGCTCGCAGCCGGCGGGGGCAGGTAAGGGCCACGTGTGCCGGGTCGCTCCCCGGCCCGCCCGTGCGCTGTGTCAACGGGCCCCGCTGATGCCTGTCGGCGGGACAGCCTCTCGTGCAGCCCCCGAGCCCGGCCGGGCATTGACCCCTCGTGGAGGGGCTAGCGGATGCCTAGGTTTGTGCTGATGATGTGTGCAAGCCTATCTGTAGGTTTTCCTTTTGTCACTGCGTGTGTACTTGGGGCTGTTAGACGCTCATCGCCCAGTATCGCGCCTTGCTGCCCGAGCAAGGGTGTTCCGTTGCTCTCTTTGCGGTTATTGTACCGCATGCGGTACATGTATTGCGGTGGGTGGTGTCGGTGAGGGGTCTGATGCCATTGCTGCTCGCGTGCATGCTGCGGGGCTGGGTGAGGTGGCTGAGCTGGGGAGGACGGCAGACAGCACGGTATCAGAGGTGCAGGTCCTGCTCTTGGCAGCCGCTGCCAGGCACGCTTCTGAAGCTTTGTGCTATATGTAGAACAAATGCATAATAGGAGTTATAATTTAGAAGAATAATAATCTGCTGCTGTTAAAAGAGTGCATAGTCTAGGAAATAACATGAGGAGTGTGTTTTTTCGAAGACCTACAGAGAAATAAGGCACACATGATTATGTAGAGTGTTATGGATTATGTCGTGGTTTAAGCCCAGCCGGTGACTCAGAACAATGCAGCTGCTTGCTCACTCCCTCTGCTCCATCTCCTCTGATCCAGAGGGATGGGGAGAAAACTTAAAAGAATGTAAATCCCCCAGGTTGAGATTAGTCCAGTAACTAAGGTATAATACAAAAGTACTACTACTGTCAATAGTGATAAGGGAAATAACAGGAGGAGAGAATATAAAACTAAAAGTGGAAGGTGGAGGCGGATAAATACAAGTGATGCACAACACAGTTGCTTACAATCTGCTGACTGATACCCAGCTCGACCTGAGCAGTGATCTGGCCTTCCAGGTAACTCTCTTCAGTTTCTATACTGGGTGTGAAGTGCTGTGGTACGGAATATCCTTTGGCTAGATTGGGTCAGGTGTCCTGTTTCTGCTCCCTCCTGGCTGCTTATGCTCCTCCCTGCAGAGCATGAGACCAAAAAGTCCTTGATTGGGGTAAACATTAGTTAGCAACATCTAAAAACACTGGTGTGTTATCAGTGTTGTTCTCAGACTATAGTCAAAACCACAGCACTGCAACAGCTACTAAGGAGAAAAATGATTGCTACTGCTGAACCCAGGACACCACATTACCCACCAAGTATATCCGGTCCCTGAGCAAAAGCAATCCCACAAGTGGGTTTGCCTTTACCTGAAGCAGGAATAACACAGACTGTCTTCTACAGCAAGTTCTTCATGAGCACCACAGGAACTTTGTCCCCCTCTACAATATGTAAAAGTTCTGACTGGGCTGGGCCAGCTCTGTTGGCAGATCCTCTGGTGTTGACCAACCAGGTGGCCTTTGGTGTGTATCCCAATGCTTGAAAGTTCCCCCACCCATTGCTCTCAGTGTGGTTTTTAACAGCCCATTGTACCGTTCGATTTTCCCAGAGGCTGGTGCATGGTAGTGGATGTGATATACCCACTCAATGCCATGCTCTTTGTCCCAAGTGTCTATAAGGTTATTCCGGAAATGAGTCCCATTGTCTCACATGGCACCCCAGAGAGAATTGAGTCAGACAAGGGGGGCACAAAATTACAAAATGGAATATATAAACCTTTAGAATCAGTTTTAAGTAATGTTAAGTTTGATGGCTTTGTAACAGTAGCAATGGAAAATTATTGAGGTGCATCATACATAGAAAAAATAGAGTACAGCTTGAGAACATACTGAGAATTCTTGTACAAGATAAATCATTATAGTTGACATAGTTTTAAGAAAAACAGTCTAGAAGAACAGGATACAGGGATAAAGAGTATCTGGTAATGGCAGGTGTCCAGGATGGTCTACAGTTAAACTAATGGATAAGTAGGAAGACAGGAGGATTATTATGTCTCTGGTGCTAACGAACCAATTAAACTGGTATAAGCATCTACTGTGTGTGCTTCAAAGGCTGCCAGAAGTGATGAAGATTGTTGGAAGAAGTAAACAACCCTCAGAGACCACCACCACAATTCTGTATGCATACAGGGAACTTTCCTGGAAAACGATGTAATATATGTATGCCCAGGGACTATATAAGGACGGCTTGTGTAGCAACAGGGAGACACAGGTTAGGAAGAGATATCCCCCGTGTCTCCCGGCGCCGCAATAAAGAAGACCTGCTTGTCAGCTTGAAAACTTTGTTGGCAGGTTCGTTCCTGGAGTTTTCTCTGAATCATGTGTTGCCACAAAATCTGTTTCTCAGGGCTCAGGATAGTGTTCCGGGCAGTGGCATGGGGCACAGTGTATGTTTCCAGCCACCCGGTGGTTGCTTCCACCATGGTGAGCACATGGCACTTGCCTTGGCGGGTTGGTGGGAGTGTGATATAGTCAGTCTGCCAGGCCTCCCCGTATTTATACTTCAGCCATCGTCCTCCATACCAAAGAGGCTTTAACCGTTTGGCTTGTTTAATTGCAGCACGTTTCACACTCATGAATAACCTGGGTAATAGTGTCTGTTGTTAAGTCCACCCCTCAGTCACAGGCCCATCTATATGTTGCATCTCTGCCCTGATGGCCTGAAGTGTTATGAGCCCACTGGGCCCAAAAATAATTCACCTTTATGTTGCCAGTCTAAGTCCATCTGAGCCACTTCAATCTTAGCAGCTTTATCCACTTGTTGGTTGTTCTGGTGTTCCTCAGTGGCCACATTCTTTGGTACATGGGCATCTACATGGCGTGCCTTCACCACCAGGTTCTGCACACTCCGGCAGTATCAGTCGTGGCATACCCCTTGGCTGCCTTTGACTCCAGTTCATACTGAAGTTCTAGCATGTCTGGTATGGCAGCGCTCAATGGCGGTGTGACTTCATTCAGGCCACGATAGTCTACTGTTAGTCTTCACTCTCCGTTAGAATTTCGCACTGACCATATGGGGCTATTAAAGGGTGAGTGGGTCCTGCTGATCGCTCCCTGACTCTCCAGTCCACGGATCAGCTGATGGATAGGAATCAGGGAGTCTTGGTTGATGCAATAGTGCCATCGGTGCACTGTTGAGTGTAGTGGGAACAGGGGTTGGAGAGAGAAACAAGTTTGCTAGGGGATGAAGATGTTGGACTAATGACAGTTTTTGAGAAAACCTTTAGGATGCATACCATAAATATTACATAACAGTATTGTTTTAGATGGTCCTTGTCTGCTCCCTCAGTGATCTGAATGAGTAGAGGGGTCCCTCTGGGAAGAATTCCTGAGGGCCCTAGGGAGCCCTGTCCTCAACCAGTCCTGCAGCTGAAGGTGGGGGGGGGAAGTGAGTGAGTAACTGCCTGGTTCTGGGTTACCACCTGGGCTTAAGCCACAAGTATGTAAGTTATAGGTGAAGTTTGTAAACTCCTGAAGCTCTTCTGCATTCAAGATCTGTGTTTGCACAGTACAGAAGAGAACAGCTGTTTATACAAGATTTTATATGTATTGACCTACAAAATATACAGCAGATAAAAATAATGAATGGGTAGAAGTCTTTCAAGAAAAATTACAGGAGATAATTCTGAATGTCTCAACTGACAAAGTTACATCCAGTAACCTTGCAGACAGTCCTCCTTGTAGTAGGAGTTACTGAAGTTGCAACAGCTTTGCAGTTTTAGTCAATTAAAAGAGCTATATTCTATTACAAAAGCACCTTGAACAACTCTTAAAACTCTTTACAGTTTAGCTAATTTTAAGTTATACTTTATGCATGACACCCACATCTTGTTTATAACTGTCGTGGTTTAAACCAATCCACACAGGTTGTCCACTCACTCCCCCCCCCCCTTCTTGCCCTCCCCCTGCTTCTGGAGGGACAGAGAGGAGAATCAAAAAGAATGCAACCCCCACGGGTTTAGATAAGAACAGTTTAGTAACTAAGGTATAACACAAATCACTACTGCTACCACCAATAATAATAGTGCTAAAGGAAATAACAAGAGGAAAGAATACAACACCTCAACACCAGCCGACCGATAACTCGCCCCACTCCCCCCAGCCGAGCACCGACCGATACCTTGTCCAACCCTGCAGTCCCCCCAGCCCTTCCGGGTCACTCCCCGTTACCTCCTGGGCATGATGTGCTGTGGTATGGAATACCTCTTTGGTCAGTTTGGGTCAGGTGTCCTGTCTCTGCTTCCTCCCAGCCTCCCCTCCTCCCTGGCAGAGCATGAGGCTCACAAAGTCCTTGGCCAGACCAAACATTTGAGCAGCAACTGAAAACATTGGCGTTATCAGCACTGTTCCCAGGCCAAAAGATCAAAGCACAGCACTGCACTAGCTACTAAGAAGGAGAAAACTGACTGCTGCTGCTGAACCCAGGACAATAACACTGAATAAAAAAATTGTTATTGTGATAGTGTTTTCTTTACCAAATCTTAAGTTGTAAATTTTCAATATCAGTTTCCTATTTGGACTATCATAACATAAAAATCCACTCAGAATGGTCATGTGGACTTCAGATACAGTACAACCTTAGTTGGTAAGATACAAGCATATTTAAGACAATTTTTTAAATATTAAAATCTGGAAAGAGCAGTGTTGTGAACCAGATGACACCAGGAGCTATGTATTCCCACAATGGAAGTGGCTGGTGCACTATATACACAGTCTAACAAATGTGATCCTTGATGTAGTTGCAGTTCTTAAAAAGCAAGACCGGTTTTCTCCCGGACAGACAGTCTTTCTGCAAGCCGTTAACCAATTCCAAAAAGAATGACCAGGAAGCAAGGACAGCTGTAATGAGCAAGTGTGCTAATAAAACATCATGGGAATGGTAAAAGTTCCTTTCAGTACTGTTCATGAGAATGAAAAAAATCCATACAGTAAGTATTACTTCTTTTCCTGAACATTGGCATCCATCTTATTTACAATAGCTTATAAAGACACACAACGCAAAAGGTTTGGTTTTCAACTTCATAACCGATTAACATAATTCACCTGTATGTTCTCTTCTAGCTGAAGTAAAGTAACACTACTATGGAAAAAAAGAGGTAATCAGAAGTAGCAAAAGCACTGATATGACAACAAATAATTTGGATAAATATTCAAGAAGTAATATTGCACACTTTCACTCCCAGCCAGTGACAGCCAGTCCTGTTTGTTTTTTTTGCTGTCACACTACCTTAACAAAGTCATTTTTGGTTTCTATGGCAGTGGAAAAAAAAACCAACCCAACAAGCTGAAGGAAGACAGCCCTTATTGAGTATGAGGCCTGGGTTTCAAAATTAATTTTTCAGTGTGCAAGAAGGGGGGGGGGAATAAGTTTAGATATTGAAAGTTGAACCCAACTTCCATTTTACAGGCTAAGTTTAGAATGACACACAGAACAATACTAAGTATTGTACATTCCAGTTTTACAGACACACAGAACTCATTAAGGTGTATTTATAGAATGGTTTAGTTTGGAAGGGACCTTAAAGCTCATTCACCGTTCCAACCCCCTGCCATGGGCAGGGACACCTTCCACTAGAGCAGCTTGCTCCAAGCCCCTGTGTCCAACCTGGCCTTGAGCACTGCCAGGGATGAGGCAGCCACAGCTTCTCTGGGCACCCTGTGCCAACACCTCACCACCCTCATAAGAAAGAATTTCTTCCTAATATCTAAGTCTGCCCCCCTTTCATCTTAAAGCCATTTCCCCTTGTCCTATCACTATATGCCTTTGTGGCAAGTGCTGTTCAGGAAAAAAAAAACCCACAAAAAAAAACCCAAAACAAAGCAAGCCACAAAAAACCCACCGAAATTTAGGCAATGACTAATACTTACATCATCACAGGACATGTTATATTCTGCCAAAGCAGTTCAACCTCGGGCTGCTGTACTGTGTGGATTGTGTCAAGGAAAGGAGCTAATGCTGGTACACAGAACAAGTAAAAACCAAAAAAAAGCAGTATTAGCATAGGCGTCAATAATTGTAGTAACTGCAACACCTTTAATCTGACAAACACAATTGAAGGATACATTGATGGTGCCACCACTCTTCTATGTATTCCAGCAGAGAACAAGCTTATTAGGGTAATACACCTAATTGTAAAAAGTGTGTGATTCCAAAATGATATGAAAAATGACACCTAGGAAAGAAATCAGATTAGTCCCACTGCATACTTTCACTTAAAAAAATATATAAAATAATAATAAAAAATCTCTATACACATATATATATACTGCTCCTAACCATTTCAGTACTTGTGAACTGTTCTTTAGATATGCATTCAAGGTCCACATATTGGTAGGCATTATTGTCCCAGGACATAATCCAGAAAAATTCTAGACAGCTCGAGAGCCTAACTGAAAATTATCTCCCAGTTTCAGAGGAGAACCATATTTAGCCTTTCGGTTTTCAATACTATACCACTTGACTGCCACACACTACATTTGGGATTAGCCTGATCTTTACCTTTTGTGTCTCTGGGTCTATTAACCAGTTCCAGGCACCACTTGCTGTACAGACTAACACCACTATCAGAATCACTGATAAAAGAACAAGAGTCATAAATAGTATACGTCCTATCAGCAAGCATTTCTTTTTCATCAGCAACTCTTAAACATTTCTTCTCCCACTTCTGAAGGAGAAGTTTCTAGTTGGAAGGTAGAAATGAGACTAGACAAAGAAACTTATGTGACACTGTAAATATTCTGTACCAGTTTCCTGGACAGGACAAGTAGGTAACTGTCGTGGTTTAAACCCAACCACAAACCTCGTTCACTCACTCCCCCCCCTTCTTGCCCTCCCCCTGCTCCTGGAGGGGCAGAGAGGAGAATCGAAAAGAATGCAGCTCCCACGGGTTGACATAAGAACAGTTTAGTAACTAAGGTATAACACAAATCACTACTGCTACCACCACTAATAATAATGATAAAGGAAATAACAAGAGGAAAGAATACAACACCTCAACACCAGCCGACCAATAACTCGCCCCACTCCCCCCAGCCGAGCACTGACCGATACCTCCTCCAACCCTGCAGTCCTAGCCCTTCCGTGTCACTCCCCGTTACATCCTGGGCATGACGTGCTGTGGTATGGAATACCTCTGGCTAGTTTGGGTCAGGTGTCCTGTCTCTGCTTCCTCCCAGCTTTCCCTCCTCCCTGGCAGAGCATGAGGCTCAGAAAGTCCTTGGCCCGACCAAACATTTGAGCAGCAACTAAAAACATCAGCGTTATCAGCACTGTTCCCAGGCCAAAATATCAAAACACAGCACTGCACTAGCTACTAAGAAGGAGAAAAATGACTGCTACTGCTGAAACCAGGACATGAGCCCATCTATATATTTGTCCTGGTTTAAGCACGGCCGGTAACTCAGAACCATGCAGCTACTCACTCACTCCCCCACTTTATGCTTTGTATCATTTGACTGGTTTTTACTCAACCCGTGGGATTTACATTTAATCATAGAATCATAGAATAGTTAGAGTTGGAAAGGACCTCAAGATCATCTAGTTCCAACCCCCCTGCCATGGGCAGGGACACCTCACACTAAACCATCCCACACAAGGCTTCATCCAACCTGGCCTTGAACACCGCCAGGGATGGGGCACTCACAACCTCCCTGGCAACCGATTCCAGTGTCTCACCACCCTAACAGGAAAGAATTTCCTCCTTATATCCAATTTAAACTTCCCCTGTTTAAGTTTTAACCCGTTACCCCTTTTCCTGTCACTACAGTCCCTGACGAAGAGTCCCTCCCCAGCATCCCTATAGGCCCCCTTCAGATACTGGAAGGCTGCTATGAGGTCTCCACGCAGCCTTCTCTTCTCCAGGCTGAACAGCCCCAACTTCCTCAGCCTCTCTTCATACGGGAGGTGCTCCAGTCCCCTGATCATCCTTGTGGCCCTCCTCTGGACTTGTTCCAGCAGTTCCATGTCCTTTTTATGTTGAGGACACCAGAACTGCACACAGTACTCCAGGTGAGGTCTCACAAGAGCAGAGTAGAGGGGCAGAATCACCTCCTTCGACCTGTTGGTCACACTCCTTTTGATGCAGCCCAGGATACGGTTGGCTTTCTGGGCTGCGAGTGCACACTGCCGGCTCATGTTAATTTTCTCATTGACCAGCACCCCCAAGTCCTTCTCTGCAGGGCTGCTCTGAATCTCTTCTTTGCCCAAAATTTCTTTGGTTCTTCTCCCCATCCCGCCAGGACTGGGTGGGGGGAGAAAGGGGGGAGTGAGCTAGTGGCTGCATGGTTTTGAGTTTCCAGCTGGGCTTAAGCTGTGACAGCCTTCTACTCACTTTTTGGTAGACTGTGCGCACTTGCTTAATTTCACAGAATCACACAGAATCACACAGAATCCCAAGGGTTGGAAGGGACCTAAAAAGATCATCTAGTCCAACCCCCCTGCAAGAGCAGGGTAACCTACAGTACATCACACAGGAACTTGTCCAGGCGGGCCTTGAATATCTCCAGTGTAGGAGACTCCACAACTCCCCTGGGCAACCTGTTCCAGTGCTCTGTCACTCTTACAGTAAAGAAGTTCTTCCTGATGTTAACGTGGAACTTCCTATGTTCCAGTTTACACCCATTGCCCCTTGTCCTATCACTGGATATCACTGAAAAAAGCCTAGCTCCATCATCCTGACACCTACCCTTCACATATTTGTAAACATTGATGAGGTCACCCCTCAGTCTCCTCTTTTGCAAGCTAAAGAGACCCAGCTCCCTCAGCCTCTCCTCATAAGGGAGATGTTCCACTCCCTTAATCATCTTTGTGGCTCTGCGCTGGACTCCTTCAAGCAATTCCCTGTCCTTCTTGAACAGAGGGGCCCAGAACTGGACGCAATATTCCAGATGCGGCCTCACCAAGGCTGAGTAGAGGGGGAGGAGAACCTCTCTTGACCTACTAACCACTCCCTTTCTAATGCACCCTAAGATGCCATTTGCCTTCTTGGCCACAAGAGCACATTGCTGGCTCATGGTCATCCTCCTATCCACCAGGACCCCCAGGTCCCTTTCCCCTTCACTACTTTCCAGCAGGTCAACCCCCAACCTGTTTTCACATTTTGAAATTATTTTGAATGGGTGGTTTCAGTAAGTGAGTTGGATGAAACTTGAGTGAGTTTCTGAGGGTTCTACACAGCCTCTTGCTCTCCCTTTACTGCTTTTGTTGCAAGACTGCAGACAAATATATTAATGCACAACATGTAGATGGTGTGAGGAGGTGTGCTGTGCTGGGGATGTCCCATTCTAGGGCGAGTTCCCGCTGTATGATATTAGGGCTGGGTCAGTTGTGAGGTTTTAACCCTCAAACTATTAGAAATCCCTTCCCCCCCCCCCCCCCCCCCCCCCATGTGCTGATTCTTTTGTCCTTATATCTGAGCAGCACTCAGCAACTGAGGTTGTTGCATGAATTTTTTCAGATATCTTTCAGCATGTATTGGTGTCTCTGAATTTTAAGGTTTTTGGACTCATGGAAAGTATTTCAGTGAAATATTTTCTAGGTTTATATTGGTTTTCTGACAGATATACTAGCTGAAGCTTCAGAAGAAAGAAGATAAAAACCATGGTTTGATCCCCAGGCCTACTCAGAGACCGGCCTTTCCAGATACTTTGAAGGGTGAGACCAGTCACCTACATGGAGGGAGGAAGTATTCTTCCAGTTCCTGCAGTTGATGCTCTTGAGCATGTGTCTCTGTCACTGGGCTAAAAAGGTGATATCAGGAAACCTTTGTTATCTGCTTAGTCACCATCCTTTATTGACAGTTACTGTTTGTAGCTTTCTAGCCTGGAGTGATAAGCAGAGCAAAAGGAGGTTGGGGACTCTCCAGGTTATTTTGCAGGTTGTATGCTAGTGCTCCTGGCCCATGGTTTTTCTACTACCCGTGCATAGAATCATAGTAGTTAGGGTTGGAAAGGGCCTTAAGATCATCTAGCTCCTACCCCCCTGTCATGGCCAGGGACACCATGCACCAAGCCATGTCGCCCAAGGCTCTGTCCAACCCGGCCTTGAACAGTGCCTTGGGCAACCTATTCCAGTGCCTCACCACCCTCACAGTAAAGAACTTCCTCCTTATATCTAATCTAAACTTCCCCTGTTGAAGTTTGAACCCATTACACCTTGTCCTGCCACTACAGTCCCTGATGAAGAGTCCCTCCCCAGCATCCCTATAGGCACCCTTCAGGTACTGGAAGGCTGCTATGAGGTCTCCACGCAGCCTTCTCTTCTCCAGGCTGAACAGCCCCAACTTTCTCAGCCTCTCTTCATACGGGAGGTGCTCCAGTCCCCTGATCTTCCTCGAGGCCCTCTGGACTTGCTCCAACAGTTCCATGTCCTTTTTATGTTGAGGACACCAGAACTGCACACAGTACTCCAGGTGAGGTCTCACAAGAGCAAAGTAGAGGGGCAGGATCACCTCCTTCGACCTGCTGGTCACGCTCCTTTTGATGCAGCCCAGGATACAGCGAGCGCACACTGAAGCTGGATCATGTTCGTTTTCTCATAGACCAGCACCCCCAAGTCCTTCCCCACAGGGCTGCTCTGAATCTCTTCTCTGCCCAACCTGTAGCTGTGCCTGCGATTGCTCCAACCCAGGTGTAGGACCTTGCACTTGTCGTGGTTGAACTTCATAAGGTTGGTATCAGCCCACCTCACAAGCGTGTCAAGGTCCCTCTGGATGGCATCCCTTCCCTCCAGAGTATCACCACACAGTTTGGTGTCATCAGCAAACTTGATGAGGGCGCACTCAATCCCACTGTCCATGTCAGCGATGAAGATGTTAAACAAGACCAGTCCCAACACCGATTCCTGAGGGACACCACTTCTTACTGGTCTCTAGCTGGACACTGAGCCATTGACCACAAGTGTTTGTGTGCGGCCATCCAGCCAGTTCTTTATCCACCGAGCGGTGCATCCATCAAATTGATGTCTCTCCGATTTAGAGACAAAGATGTTGTGTGCGACAGTGTCGAACGCTTTGCCCAAGTCCAGGTAGATGACATCAACTGCTCTACCCTTGTCCATCAGTTCTGTAGCCCCATCATAGAAGGCCACCCAATTGGTCAGGTAGGATTTACCCTTAGTGAAGCCTTGCTGGCTGTCACCAAGCACCTTGTTGTTTTTCATGTGCCTTAGCATGACTTCCAGGAGAATGTGCTCCAAGATTTTACCAGGCACAGAGGTGAGACTGACTGGTGTGTAATTCCCCGGGTCTTCCATTTTCCCCTTCTTGAAAATGGGGGTTATATTTCCCTTTTTCCAGTCGTCGGGAACTTCACCTGACTGCCATGATTTTTCAAATACGATGGCCAGTGGCTTAGCAACTTCATTTGCCAGCTCCTTCAGGACCTGCGGATGAATTTCATTGGGTCCCATGCACTTTCAGATTTTTAAGATGGTCTCGAACCAGATCCTCTCCTACAGTGGTCCCAAGGTCTTAATTCTCACTTCCCTGCATCTGCCTTCTAAGACTTGGGTGGTGCGGTCGGAGCCTTTGCCAGTGAAGACCAAGGCAAAGAAGTCATTCAGAACCTCAGCCTTCTCCAAATCCTGTGTAGCCAGTTCTCCCGAGAGCTTCCTCAGGGGGCCTACGTTGTCCCTAGTCTGTCTTTTATTTGCCACGTACCTATAGTATCCCTTCCTGTTATCCTTAACATCCCTAGCCAAGTTTAATTCTAACTGGGCCTTAGCTTTCCTAACCTGGTCCCTAGCTTCCCGGACAACATCCCTGTACTCTTCCTAGGCTGCCTGTCCTTGCTTCCACCTTTTATAAGCCTCTTTTTTCCTTTGAATTTTCCTCAGCAGCTCCTTATCCATCCAAGGAGGTCTCCTGGCCCTCCTGCTGCACTTCCTTCTAGTTGGGATGCAACACTCCTGAGCTTGTAGCAGGTGATCCTTGAATATCAACCAAGAGTCTTGGGCCCCCCTGCCCTCCAGGGATATATCCCATGGAACCTATCCATCATTTCAGTTTCTTATTTCATAGATCCTTTGCTTCAAACAGATGAATGTTATTTTGTTTAAACTAATACAAGTTCTTTTTAATTAAAAGTGCTAAGCACGTTTATTAGTCAAGATATAAGATTTTTTCCTATCAAGGTCGAAGTGAGCATTTTATTGTCTGTTTATAAATTGCATTGTGTACTTTGCCTTCCTAAAATACACTCAAATGTACTAGACTTTTTCCTGAAGAAATCTGTCTTTTAAGAAGAAACAATCCTACTGAACTTGAATTATAAATCAAATGTTTGAATTAGTCCTACCAATCAGCGATCTGAAGTATAACTCCGCAACTGATCCACTGGCTCTAAAGAAAGTCTCCATCAGAAAACTCAGATCAGAGCTAAAAAACTCACAGCACAGCCCTTTGTTACCATGTTGTCCTGGGTTTACCAGGAGCCGTTTTGCTCCTTCTTAGTAACTGGTGCAAGCTCTGTGTTTTGACTTCCAGCCTGGGCAGAGAGCTGATAATACCGATTGTTTTTAATTGTTGCTAAGTAATGTTTATTCTGGCCAAGGACTCTGTGAGTCTCATGCTCTGCTGGGCACGAGGGAGGCCGGGAGGAAGCAGAGACAGGACACCTGACCCAAACTAGCCAAAGAGGTATTCCATACCATAGCACGTCATGCCCGGAGGGGGAACTGGAAGTTACCCGGAAGAGGCAGGCTCTGGCTCTTCGGGGGGGGTCGAACTCGTTCGGCGGTGGTATCGTATTCTCTTGTTATTTTCTCTTATCAATATTATCATTTGTGGTAGCAGCAGTGGTTTGTGTTATACCTTAGTTACTGGGCTGTTCTTATCTCAACCCGTGGGAGTTACATTCTCCTGATTTTCCTCCCCATCCCTCCGGGAGTGGGGAGGGTCGGGGGGGGTGAGTGGACGACCTGTGTGGATTGGTTTAAACCACGACACATGTCAAATCTGCATGGACGTCAGGTCACCCAGCATGAGTCAGGCAAGCCTGGCGTGGGGCTCAAACCAGGGCTTTCAGGTTGGGCAAAGAAGAGATTCAGAGTAGCCCTGTGGAGAAGGACTTGGGGGTGCTGCTCTATGAGAAAATGAACATGAGTTGGCAGTGTGCGCTTGCAGCCCAGAAAGCCTCCTGTATCCTGGGCTGCATCAAGAGGAGTGTGACCAGCATGTTGAAGGAAGTGATCCTGCCCCTCTACTCTGCTCTTGTGAGACCTCACCTGAAGTATTGTGTGCAGTTCAGCATAAAAAGGACATGGAACTGTTGGAACAAGTCCAGAGGAGGGCCACGAGGATGATCAGGGGACTGGAGCACCTCCCGTATGAAGAGAGGCTGAGAAAGTTGGGGCTGTTCAGCCTGGAGAAGAGAAGGCTGCGTGGAGACCTCATAGCAGCCTTCCAGTATCTGAAGGGGGGCCTATAGGGATGCTGGGGAGGGACTCTTCATTAGGGACTGTAGTGACAGGACAAGGGGTAATGGGTTAAAACTTAAACAGGGGATGTTTAGATTTCATATAAGGAGGAAATTCTTTCCTGTTAGGGTGGTGAGACACTGGAATCGGTTGCCCAGGGAGGTTGTGAGTGCTCCATCCCTGGCAATGTTCAAGGCCAGGTTGGATGAAACCTTGGGTGAGATGGTTTAGTGCGAGGTGTCCCTTCCCATGGGAGGGGGGTTGGAACTAGATGATCTTGAGGTCCTTTCCAACCTGAACTGTTCTATTCTATGATTAAATGAAATAATTGAAAAGATCTGCCCACATTGCTTCTTTCTCCTGTGTTCTAGTGCCTTTTATGCTGCAGTTAACTTGTAACTTCATGTTAAAACCAGAACATAAATGAAAAATACATTAATTTGAGGGGTTTGGGATGATGGGGGCTGGTTGGGAGGAAGAAAGAGGAAACCATGCTATATACTTTCAAGTATTTGCGCAGGATATGTCTTGTAATGTAGATTTTGTGTTTTTTTTTTTAACTCCACAGCATTTGAGGAAACATTCATAATCAGTCCACCATAAATTGTTGAGATGTATACTCTCCCTCAGTTCTACAAGGCAATTCTGTGAATTACTCAGCAGATGACTAATGCTAGTCAGAAAGGTCAAGCTTTTCTTGGGTAAATACCGAAAGATACTAAAATATGGTGGGGTTGCCAGAGGTGGTTGTCTGGATGTAGGTATACCAGGTGAAGGTGTTTCTTCCACTGGTGTCTTTTCACTGCTCGCTGCCTGGGTGGACATGACTGCTGCTGCTGCAAGCTTCAGGGTCTCCTCTTCGGGCTTCCCGCTACATTTAGAAGTTGGCTGTTATAGCTGAAGGTGGTGGGAATCAACTTGGCTAACTTTGCCTTGGATGGATCAGTGAGGCTTGTGTAATTCTGTTGTAATAGACCTTGTCTCTGGGAAGCTGGGGAGCGGTAGCAAGCACCTGGGCTACAGTGGAAAGGGATGGAAATAAATCTTATTTGCCTAGCACTCCATGAAGTGAAATTCTCCATTTGCATCTTAGGAAACTGCTTATACAGTAGATATCCTGATTTTTAGCGATGTTTAGTAATCATATGGCAGTGGAATGCCTGTTTTTTCTGCATGTCTGGTTTTAGGTAAACTGTGAAAAGATGATCTGTGAAGCTGTGTTTCAGATGGGTGAACTTCTTTCCCCTGGAAGCAGGGGAAGGAAAGGGGGGGAGTGAGAGAGCAACTGCGTGATTTACAGCTGAGCTTAAACCACAACAGAGACTTAAACTGGTAGGGGCAACTAAACACTGTCATACAGGAATTATTCATCCAAAGAAAATTCATATACAAAAGGCTAATTTAGTGCTACAGGAGTATGTTGCAAATATCCCATGCAAGTATGGATGTAAAATCAATAAACTCTTAAATCAGAAGTGATTCATCTTAAAGTATGGAATTGGAAGGCAAAAGTCATCACCGAGTCATTTTAAACCACTGGAGCAGAAGCTATGGGTAACACCCTGATGAAATTAGAACATGCGTGCCTGCATAATTTCTCCTGTGAAATGAAGAGTGAAGAAGAGCCAGAGGAGAGTGGAAGCATAGCACAGTTCCAGAATGACAAAAGCAGGAAATTTCTCAATTAAAACTTACTGCTTTGGTTAGTGTAATACTGCATAGTGGCATGCAAAGGCAGCACTTCACTACTAGCCTGTGATTAAGCAAAAGCAGTCAGTATTATCTTTCTCTGGCTGGCTGCTGTGCTTAGCAGGACTCTGCTCTGCTGCTCAGCTGCTTGGGGCAGGCAGGGAAGGTTTGTGGCATGGATCCTAGTGCAGAGGAGTGAAACTTGTATCATTTTGAATTGCATTTCATAAAGCGACGTATCTCCCAGTATCACTCTTGGTTCCAGTTCTGGACTTGCAGCAGTAGCAAGTTGTGCTGTTTTATGTGTCAGGTAACTGAAGTGTATGATCAATTGTATGTGCTTGTCCACTTATCTGTCTGTGTTCTGTGCATATAAAACAGAAATAACATTTTGTTCGTATGTGATTATTTTTTGATTGCTTGAAGTGCAGTAAGATCCATACTCACAGAATCACAGAATCACAGAATCCCAAGGGTTGGAAGGGACCTAAAAAGATCATCTAGTCCAACCCCCCTGCAAGAGCAGGGTAACCTACAGTACATCACACAGGAACTTGTCCAGGCGGGCCTTGAATATCTCCAGTGTAGGAGACTCCACAACCCCCCTGGGCAACCTGTTCCAGTGCTCTGTCACTCTTACAGTAAAGAAGTTCTTCCTGATGTTAACGTGGAACTTCCTATGTTCCAGTTTACACCCATTGCCCCTTGTCCTATCACTGGATATCACTGAAAAAAGCCTAGCTCCATCATCCTGACACCTACCCTTTACATATTTGTAAACATTGATGAGGTCACCCCTCAGTCTCCTCTTCTCCAAGCTAAAGAGACCCAGCTCCCTCAGCCTCTCCTCATAAGGGAGATGTTCCACTCCCTTAATCATCTTTGTGGCTCTGCGCTGGACTCCTTCAAGCAATTCCCTGTCCTTCTTGAACAGAGGGGCCCAGAACTGGACGCAATATTCCAGATGCGGCCTCACCAAGGCTGAGTAGAGGGGGAGGAGAACCTCTCTTGACCTACTAACCACTCCCTTTCTAATGCACCCTAAGATGCCATTTGCCTTCTTGGCCACAAGAGCACATTGCTGGCTCATGGTCATCCTCCTATCCACCAGGACCCCCAGGTCCCTTTCCCCTTCACTACTTTCCAGCAGGTCAACCCCCAACCTGTACTGGTACATGGGGTTGTTCTTCCCCAGATGCAAGACTCTACACTTGCCCTTGTTAAATTTCATCAAGTTTCTCCCCGCCCAACTCTCCAGCCTGTCCAGGTCTCGCTGAATGGCAGCACAGTCCTCTGGTGTGTCAGCCACTCCTCCCAGTTTTGTGTCATCCAGAATAACAATTGGGTAAACTCATTTGAGAATCCTAAATTGCACATTTAGAGCCCACAAGTTGTGGCAGACCTATCTTCCTCATGGTGCTATTTGGTGATGTTATGGTAGGAAGTTCTGATTACAGCTTTTGCAGCCATAATTTATTTTGTAATGAGGCATCACTATCTCTGTCAGGTAAACATAACAGACACTGTAATCTACTAACTTTAGTGGCCTCTGTATAATCCTGTTTGTGAAATTCTGATGGAATCATCTAGGCTTGAAAACAGGGTGTAATGCAGTTAGTACTTTGTTTTAAAACATACTCAAAAAGTGTAAGAGACTAATTTTTCTTTTCCTCGTGTTAAAATTTCCTGAAGTACAAAGCAAAGACCCACTTGTATTGCTATTTCCTGTAATAAAAACAGTAAACTAATGCTCTTACGTATTGCAGAGAACTATCTCCATGCATCCTAAATAGGTCTTGAGTGTTGGTATGCTTCAGTATACTACTATATAGTATATGCACTATGTTCAGTATATACTATATGCCATTCAGTATATACACTATAAAGACAAATAAAATATCTCTCCATAGTGAAATTTGGTTTATTACAGTGTAATTTTCTTTCTAAAATCAAGTCTCCTTTTAAGGACTTTTATCTAAAATAACTTATTAATGTAATGGCATTAAATAATAAAAGACTGTTATGATGCCGAAAATAATTCCTCAGTGTCTTTGATCTTCATTTTGGCTAAAGGTATAAAATTCCACTAGAGGCTTTTGTAAACAGACTCCATTAATCCAAACAATTTATTTTATTTTCTTTTAACAGCAACTATAATAGACTAAGACAGTGAATATCCTCAAGTTTTAATTTTCAGTACAGCTGGAGTTAACTTCATGTTAATTGGAGTCACGCCTCTAAGTACTGTTGTACTGCTCTGGACTCTGCATGTGGCTACTTCTGTTTGTCTTGGCTTTAATTAATCATTCCCTTATTTCTTGTCAGTAGCCATTATTGGTCAGGGAGATACAGTTCCAGGTGCAGTGTTGAGTCTTCACAGCTTCTGCCTGCTTTCTGCATGCTGTGGTCTGTGCAGCACAGGCGGTTCTAGCAGCAGATGAAACACAGATATGTCTAGTATTTCCAGCTGGTGTGCTGATGGGAACTTTTCCTAATAGTCTTTAAGCCTTTTTTCTGTAATTGAAAAAGTGCAAAGTTCATTTTTTCTACATCTGCATTGTTTAGTAATGCTCAGTGCATGTGTAATGTGAGTTTCTGTGGTTTTCCATGCTGCTTAACTTTTTGTTTTGCCATAAGGCTTTACATATGACTGAGAATAAGAAGGATCCCATTTAAAAAGATGCAGACACATGTTATTTATGTTTAGAAAAAGAAATACATCTGGTTCTGACAACACATAACCATTTTGTGTGCTTCTAAAGAATGCACCAATTGATGTAATTATCTCGATTAAGAGTGTCAGTAGAGCTAATAAAGAGAAGTGCCCTGAGAACTGCAGTGTCTGTATGGCTTGGCCCTTTGTGCACTTTGGGGACCTCATTGCTGATTGCCTTGTTCTTTCAAAGTTCCCCTATGGGACAGGGGAACAATTAACTCCTGGAAACCAGAAGCCCAGGAGCAGCTGGTCCTACTAACAATGGGCAGTATGGATTTGTGCTGTGCCATACATGAATTTCTCCTCAGGGACAGTCCCCTCCATATTATCCCAGCACATTTTGTGCTGTTAAGTGCCCTCACACAATGTGGTGCCACTCCACATGGCACACAGTGCATGTGTGCACTCAGTCTTATGTTACTAAAACGTTGCTCTGGGGTAAAGCTTGTGCCTTGTGGATGTTACCAGTCTGTTCCAGCTAGGCCGGAGGAGCAGATGCAGAAACGGGGCTTGATCAGATCACCATGATGTAGCCCACAAATCAAGTGAAGAGTTTGCTACACATGATAGGAAGCCAAGGTCTTCCCGTAAGCTGGTTCACCAAATTGCAGTTGAAAATTAATTTGAGTTTTCTAGAGTTTGTTTTTTTACCTGTTTTCCTTGTTGCTCCTGTTTTTGAATGCTACCTTAATGGTCAAGCACATGGGGACTAAATTAGCAATTCGGTGTGTGTGATTGGCAGTGGGGACAGAGAGGGAACGTGGCTGTTGGAGTACTCAGCTTGTGCTTTGTCACATACTTCTTCATTCAGCTCTTGCAAGGGGAGGATAGCTGTAAGAAGGTTTAAGTGCCAACAAATTGAATAGCAGTGAAGAATAGAAGAACAGGAGATGGCTGAAAAGCCAAAGGCAGAGGAGTCAGTGCCCCTGTAAGGGATGGCAGTAGTAGTTTGGAATGTGCACATTAACCCCAGGTTGTAAGCTTCCAGGGGAAAAACAAGAAAGCAGCTGTAGGAGGAGGTGAGAAATTTCCTAACAGTGTCAAAATAAATGCTGAAAAGAGCATTCACCGGTATTAATATTGCAGCTATGTTCAGAACATCCTTGGGGTACCTGAGGTGATGTGTGTGAACAGGGCATGGTGCTAGTGTGGCCGTAAGGAGGGAGATGGGAGATGACACCTTGCATTTTTGCAGGTGATCTTCGGGGGGGGAGGTGGGGGGTGGGGGTGGTGTGTGTGTGGTTTGTTTTAGTTTTTAGTTTAAGTGTTTGTAAGGCTCCTTCTGTAGGTGTCAGAGGAGGAGAAGCTTCTCCAAAGGTTGATAAAGCTGTCTGAATTGGGTATCTGTCTGGATTACCCTTTGGAGGAACTCTTAGTTTTTCTGTATGTGTTAGCTATAGGGAGCTGTGGTGATGGCCACCACCAGTTGCTAGGCTCTTATGACTATTCCCCTAACCACGTGTGGGGAAAATTCCCATAAATGCTCAGCGGAAAGTAACGTAAATATCTTATTTCTTTGTCTCTGAAAGAAGCTTGCGTTGTTCGTAACACTGCAGTATTGAAGAACATAATGCAGATGGTTTGAGTTCTGTCCCTATGCTGACACTGTTAAATACAACTTTCAGATATTTTAATGTTTTGTTGCCACCTATATTCAACTTCCAGTTATCAACATTTGATTTATTGAAGTGTGTATGCAGTGGGGAAGTATTAGATTCCCCATCTCATCTGCTCTTAATAAGTTGCTCTCTTCTGATGATCCCTCAGAACTTTAAGAGGAGATGCAGTTGTACTTGGTAACTGGAAACAATACATTTTTAAAAAATAGCTATTACTGTAAGGCAGGAAACAGATTAGTTACTCTGTGGGTTTTGTCTGTTTTTCTAAATACATTGTTAGTCAAGATGATGTGTTTATGATATTATGGAAGCACAGAAATTTGTGGCACTGTATGAAGGCATTTTTGTTTCAGCTCTAATCATAGGTACTCTAAGCACAACTTATTGACTGACATGTAATATGGGAAACTGTCAAATATATGGGTTTACTGTCTTGTCAATCACTTTTCTGAGCCACCACTGCTGTACGTGTACTACTTATTTTCTTGTTATGGGGGGAGAGTGCATAGTTTGTGTCTTTAAGCAGTAAAAGAAGCAATTTTTTTTTTTTAGCTCTAGTACTGGCACAATTGCTATCAACTTTTTAAAAGCTTTTTACTGAACACAGACTGACGCCTGAAACTCCCTTGCTGGTGCCAAGGGCTGACTAGGAAGTGTTGGCTGAAAACCTCCTGTTTCAATTTTTGCAAAGCTTGTACTCAGAGCTTACAGCTGCATTCAGACTTGAAGACTGAACCATTTCTCTGTTACACTGGCAGTAAAATACATTGTGATTTTCAATGTGAATTGAAGGTGCTTGGATTTAGATTTGCTTCCACACTTTTAGCAAGTGCAGTGCAATATTGACCTATGGCACAAGAAGCTAACAGGAAATTAAACATTACCAAGTGTTGTGAACCTGTTTTCTTTTTTAATTGCATGCTACTCTTGAACTGCCCCATAATTAGATAGGTAACTAGGAGCTCAAAAAGCATGTTTGATTAGAGTAATTGCTGTTTCAGTCTCTTGTGGGGTTTTTTTTCCATGACTTTCTGGTGGGGTTTTTTTGTTTGTTTTTTCTTCCCTCTTTCTTAGTCATAGAATCATAGAATCATAGAATAGTTAGGGTTGGAAAGGACCTCAAGATCATCTAGTTCCAACCCCCCTGCCATGGACAGGGACACCTCTCACTAAACCATCCAACACAAGGCTTCATCCAACCTGGCCTTGAACATTGCCAGGGATGGAGCACTCACAACCTCCCTGGGCAACCGATTCCAGTGTCTCACCACCCTAACAGGAAAGAATTTCCTCCTTATATCCAATCTAAACTTCCCCTGTTTAAGTTTTAACCCATTGCCCCTTGTCCTGTCACTACAGTCCCTGACAAAGAGTCCCTCCCCAGCATCCCTGTAGGCCCCCTTCAGGTACTGGAAAGCTGCTATTAGGTCTCCACGCAGCCTTCTCTTCTCCAGGCTGAACAGCCCCAACTTCCTCAGCCTGTCTTCATACGGGAGGTGCTCCAGTCCCCTGATCATCCTCGTGGCCCTCCTCCGGACTTGTTCCAGCAGTTCCATGTCCTTTTTATGTTGAGGACACCAGAACTGCACACAATACTCCAGGTGAGGTCTCATAAGAGCAGAGTAGAGGGGCAGGATCACCTCCTTCGACCTGCTGGTCACACTCCTTTTGATGCAGCCCAGGATACGGTTAGCTTTCTGGGCTGCGAGCGCATGAAGAAGTCGTTGACTTTTATATGTCTCCCAGACCTGAAGAAGAGAGAATGCGGATGGAAGTGGTGAACAGGATAGAAAACGTTATAAAAGAGCTCTGGCCTAATGCAGATGTGAGTAGGATACTGTTCTGTTTTTTAATATATGAAAGCAACTTTTTGTGTCTGTTTGCTTTGCGAAGTATTGAATAATGAAAATACTGTTTGTTTTTCCATATTAAAAAAAGCACAAACCAAAACAACAACAAAAGGATTTCTGGTCAAATGAGAGAGATGATCTTTCTTCCTAGAATAATACAGGTCAACATTTTCTGTCACACATAGGAACAAAGACAAGATAGATCTACTGTAGTCAAAGAGAGGTCATAAGGTATGGCAACATTTAGTCTCATGAATATTTATTTACTAAAATTAATGAGAACATACCAGGCATGCATGCTTGTAATGTATTGTTTTAAAAAAACCCAAAACAAATCTACTGAAAGTCATCACTTTGCTAGTAGCAGGGCTTACTAGTCCAAAGACCTGTGGTCCTGGATATTAAGGCTGAATGCCAGCAATGCCATGTTTTGTAGACCATGCTATTTTTAATGGGCAGTTAAACTAAATTGACATCTTACAAATTTAAAGGAACCAGGTTTTCTGTACAGGAACAAACAAGTCTGTAGATCTGTGTATTGAGCTTAAAATCTGAAATGCCTCTTTCCACTGAAGATGGGTTTTTACTAGTACTTCATTCAGTCGAAACAAGTTTCTTCTGTGCAGAGCTATGCTTTATTTCAATAAAGGTTGGATTAAAGAGAAGCCAAAGAAGATGCTTTTACAACTCAAGATGGTTTTATGGACACACATTTGGAATTTTAGTGTAATTGCATCTGGTTTAATTGTACCCCTCTACTAACATTTCCAGAATGGAGATGTATAGCTGTAGTCATCTATCTGTAGATAACAATAACTGAAAATAAGGACTTGTTAGCTG
This sequence comes from Lathamus discolor, assembly GCF_037157495.1. NCBI lineage: Eukaryota > Metazoa > Chordata > Aves > Psittaciformes > Psittacidae > Lathamus > Lathamus discolor. Next base: position 28,319,021 of record NC_088908.1, read on the forward strand.
GAATAGTAAACCAAATTCAGACAGCAGAATCTTTAGTATAAGGAATGCTCTTTGATCCTGCCACAGTAAAAGAGTGTTTTGACATGAGTGACTTAAAACCACTGTTCATTTTAGATCTTCTTCACCTGTTTTTTTTTCAATGTATTTTTTAGAAATTGACAGAATATCACAGAATACAAATTCTTTCTAAACTATAGGTATGTGGTGTGTGGTTTTGTGTGTAAAATGCACTCACATTTTCAAGGTGGTTTATATTGGCAGTCAGCGTGTTAGTGACATCATATGGAAGGAGCACTCTTCACTCAGTGATAGCTGCCTTTGTACAGCTATGATAGTCGGTACAACATGTATCTGGTAGTTTTTTCTTTGAATAAAACAACCTTTCCAAGGGGACTCTGTAAGAGACTTTAGCATATCTCACAGGTGTTGTATAACTCTCCTCTAACCCAGTGAAACAGTGTTGTAGATCCTAATCAAGAGCAGGAGTTAGTGGGCTTCCAGTTTGACAGGTGATAGTATAGGAAACAGTGTGGGTAGAAACCAGTGCTCGCTCTGATACACCCTGCCAAAGTCTTATAGTAGGGGATTTCACCACAATAGCTGACTGCTTCAGCCTGAAGAAGAGGCCGCTATTTCCTAAACAAGTTTGTGTGCTTCAGACTTAACTAGTGTAATGAGGAGAATGGGTTTGTTACCAGGGGATCTTTCTTTGTTACCACTAACACTTTGAACAGGGCACAAGAACTTAGTGCATCCAGAGATACTCTGTTTGTAGGACAGACTTGATCTGTAAAAGCTAGGTCTTTTGTATTAAAATGTTTGTTTTATATATATATATATATATATGACTGGGGGCTTGAGAAAAAAGTCTTTCTTTAAGCTACTGAAACTGGTTTTAGTAGCTGTAATCTGTTTAAGAGGGGGAAACAAATTACAAGCCCTGCCACAAGTGACAGCTGGCCACTGGATTTAGCTGTAATGTGACTGAGAGGAAGCACGTACAATGTAGTAGAAAACTGAAGTTAACTTTTCAATTATTGCCAGTTAAAACTGCTATGACCCTCTTTCTTTGCTGTTCTTGAAAATGATAGAGAGCAAGAATATGCCAATTTTTCTCGTCAGTAGCTGCTCTTCAGAGCTTAAATGCATTTTGTGTGCTGTTGTTACACTGAGGAAGAATTCTCATCTTGTATGCCCTTCCATTTTCTGGAGGCTAGAGAGGAACCAAACAGTGACACAGCATGCCAGGTGACAATCTGGAAATTACTGTAATGCTATTTTTCTAATACTTACTTTACAGATCTGGTCAGGAACTGAACTGCTGAACTCAACTGTGTTCAACTTTGACAGTCTTTTGTTGTAATTTTTCAGTTGCTTGAGTCAGTCACTAACCTTCTGGAAATCTGTATTGGTTTAGCTACTTTATTTAAGTTTTGAGTACACACTCTGGGAAGGTAGAGTGTTATCTGGTCCAATGTCCTTATCTTTAGCTGCAGTGTAAAATGGTAAGTTAATCTTTAAGCTGTTCATTTTGAGTCATAGATGCAGCAAATCCAGCTAAAATAAACTTGTAAGTTAAACATTCACATTCAGTTTGTAATTTCTCACTAAACATGTACATAAGACATGCTCTATAAAAATCAGATACCAAGGAAAATGAAAATCAGGCTTCATGAATCTGAACATACAGAGTGTACGTCCCCAGGGATGCTGGGGAGGGACTCTTCGTCAGGGACTGTAGTGACAGGACAAGGGGTAACAGGTTAAAACTTAAACAGGGGAAGTTTAGATTGGATATAAGGAAGAAATTCTTTCCTGTTAGGGTGGTGAGGCACTGGAATGGCTTGCCCAGGGAGGTTGTGAATGCTCCATCCGTGGCGGTGTTCAAGGCCAGGTTGGACAAAGCCTTGGGTAGCATGCTTTAGTGTGAGGTGTCCCTGCCCATGGCAGGGGGGTTGGAACTAGATGATCTTAAGGTCCTTTCCACCCCTAACTATTCTATGACTCTATGATTCTATCAGTAAACCTTTAAGTTCTATTATCTATATAATCATAATAAAAAAATTCACCCTTTGCTAGCTGTTCAAGGGATTATTTGTGGCAGCACAGCTTTGATGACTTTTGTTTTGTAGAAACTTTTAGTGCCTTGATATATACACACACATATGTAAAAAACCCCACAGCAAACACTAGATTTTTTTTTTCTCCTTTAAATAGATCTTTCTTCTTATTGCCATCATTCTCCTATGGTCTTTCCATTGAAATTGCTGTTAAATGCCAGGCAGCATTTCAAGTGCATTCTCTTAATTTCTTTAAATAAAAAAAAATCTTAGCTTTTTCACCTGAAGCTTATGTTGGATTTTCCCTTCTGTTCAACAAGGTCAGGATTTGACAGTATTTGCCAAGAAGAAGCACCAGCCCTAGAAGTGCAGTACAGAAAGAGCAAAAACAGCCGAAGCCTCCCACGGCAGCTTCGCCCCTCTTTGCACAGAAGTAAAATTCACAGTGGAAAATGAGGCAGCATGCTTAGGCTACCCAGACGTGAGGAGGGAAGAGGCCAGCACACCAGAGCATCAGCTCCAAAACCGTTTTGTATCACCACACTCAGCCTTGTCCAGGGAATTCATAATGAGCCACTCACTGCCATGCTGCTGCCAACCACCCAAGCCTGTAACAAGACCATGCTCTACTTGCCAGTTTCCTATTCACCACCCACCCCTAAGAAAGTATGGCTCACATTGGTCATGGAGAGAGAAGGGGCGTGGCTCAGGCGTGGCCCCAGCCATTTGAGGGCGGTGGCAGCCTATGTGTACCTCAAGGGGATTTGATTTTAGGGGAAAACAGCCAATGAACTCAACTGTATGCTGTTGCCTGCTATGTTGCACTTTTATAGCCCACCAACTAGATGTTTTCAGGTCACCAGCAACTGGCCCTGACTTCCCTCTGACTTTCCAACAAAGAATGAACTTTGACAAAACCAGACGAGCTCAGGAGTGACCAGACAAGTTCTGCGATGCCATCAGCAGGCAACAGTCCAACACTGCACACTCTCTCCTGCTCTGAAAGACTGTTACAAGAGATGGAGCCCAATATCACGGACCGGATGAACTCAGCAGCTTTATAGGGATTGGTCCATGCCCTAAAGAATGATATCTCTCTTTGTGTGTGTGTGTATATATATATATGAAACAAGAGTGATGGTATATTGAAAAATGTGGGACCTGAGCATGACATGAATGGTATGGATTAAGGGGTGGATACTGTCCTGGGTTCAGCAGTAGCAGTTATTTTTCTCCTTAGTAGCTGGTGCAGTGCTGTGTTTTTGACTTTCAGCCTGGGAACAATGCTGATAACACCAATGTTTTAAGCTGTTGCTAAGTAATGTTTACTCTGACCAAGGACATTGTGAGTCTCATGCTCTGCCAGGGAGGAGAGGAAGCCAGGAGGAAGCAGAGACAGGACACTTGACCCAAACTAGCCAAAGAGATATTCCATACCACAGCATGTCATGCCCAGTATATAAACTGGGGGCAGTTAGCCAGAAAGGCTAGATTGCTGCTCGGGTCTGGCTGGGTGTCAGTCAGTAGGTGGTGAGTAATTGTATTCTTTTCCCTTGTTATTTCCCTTATTAGTATTATTGGTGGTATTTGTAGTAGTTTTGTATTATACTTTAGTTATTGGACTGTTCTTATCTCAACCCGTGGGAGTTACGTTCTTTCAGTTCTCCTTCCCATCCCTCTGGGAGTGGGGGGGAGGAGGGCGGGGTAGTGAGCAAGCGGCTGCATGGTTCTGGGTTGCCAGCTGGGCTTAAACCACTGTCCTGGGTTTAGCAGTAGCAGTCAGTTTTTCTCCTTCTTAGTAGCTGGTGCAATGCTGTGTTTTGACTTTCAGCCTGGGAACAGAGCTGATAACACCGATGTTTTTAGTTGTTGCTAAGTAATGTTTACTCTGACCAAGGACTTCGTGAGTCTCATGCTCTGCCAGAGACGAGGGGAGGCCGGGAGGAAGCAGAGACAGGACACCTGACCCAAGCTAGCCAAAGAGGTATTCCATACCACAGCACGTCATGCCCAGGGAGGTAACTGGGAGTTACCCAGAAGGGCACAGGCTCTCTTCTGAGGGTTGGACTCATTTCAGCAGGTTGTATCGTATTCTCTTCCCTTGTTATTTTCTCTTATCATTATTATCATTGGTGGTAGCAGAAGTGATTTGTGTTATACCTTAGTTACTGGACTGTTCTTATCTCAACCCGTGGGAGTTACATTCTCAAGATTCTCCTCCCCATCCCTCTGGGAGCGGGGAGGTCGGGGGAAGGAAAGAAAGATGGAGAAAGGTGGGGGAGTGAGTGGACGAGCTGTGTGGCTGGGTTTAAACCACGACACCAGATTTTCCTGAAGTAGTGGCACTGGAGGGATGTCCTTTAGATGTGACAGTGGTAGTGTCGGTGTGGCCTCTGCCGCACTGCCATACCTCGGCGGCAGCTGTCGCCTGGAAGGTGGTGACATCCAAAATAGTGCTTAAAGACTGGGGTTTTACAGGTTGCAAGTGTCCTGTTAGACATACAGAGATCAGCTGTCATCATGATCCTGTGGCATGTACTCCTGTCTCCTGCAGTCCCAGACAGGATACAGAGGTAGTGAGCTGCTGTTCTACCTACAGCAAAGCATTGACTTAGTGTGACTCGATTAGTGAGCTCTCTAGGGACCAAAACTGCCTGCACTGCCATCTGTTTCCAGCTAACCCATACCAGAGGCTGAACTGGTATTTTGTATTCCAGTAAGAGTCCTGTGCTGCCATTCTCCAAAAGTAGCCACAAGGAACTGTGGTGCTCTTGGGGTGGGATAAGAGGTTGGAAAGGGCAGGGCATGACTTGTGTACAAAGACTATTAAAGGAAACTTGGGAAGTGGTGAAAATTATTTATAATTGTTTGCTCTCATTGATTTTAAGTGTAATCGTAAAATTGTATCTTCTAGAAAGTCTTAAGTTACTCATAAGTGGTGGCCTGGGTGCAGAACCTGGTGTTGAATATAGAACCATAGAAGAGTTGGTGTTGGAAAGGAACTTAAGATCATCTAGTTCTAACCTCCCTGCCATGGGCAGGGGCACCTCACAGTAAACCATGTCACCCAAGGCTCTGTCCAGCCTGACCTTGAACACTGCCAGGGATGGAGCATTAACAACTTCTTTGGGCAACCCATTCCAGTGCCTCACCACCCTCACAGTAAATAACTTCTTCCTTATATCTAATCTAAATTTCCCCTGTTTAAGTTTGAACACATTACCCCTTGTCTTATCACTGTACTCCAAGTGAGGTCCCATGAGAGCAGAGTAGAGGGGCAGGATCACCTCCTTCAACCTACTGGTCATGCTTCTTTTTGATGCAGCCCAGGATATAGTTGGCTTTCTGGGCTGCGAGCGCACACTGAAGCCAGCTCATGTTCATTTTCCCATCGACCAACACCCCCAAGTCCTTCTCCACAGGGCTGCTCTGAATCTCTTCTTTGCCCAACCTGTAGCTCTGCCTGGGATTGCTCCGACCCAGGTGTAGGACCTTGCACTTGGCATGGTTAAACTTCATAAGGTTGGCATCAGTCCACCTCACAAGTGTGTCCAGGTCCCTCTAGATGGCAACCCTTCCCTCCAGCCTATCAACCAAACCACACAGCTTGGTGTCATCAGCAAACTTGCTGAGGGCACACTTAATCCCACTGTCCATGTCACCAACAAAGATGTTGAACAAGACTGGTCCCAACACCGATCCCTGAGGGACACCACTCGTTACTGGTCTCCAGCCGGACATTGAGCCATTGATCACAACTGTTTGTGCGTGGCCATCCAGCCAGTTCTTTATCCACCGAGTGGTCCATCTATCAAACTGATTTCTCTCCAATTTAGAGACAAGGATATTGTGTGGGGCAGTGTTGAACACTTTGCACAAGTCCAGGTAGATGACGTCAACTGCTCTACCCCTGTCCCATCAGTTCCATAGCCCCATCATAGACGGCCATCAAATTGGTCAGGCAGGATTTCCCCTTAGTGTAGCCATATACCCAAGAGTGGGGCTGCTAAGGAATATCAGAACAACCAGCAGGTGGATCAAGCTGCTAAGATTGAAGTGGCTCAGATAGATTTAGATTAGGAACATAAGGGTGAATTATTTTTTGCCTCGTGGGCCCATGACACCTCAGGCCATCGAGGCAGAGAGGCAACATATAGATCAAGGGCTTGTGACTGAGGGGTGGACTTAACAATGCACACTATTGCCCAGGTTATTCACAAATGTGAAATGTACTGCAATTAAGCAAGCCAAGCAGTTAAAGCCTCTCTGGTATGGAGGATGATGGCTGAAGTACAAATATGGGCAGGCCTGGCAGACTGACTGTATGACATCCCCTATCATGCACCAGCCTCTGGGAAAATCGAATGGTACAATGGGCTGTTAAAAGCTACACTGAGAGCAATGGGTGGTGGGACTTTCAAACATTGGGATACACATTTACCAAAAGCCACCTGGTTGGTCAACACTAGGGGATCTGCTAACAGGGCTGGCCCGGCCCAATCAGAACTTTTATGTACTGCAGAAGGGGATAATGTTTCTGTGGTGAACATAAAGAATTTGCTGGGGAAGACAGTCTGGGTTATTCCTGCTTCAGGTAAAGGCAAACCCAGTCATGGGATTGCTTTTGCTCAGGAACCTGGATATACTTGATGGGTAACACTTAAATGAGGTGTACTGTCGTCCTGACAATACCAGAGAAAGACAATGGCAACATGCTGGGGCTTGGCCTACGCCTACGTAGCATCTCTGGAAAAAGATATCTCTGAACGTGATGGCAAAGCAATAGACAACACAGCTACTCAACCCCCAACCACAGGAGCTAAACCAACCCCCTCAACAGACACTGCAGTGACTCCAACCCCAGGGACAGACAGTGCAGCCACTCCAACCACATTGATAGCCACTGAAGCTGAACAAAAGTTCCAATCCATGCTAAATATCAGTAGCCTCTATAAGCAAGGGGAAAAGCAAACAAGAGTTACAAAGAGCAACTTGTGCAGTGAGTAAAGATGAAGACCCAATGCACGTACTACAGGGGACGGCATCTGCACAAGAGTTATTAATACAGGAATTGGATGATGATGATGAGGAAGAAGAGATCCTTCTTGATTCTGGACCTCAACTGAGCTGTGGAATATATGAAAATATTTCAGCCGTCTTCCAGGGGAGCACATCATCACCTGGTTGATCTGATGCTGAGGCTGACAGTCACAAACTAGGAGGTAGGGAAGCCAAGGAGCTGGGATCACTTGCTAGGGAAGGGGGAATTGATAAAGCGATTGCAAAAGAGGAACAGTCCCTCAGCCTTTGGAGGTGGCTCTTGGCAGCTGTGAAGGAAATGTATCCCTACAAGGACGATCTTATGTGTCACTCAGCCAACTGGACCATGATAGAGAGAGGCATCCAGTACCTGAGAGAATCAGCCATTCTAGAGATGATCTGTCATAGGCCAGATGCCGGGAATGCATCCATAGATCCAGATGAAGTTGAATGTGCATGACCCGTGTGGCAGAAATTTACATGGAGTGAGCCATCATCATATGTCCACACATTGGCATCAATAACCTGGAGTGTGGCAGCACCACCAGCAATGGATGAAGTGAGTTGTCAACTCTGAGAGTTCGAAGACAATCTCACCCCTTCCATCATTTCACCTGTGGAAAAACTCCTGACCCAAGAGTTCAAACAATTGAGAGATGATCTCACGTGTATAGACCCGCGTCTCATATATTAAAAGAAGACATCATATTGCCTGAGAGAGAAGGTATAGGAGGTACATGCCATGGGCCGCCCTATGGTTTTACCTGTGGGATCATGGAGAAGACATGAGAAAGCGGGATGAAAAACCTACCTCAGTCCTGGAGGAACAGGTGTGTGAATTGAAGACAGCAGTCAAGGATGATCTTCCCAAGAAAGTTGCTCCTCTGGTCTTTGGTGAGCTGATTCCCAGATGGAGTGGAATTGCTGATTTTACTTCAACTTTGGTGATAAGAAATTCTAATCCCTTTGTACAAGAATTTAATGCAGAATCTTATGATTGCCATTAGAGGGGCCCTGCCTCCAGCCAGGTGGAGGAGAGGGATAATTGGGTTTACTGGACTGTGTGGATCAGATGGCCTGGCACATCAGTCCCACAGGAGTATAAGTCTCTAGTAGATACCGGTGCACAGTGTACCCTGATGCCATCAATCTATCAAGGGGTGGAACTCATTTGTATTTCTGAAGTGACAGGAGGATCCAAAGAGTTGACTGTACTGGAGGCTGAAATCAGCCTGACTGGGAAGGAGTGGCAAAAGCACCCCGCTATGACTGGTCCAGAGGCTCCATGACCCTTGGCATAGACTACCTCAGGAGAGGGTACTTCAAAGACCCCAAAGGGCTTTGATGGGCTTTTGGTGTAGCTGCCTTGGAGATGGAGGAAATTGAGCAGCTGTCTACCTTGCCTGGTCTCTCAGAGGATCCTTCTGTTGTGGGATTGCTGATGGTCGAAGTGTAACCTTCAATCTTAAACTAACAATAGTGTGTGTGCCTTTAACATAGTAGATTAGACCAAACTGTTCTAACTTAGTAACACGTAGAGAGAAGGTAATGTTCAGCTGATGGGGAAAGGAACATCATGGGACTGATAACAACTAGGAAGACAGTAAATAAGACCAAGGATGGTAGCCTTAAAGATAACAGAGCAGTGCCCACCATTGTGTGAGACTGGAACAGAACAGAAGCAAGGACTTACCAGCTGATAACTTGGCACTAGGACCTTGCAAGCGTGGGCAAGCACTGAGGTCATGCAGTAAACACAGTGAGGAAGACTATAGATGGCCACTGAAGGCTCCCGCTCAGCAAGAAAGCACATGCATAATTAGTATCCAAATATAATTAGTTCCTAGAAAAAGCTAGGAATATGTATGAGCGTGCTAAATATATAGCCGTTGCCAGCAAGTATCAGGCGTGCTCACTTTTGTGACACAATTTGCATGCGTGCCCAGTGCTGCAATAAAGAATGCTGCTTTCTAAAACTCCAAATTGAGTCTTAGAGAGTTTCTCTGACTGGCTTCTACAGTAGCAGAAAAACAACAAGTGTCAGTGTTGTGAGGAGTGAAGGTGATAAAATTTGCATGAAAAACAGTCTGGGAACAAGGCCTTAATACTTAACAAGCCTTGGGTGGATAAGTTGGAATGTTGAAAGACAGGAAAGGTAAACAAGCAAGCCTTGGGGGGATAAGCCAGGATGTTGTTGTAACAAGGCATCTCAGTTGGAGGCCAGTGGATGTGGGGGTCGTGGGAAGGTCTGAAGCAACAAGTTAAAACTGCTGTGTGAACAACGTGTGCTCAGCATTGTTATTGGACTATTTACCTGGGGATTTTTACTGGGTCAATGAGATTGAACGTGGCTGCTCATGCAGGTTGGGAAACCGAACAAAGGGCTAAAAAGGGCTTGATTGTAATAAAGTTGGATTTGACTCTCCTCATCAACTTGAGTCCATGTCGTGATACGCCACAAATGGTGCCCACCGTGTGAGGCGCGAAAAGCGACTAGTTGTCAATCCAATGGCGTGGCTCAGCCAAACTACATGCTGAAAGGAAGCGAATTCAAACCACACGGGATGCCTCTCGCAGGACGGGGGTAAGTGCCTGAGAACTATGGGGACTGCTTTAACCAAAGAGCAAAAAGACATGTTTTAGAAGTCTTTGCTATTATTCTTAAGAAGTATGCGAAAAAAGTTGATGAGGAAGAATTGAAACATATCTTCTGGGCATCAAAAGCCAATCCATCTATTAATACTACTAATATTTATACCCTGGAGATTTGGGATAAAATTGGCGTTAATCTGTGGGACTGTGCTACAGAAAATGATAAAGTTGCCACCACTTTCTAGAGCCCCTGGTGACTTGGAGTCGCATTCACGCTACAGCCCAAAAAGAGGGGGATGTTGACCTGGTATCCAAACTTGCCTTTCCGGCCATTTATCAGCCAGGGCAGTCAGCGGCATACCGGATGCTAGAATATAAGGACATCAAGGATCTGCATCAGGCTATTGACAGTTACGGTTTACAAGCTCCCTATACTCAACAGATGCTGAAAGCATTCCATCGCAGCCAGATTCTTACTCCGTATGACTGTATGGTGCTAGCCGATGCGCTACTAACCCCTTTGCAATATTTGTTTTGGCATGGAACTTGGAAAAAATATCTTGAAGAATTACACCTTCACTATATGCAGTTACCTGATGGTCATATCTTTCATCAGGTGACGATGGAAATGCTTTTAGGAGAGGGTGCTTGGGCAAATCTCCACAGCCAAGTTATGCTCCCGCAAGAGGTTTTGCAAGGACTAAGTTCCACCTCTTTGCAGGCTTTTACGATTTTACCAGCTGTGGGTAAACCTACAAAAGCTTTTACAGATATTAAGCAAGAAGCTGCAGAGCCATACATGCAATTTATAGATAGACTACAGGATAGTCTGTGCAAGCAAGTTCAGGACAAGGACACCCGTGAACTACTTTTGAAACAATTAGCGATCAACAATGCTAATGATGATTGCAAACAAGTGTTGATACCACTAAAAAATCCCACAATAACGGATATGATAGAAGCCTGCAATAAGGTAGGCTCTCTTAAACGTAAATATGCGGAGATGGCAGCTGCCTTTGCAGCTATGAACCTTAACACCCAGCAGTGTTTCCGCTGCGGACAAAACGGTCATCTTCGCAAGCAGTGCCCAATCAAGCTGAATAAGCCATTCGTTCCAGGAATTTGCCCCTGGTGCAAGAAGGGACGACAGTATGCAAATCAGTGCTGATCACAGTGTGACAAGGATGGCAAACCCTTGCAGGGAAATGGCCGGAAGAGTGTGTTTCAGAACTGCGCCATGACACAAGGAGTTCTGAACCCCTGAGCTCAGGCGTTTCCAGCCTATATCGCCGAACACAAGGAAGTGCCGGAGTGGATGTGGCTGCCTCCACCACCGTCTCAATAATGGATACTCAAGTCCACCTAATTCCAACAGGGCTCTGGGGTCCTCTAGGGTGTGGACGAAGTGCCTTGTTGCTTGGCCAGTTGTCAACCACTCTGCAAGGTCTTTTTGTTTTGCCTGGAGTTATTGACTCGGACTATAAAGGGGAAATCCAAATAATGGCTTGGACTCCCACCCCCCCTTGTCAAGTTACCCAGGGGTTGCGCATTGCTCAGCTTGTGTTTTTTTCAAGCTTCTCCTTCTAGGTCTGCGATGAAAATTTGAGGGCAAGATGGTTTGGGCTCCACAGGTGACCCCCTAGTACTTTGGACGTGGACTTTATCGTCCGATCGACTGATGATAACATGCACCTTACAAATTCCGGATCACCAACTATTCAAATTGGCTTACTTGATACAGGTGCCAATGTTATGGTCATTTCTACAAGCCGTTGGCCATGGGGTTGGCCCCTACAAAACATCGCAGCACGACTGATGGGCGCTCCGCTCCCTTACAGAGCGCCCAGGTTGTGACTATTAATGGGCCTGAGAATTGCATTGTGAGCATGCGACCATTTGTGTTCCAAACTCCCATCACTTTATGGGGTAGGGATTGCTTAAATCAGTGGGGCCTACGGATTGGGTCAAATTTGTCGTAGGGGCTGCTGAGGCACAACCCCCTCTGCAGTTGCAGTGGAAAACTGATAACCCTGTTTGGGTGGATCAGTGGTCCCTTTCACAGGAAAAGTTGCGCCACTTACATATGCTAGTGGATGAGCAATTAGCTGCAGGTCATATTGTGCCATCCACTAGCCCTTGGAATAGCCCAGTTTTTGTGATAAAAAAGAAAAGTGGCAAATGGCGATTGCTTCATGATTTACGTCAAATTAATAATGTGATACAAGATATGGGGGCCCTACAGCCTGGTTTACCCTCCCCAACCATGATTCCTGTGGTGTGGCATCTTAATATCATAGATCTGAAGGATTGTTTTTTCACCATTCCTTTACACCCTGATGATGCTCCTCGGTTTGCTTTTTCTGTACCTGCCTTGAACCAACAGCCCATGCAAAGACATCATTGAGTGGTGTTGCCTCAAGGTATGAAAAACAGCCCTACCATTTGTCAATGGTTTGTTGCCTGAGCCTTGTCTCTGGCTCTACGTAAGGTGCCTGAGGCTATCATCTATCGTTATATGGATGATATTCTCATCACCTGTGACACCTAGCAGAAACTTCAGAAAGCCATGTTGGTAGTTCAACAATCGGTACAGGCTGCTGGCCTCCAAATAGCCCCAGACAAGATACAAACAAAGCCACCTTGGAATTATTTGGGATGGCGCATTACTGCGCAGTCGATCACTCCTCAACCTCTCAAATTGGTAATGAAGGTTTCCACGTTGCATGACCTGCAACAATTGCTGGGAAGTATAAACTGGGTGCGCACTCTTTTGGGTGTTGATAATTAGGTCTTAAGACCTTTGTTCCAGTTATTAAAAGGAGACCCTAAATTGCCGCGACACTTGACTGAGGGACCTGAGCAAGCTCTAGCCACCGTGGAGACTGCATTACAAGCCTGGCAAGCAGCTCGTTATGAGCCCACTTTTCCATTTCATCTCATAATTCTAAATCCTGGATTTCAACTGTATGCTCTCATTTTCCAATGGGAGCCAAACAAAATTGATCCTTTAATGATTATTGAATGGGTCTTTTTACCTCACCAATTTCATAAGACAGTAACCACGATTGGCAAACTGCTTGCTCACTTAATCATGAAGGCCAGACACCTTCTTATGTTACATGGTTCGCAATTTGATTATATCATATTGCCATGTACTTCTGCTCTGTTACAACATCTCTTACAGTTTTCTGTGGATCTTCAAATTGCTTTAGAAGGGTTTACGGGCCAGTTATTGGTCCATCCCCCAGCCATAGACTATTGCAGACTCAGTTTGTTGTGTATTCTCCCCCTCGTTTATCACCCATCCCTCTGCAGGCACTGGCTGTTTTCACCGATGGATCGGGGAAGATGGGCAAATCAGTCATAACATGTCTTGATGAACATACTAAACAGTGGGACTCGGATGCTCTCATGGTCCAAGGATCTCCACAGTTAGTGGAACTTGATGCTGTCATCCGAGCCTTTTCCCATTGGCCTGAACAATTGAATGTCGTTACTGACTCTGCTTATGTTGCAGGTTTAGTTGCCCGCCTTGAGGGCTCCTTTTTAAAAGATGTGGACGACCCTTTGCTGTTTTCACTTTTACACCGGTTACTGGTACTTCTCAACAATAGGAGAGCCTCTTACTTTATCACGCATATTCACTCTCACACATCTATGCCAGGGTCAAAGGTAATCGACGGGCAGACACCCTAACACATCCAGTTCATGTGGTACCTAATACCTTTCAACAAGCATGTATTTCCCATGCCTTTTTCCATCAAAATGCAAAAGCTCTCATTTGCTCTTTTTCTATTTCTCGTGATCAGGCCCATGGCATCATGGCCACTTGTCCTGCTTGCCAGGCAATAGGTTTTTCCCTGCCTGCTGGGGTTAATCCCCGAGGCCTACAGGCTCTCCAACTCTGGCAAACAGATGTTGCCCATGTCCCTGAGTTTGGTCATTTGAAATATGTCCATGTCTCAGTAGATACTTATTCTACTGTGCTATTCACCTCCTGTCATACTGGGGAAAAGGCCAGTGATGTTTTACGGTACTTTGCATTGGCTTTTGCAAACCTTGGTATTCCACAGACAAATCAAGACAGATAACGGCCCTGCTTACATTTCCCGTACGGTCCAGTCCTTTTTACAGAATTGGGGTGTTTGCCATATTACAGGGATTCCTCAGTCCCCTACTGGTCAAGCCATTCTGGAACGCTCACATAGGTCCTCAAAGGACCAAATTCAGAAACAAAAGGGGGGAATAGGAGGTCTTTCACCTGGGGAGTGTTTAGCAAAAGCACTCTATGTCCTCAATTTTTTAAGCTGCGCAGATTCACTGACACCTCGAATTCTTAAGCATTTCCTTTCTGTAGCACCAACCACAGATGCGGTTAAAGGTACCGCCCAGGTGCAATTTTGGAATTTAGAATCAGGGCATTGGGAAGGACCATTCTCCCTGATTACCTGGGGTCAGAGATATGCTTGTGTCTCTGCAGATCGAGGACCTTGCTGGATTCCTGCTCGTGGTGTTCGATCCTTCCTGGAACAAGAAGAGTCGTGAACAAGACAAGAATCAGACAGACTTTGGTGCCTGTATTCACTGTCTTTTACAAGCTCAAGTAATAGCTACCTATGGGAATGTTAATTTATATATTGTTCTGGGTTGCCCTCCTAAACATGCCGAACAGGGGTAATGGATTTTGGGTGCCGCCCCAACTGAAGACAAACATATGGATGACTTTAGCCAACCAGACGGGACAGGAAGCTATATGTTTATCCTTAGCCACACCTGGAAATCCTTTTTCCACCTGTCTTGTAGGGGTTCCATTAGAAGATGATCTTTGGTTCACCACAGCTAGAAGCGGGATTAATCAAGTGATCGCACGGTATGCTAAGAGCACAAATTCAGCCAACTATTGGAATACGTGGGGTTTGCATTTAGAATAGAATAGAATAGAGTAGAGTAGTTAGGGTTGGAAAGGACCTCAAGATCATCTAGTTCCAACCCTCCTGCCACGGGCAGGAACACCTCACACTAAACCATCTCACCCAAGGCTACGTCCAACCTGGCCTTGAACACTGCCAGGGATGGACCATTCACAACCTCCCTGGGCAACCCATTCCAGTGCCTCACCACCCTCCCAGGAAAGAACTTCCTCCTTATATCCAATCTAAATTACCCCTGTTTAAGTTTTAACCTGTTACCCCTTGTCCTACCACTACAGTCCCTGATGAAGAGTCCCTCCCCAGCATCCCTATAGGCCCCCTTCAGGTACTGGAAGGCTGCTATGAGGTCTCCACGCAGCCTTCTCTTCTCCAGGCTGAACAGCCTGTGTTCATACGGGAGGTGCTCCAGTCCCCTGATCATCCTCGCGGCCTCCTCTGGACTTGTTCCAACAGTTCCATGTCCTTTTTATGTTGAGGACACCAGAACTGCACACAATACTCCATTTTTACCACAATTGCCAATAGAGCCACAGGAAATTGACTTGCTAGGCTCTGTGAAAATGGATTATTGTAAATATTTCAATTACAGTGGTAAGAATCAGTCACACAGCCAAATTGTTAATGCAAGCTTGCCAGTCTTTTGCAATGCAACTCTTTGGTGCAATTATAGGAGTATAAAAGCTTCTGTCTCTACTAATGCCCCCTTAAAATTACCAACTGGTGTTTTCTTTATTTGTGGTGATTGAGCATGGGCAGGAATTCCCTCACATATAAAGGGAGGACCATGCTCACTGGGTCGACTTGCACTGTTGACACCCAATACTTCCATGATCTTAAATATCTCTAAGCTGTGTGGCTGGGTTTAAACCACGACAACCATAGAAGACCTAGAAGCGTCTCCCATGCTTTTAACACAAACTGTGAACCTAACATAGATTTTTGGAGCATAGAAAAAAGAGTGTTTGCTTCACTGGTTGCTTCTGGTGTTGCAGCTGCCAAAGCATTAGGAAGCTTGAATAGATTGGGGTGTTGGCTTGTGAAACAAACTAATGCTACCTCTCAAGCAATATCTAGCTTACTAATGGATGTAGATTCTGTATGGCATGCAACATTGCAAAACATGCAGCCATAGATTTTTTATTATTAGCCCAAGGCCATGGCTGTGAGGAATTCGAAGGAATGTGTTGTATGAACTTGTCAGATCATTCAAAATCGATCCATAGTAATGTTCAAAAACTAAACAACCTTGTGAAAGACCTACAATCAGATGACAACTGGCTGCCTGATTGGACATGGTTTTCGGGATTGGGTCTGTGGTTAAAGAGTCCTTGGGGTTTTCACATTGATGACTGTCGTAGGCATACTTGTTTGTATTCCTTGTGTATTCAGTGTGTTCAAAGAATGATTGATCGCACCATAAAAGCAGTGATGGTTGTTAATACAGAAGGGGGAATTGTAGCAGACAGACTCAGTGAAGGGCCTGTGGCCGATAGAGAAGTGCACGATATGCTGCAGCTGGTGGGGCACAAGCCGTGGGAATAATGAACAGAAGACGATCAGGGGGATGCAGGAGAAGGTAGTGGAATGTGCTGGCATTTATCCAAAGAGAAACATGAGATTGCGAGGTGGTGGGAATATGATCTTTTGTGGGAACAGTGTCTTTTGTGGGAACAGTGTAAAATACGTGTGTGGCTGTTGGAAAGTTACTGAATGCTTGTAATGCAAAACAATGCCCTGTGTGAAGGTATATAAAGGCATGCTTTAGTACAATAAAGGTCTTCTCTCTTCCCCACAAGAGGAGTCCATGTCATCTGTCATCACATGGACCCTTGGAGGTGCAATCTTTTTCCTCCTGCCATGGCAGTGCCTGAGGCAGAAGCCAGCAGACAGGACTGACCCCACTGAAATCCTGGGGGCATCTGTGGTCCTGGGAAGTCCAGACCAGCTGGAAGGAGGTAGTGTGCAGGAAAACTCAAAGTCTTGGCTTCAGCTCAGTTGCTGAAGGGGCTGGTGCTCCTGCATGTGTGAGCCATTCACCTCCCAGGGAAGGGAGGTGAGTGGCCCAGGAGAAGCTCTGTCCCCACACCTGTGTCTCACCCTATGGGGCAAATCTCCCTCTCCAAATCACTGAAGAAGAAAAAACTGCTGTGTGTTGGGAACTATTTTAATTTAACTCCTGAGGAAAGCAGGCTGGTTGTTGCTACTGTCTGAAATGACTCACAGCCCTGTGGTAGCTTCAAGCCAAGAGCTCTTTCAGGTGCAGATGTCTGCTAATGCTGAAACAAAAACAGTAGGCATGGTTTTGCAAACTTCATACAAGTTCTGTAAACTTCATACAGTTAAGCAATCGTCTGCAGTTCCTAAACCAGGTTCTTTTGTCTTTTTACTTTCTTATATAGGAGAGAACTATGTTGATGGCTAAAATCAGGAAAGTGTTAAAAACCTGGCACTATGTATGTGTAGGTTTCAAAATGTGAAATACAAACTCACTCCTCTAAACAAGATAACAAGGTTTTATTGAGGGACAAAGTCAATAAAGCAAAAGCAACAGCACTGGGCGCATGACTGTAGCCAGAGGCACAAGTGATTAGTATTTGTTACAGGTTTATATACTTTCACTATTGCATTAGTAACATACATATTCATAATTCCTGTGTATAGGCGGGGAATATTATAACTAGCTCCAGGATCTTATTATCAGAAGTCTCCTCCTCTTGGCATCTGTGCACTTCTCTCCGGTGATTGTGGGCAGGGGTCTTAAGGATGAAGTAAGCAGTCTTCCTCTTGTGAGTAGGGGTCTTCAAGATGAAGTAAGCAGTCTTCCTCACAGTGTACTTTTCACCTTTGGCACAGTTGGATGCCCCAGTAATCACACAACTAGCTAAAACCAGCCATATCTGTAATTACTCTGATAACTAGCAAAGATTTAAAACAGTGTGACCTTCCTGCAAAATTTACTGCAGGATGGGCAGACAAGGAGTATCCCAAGCTAGCAGATGTTTGGGAGGCACTGTCCCTAAACTGATAAGTAGAAGGATGGTGTGAAATAACTCATTCATGTTTAGTGGGGTCACTAAATCCTGTTATCTTACCACAGACTTACAACACAAACATTGTTCTTTAAAGCTAAAGATACGTTAGAAGACTAGTGTGAAACAATTAACTCATGTTTAGTGGGGCCACTAAATTCCACAGACTTACAACATAAACATTGTTCTCTTTCTACAACCTAAGTTAAGCTAAAAAGTACTTTAACTCTATATTTTCAAGGCACTAGCTTTTCTTATATCAAGACCCCTGCCCCCCCCTCCCCCTTTCCTTTACCTTTACAGATTCTTTTACTACGTGACTCCGTTTTGCTCAAGAGTTCTGGCCCTTTTTAACTTGTTGTCTAATCTTGTGTCTTTAGCGAGCTTTGTTTCTGTTATTGTAAACTCATACAGTTATATCCACATAACCACACCTATGATTTGCGAAAGCCAATACATTTATGTGTTTATCACAAAAATATGAAGGCTAAGGTTTTAAAAGGCTTGAATTTGCTGGGAATTTGTTTCCATTGGAAGTTAACAGGAGCTCAGCAACTAGTGTCCCTAACTGCATTGAGAAACCCCAGCCTATGTGCCTGCTAGATATGCCAGGGCACTTCAGGAGCATTTCACAAATCAAGTGTTTGACACTGTCCCACACGACATCCTTCTCTCTAAATTGGAGAGACATCAATTTGATGGATGGACCACTCGGTGGATAAAGAACTGGCTGGATGGCCGCACACAAACAGTTGTGATCAATGGCTCAATGTCTGGCTGGAGACCAGTAAGGAGTGGTGTCCCTCAGGGATCGGTGTTGGGACTGGTCTTGTTTAACATCTTCATCGGTGACATGGACAGTGGGATTGAGTGTGCCCTCAGCAAGTTTGCTGATGACACCAAGCTGTGTGGTTCGGTTCATACGCTGTAGGGAAGGGATGCCATCCAGAGGGACCACGACACGCTTGTGAGGTGGGCTGATGCCAGCCTTATGAGGTTTATCCATGCCAAGTGCAAGGTCCTACACCTGGGTCAGAGCAATCCCAGGCACAGCTACAGGTTGGGCAGAGAAGAGATTCAGAGCAGCCCTGTGGGGAAGGACTTGGGGGTGCTGGTCTATGAGAAAACGAACATGATCCAGCTTCAGTGTGCGCTCGCAGCCCAGAAAGCCAACCGTATTCTGGGCTGCATCAAAAGGAGCGTGACCAGCAGGTCAAAGAAGGTGATCCTGCCCCTCTACTCTGCTCTTATGAGACCTCACCTGGAGTACTGTGTGCAGTTCTGGTGTCCTCAACATAAAAAGGACATGTAACTGTTGGAACAAGTCCAGAGGAGGGCCACGAGGATGATCAGGGGACTGGAGCACCTCCCGTATGAAGAGAGGCTGAGAAAGTTGGGGCTGTTCAGCCTGGAGAAGAGAAGGCTGTGTGGAGACCTCATAGCATCCTTCCATTATCTGAAGGGGGCCTATAGGGATGCTGGGGAGGGACTCTTCATCAGGGACTGTAGTGGTAGGACAAGGGGCAGTGGGTTCAAACTTAAACACGGGAAGTTTAGATTGGACATAAGGAGGAAGTTCTTTCCTGGGAGGGTGGTGAGGCACTGGAATGGGTTGCCCAGGGAGGTTGTGAGTGCTCCATCCCTGGTAGTGTTCAAAGCCAGGCTGGATGAAGCCTTGGGTGGGATGGTTTAGTGTGAGTCCCTGCCCATGGGGTTGGGGGGTTGGAACTAGATGATCTTGAGGTCCTTTCCAACCCTAAATATTCTATGATTCTATGATTGCCAAAGTTGTCAGTGATGTCTTTCATGGTAGAGACAATCTCGAGGGTCGGAAGGCTCTGGTGCAAAGGGTACCATCTCTACTTGGTGCATGCTCTCTTAAGAAGCAGCAGCATTAGTAGTTGGCAGGTTAATGCTGGCAGGATAGGAAATGTGGTCAAAGATTACTATTTTTTTTGGTTTATAAGGAAACAGAGGTGGGGAGAGGCTGCTTCTCCCTGTTATTTTATTGGGAATACACCAGTGGAGTGGAAGCCTTTGGAAATATAGGAATTTTTATAGAAGCTATGCTTGCCCATGTAAAATGCTTGTAAGAGCCTAGACCCCGGTGACAGGTTGATCTTTGGCTGCTGTTGGGAGACGTGTCCTGATACAAGGGGGGGGGGCACAAAATTACGAAATGGAATATATAAATCTTTAGAATCAGTTTTAAGTAATGTTAAGTTGGATGACTTTGTAACAGTAGCAATGGAAAATTACTGAGGTGCATGATACATAGAAAAGAAATAGAATCATAGAATTATAGAATCATAGAATCATAGAATAGTTCGGGTTGGGAAGGACCTCAAGATCATCTAGTTCCAACCCCCCTGCCATGGGCAGGGAAACCTCACACTAAACCATCCCACCCAAGGATTCGTCCAACCTGGCTTTGAACACCACCAGGGATGGAGCACTCACAACCTCCCTGGGCAACCTATTCCAGTGCCTCACCACCCTCACAGGAAAGAACTTCCTCCTTATATCCAACCTAAACTTCCCCTGTTGAAGTTTGAACCCACTGCCCCTTGTCCTACCACTACAGTCCCTGATGAAGAGTCCCTCCCCAGCATCCCTATAGGCCCCCTTCAGGTACTGGAAGGCTGCTATGAGGTCTCCACTCAGCCTTCTCTTCTCCAGGCTGAACAGCCCCAACTTCCTCAGCCTCTTTTCATATGGGAGGTGCTCCAGTCCCCTGATCATCCTTGTGGCCCTCCTCTGGACTTGTTCCAACAGTTCCATGTCCTTTTTATGTTGAGGACACCAGAACTGCACACAATACTCCAGGTGAGGTCTCACAAGAGCAGAGTAGAGGGGCAGGATCACCTCCTTTGACCTACTGGTCACGCTCCTTTTGATGCAGCCCAGGATACGGTTGGCTTTCTGGGCTGCGAGTGCACACTGAAGCCGGCTCATGTTCATTTTCCCATCGACCAGCACCCCCAAGTCCTTCTCCACAGGGCCGCTCTGAATCTCTTCTTTGCCCAATCTGTAGCTATGCCTGGGATTGCTCTGACCCAGGTGTAGGACCTTGCACTTGGCATGGATAAACCTCATAAGGCTGGCATCAGCCCACCTCACAAGCGTGTCGTGGTCCCTCTGGATGGCATCCCTTCCCTACAGCGTATGAACCGAACCACACAGCTTGGTGTCATCAGCAAACTTGCTGAGGGCACACTCAATCCCACTGTCCATGTCAGCGATGAAGATGTTAAACAAGACCGGTCCCTACACCAATCCCTGAGGGACACCACTCCTTACTGGTCTCCAGCCGGACACTGAGCCATTGATCACAACTGCTTGTGTGCGGCCATCCAGCCAGTTCTTTATCCACCGAGCGGTCCATCCATCAAATTGATGTCTTTCCAATTTAGAGAGAAGGATGTCGTATGTGACAGTGTCAAACGCTTTGCACAAGTCCTGGTGGATGACATCAACTGCTCTAAAATACCTGCTTGTCAGCTTGAAAATTTTGTTGGCGAGTTTGTTCCTGGAGTTTTCTCCAAATCAGTCCAGATGGCTGTTGCCCATGTTGTGTTTGACAGCCTTTGATGGGGTATTTTGCGACAGTTTCCATGGTGTGGGTGCTGAAAGGTCCAGTTCCCGGGCTGAGTTTGCTCTGAGGCCTCCCAGCGCTTCCTTACACCCTGCTGCAACCAGGCTTAATGGCTTTGAAAATCCACCTTACACTTCTAGATATGACCCAGGTCAGAATGGAGCTTCTTGACTTCAAGGTTTAAGGAAAGGCAATGGGCCCACTGGATAAAGAGAAATCTTCTGTCTCTGGTGCATAATTCTGAACATCTCATAAACATTACACAGATACATGGCACAGGTAAAAAGAAACAAGGGTGCCTGAATATATGGGGGGCATAAATCACTCCTAATGATGGAGGTAGATACCTTAAATAAGTACTCTGAGTCAAAGTGCTAATTATCTGTTAATGGGGTATTTTTTCTCCTTCAGTTATGTTAAAGTACACAGCACTCAGTTTAAAGAGTGCACTTAAAGGGCTTTGTACAGGTGGAGAATGAGCAGTGGAGCTTTTGGAGCCCCTTGCTGAGCTTCTGGTACTGCCCTGGCACAGTGCCTCTCCTCTCCACACTTGTCCCACTGCCCTGGCCGTTTTAGCTGACTTTCTGTCTTACTTATCTCAATGTTACCCTCATCAGCAATGCTGGGAGAGATAAATCCTATACTATGTTTTTTTTTTTTTTGCCACAGCTGCTGGTCAGACAGTAGTGAAGCTGCCTGTTGAGTACAAAGGGAGCCCCATAAAGTGAATGAGCTCTTTGATCACAACCCTGGTAAGAATGGGTCTCAGTGGACACGGTGAACTGCTCTCAGGGGAAAAAGAGATGCAGTGACCCATCCTCATTGCAGAAAGGCTTTGTCAGAGCTTGCTGGAGCTGAGTTGACATCAAGGAGAGGGCAAGGGCTGAAGGCCTGTGCTGGATCCGGCAGCTGGAGGGAGACCCTGGTGTATCTTCACTGACCAGCTCACCCCAGAGCCATTGAGCACCTCATACACCAGGGCTTCACCCTCTTTTAACTAATTCCAATTGAGAATGTAGGTTTTTTATTCCTTGTGTCCTTTGAGAAGCAGTACAGACTCGTGTCCAATGGGGACAAAAAGAACCCAGAATAAGTCGATCACAGAGAGATACTTTTTCTGAACAGTCATAAAAATATGGAAATGTGATACTTTCTTATACTAAATATTATAAGTTATTAAGTAACATTATAATGCTATAAACCATCTTTATGGGAATCAAAAGGCAGATGCAGAGCCTGGAAAACTCTTTGTGCTAGAAGTGGTTTTGTCACAAAGTGCAGCTCCTCTGCCTGACACCCACACCTTTTCCTGCAGCATCTAATTGGAACAGAGGCCAAAATGAATACTTTGCTCCGTGAACTATGGAAAGAGAAAAACACATGCTTGTATTTGTAGGGTATTGCATGGCCTGTATCTGTAGCCCTGTTATCAGTAATGACTGTTTTCCTGTAGCTGTGCAGGGTTGTGTGTGTGTGATTCCTCTGCAGATGGATATTTTGTGATATTTGAGCTAAATTCAGCTCCAGCATATGATAGTATTTTTCAGAAAGTGACACTAACTGCACCACTTACTCTGCCTTGATTTCAGACTATTGTATGTCTTTAACAGAAGGGGAAATGACTGATAGAAGTGCCATACACAAGTGAAAAAGACTTTAAGATCACCGTGCCTATTAGAGATGTGTAAATGCTAATGCTGGTGCCCATGGCATGCCTGCACATGGAACAGACTCATAGTCCTATGCATGGTAAAATGTGTTTCACAGTGAAACTTTCCCTTTGTTTTTCAGTGTTCTTGGATAACATCTCAGTCCCTTTCCACTGTAACTTCCCAAAGTGTAAACTTGGGAGCTCTGGCTGGATCCTGCCCACAGACACACCGACAACTCTTCCTGTGAAACCTTTTCTTTCTGTGCACATCCTCCCTCTGAGCACCTCTGGTTTCTGCTGCTCTGTAGCCCGAATTTCAGGCTATGCCAGTCCTCTCTATGACTAAAATGTGGGATGCCAGTTATTTATTTATGTAAAGCATTTGGAGGCATTAAGTCAAGAACACCATAGAAACTGGGCTGATATTGTAGTTGGGGCTTTTATTCAGGTTGTCTGATACATTGTGGATGCCGCCTGCCTTTATGTGCTCCAATCCCATTTTTATCCTGACTGATACCCGGATAGACTCTGCAACTCGTTAAAGTTGTAAAGTAGGTATGCTTTATTCAGCGCTGAGGTGCATGGGGGATCGTTCCTCCAAAGGTATGCACACCTTAGCATCATTTCCCCTCTGCATTTATCCTCTAAAGTTATATATATGCATGAGGTTGCACAACACGCCTATACATATTCATGTCCTATCCCCGCTTTGTATTATAATGAGCTAAAAGGTCTTTTGCACTTGCACAGTGCCTCCTGTTGGTCGTGGGTGAGGGTCTCAAGATGAAGTAAACGAATCTACTTCGAGCCTGAACTTTTCACCCCTAGTCATTACACATGCTGTCTGGAGGCTTGGTCATTGTCCAAACCGCAGAGCCAATTTCAGCCGGCCTGGGTGTCCAAATGACAGGAACCAAGTCACAGTCCCTACCTCTTAACAATAGCCATGTCCTTACATCTTGTTCTAGCATACACGGTGTCCTGGGTTCAGCAGTAGCAGTCATTTTTCTCCTTCTTAGTAGCTGGTGCAGCACTGTGCTTTGACTTTTGGCCTGGGAACAGAGCTGATAACACAAATGTTTTAGTCTGACCAAGGACTTTCTGAGCCTCATGCTCTGCCAGGGAGGAGGGGAAGCCGGGAGGAAGCAGAGACAGGACACCTGACCCAAACTGGCCAAAGAGGTATTCCATACCACAGCACGTCATGCCCAGGATGTAACGGAGAGTTACCCGGAAGGGCGAGTGCACTGCAGGGTTGGACGAGGTAACGGACACCACTCGTTACCGGTCTCCAGCCAGACACTGAGCCATTGACCACAACTCTTTGTGTGCGGCCATCCAGCCAGTTCTTTATCCATGGAGTGGTCCATCCATCAAATTGATATCTCTCCAATTTAGAGAGAAGGATGTCGTGTGGGACAGTGTCAAACGCCTTGCACAAGTCCAGGTAGATGACATCAACTGCTTTACCCTTATCCATCAATTCTGTAGCCCCATCATAGAAGGCCACCAAATTGGTCAGGCAGGATTTCCCCTTAGTGAAGCCATGCTGGCTGTCACCAAGCACCTTGTTGTTTTTCATGTGCCTTAGCATGCCTTCCAGGAGAATGTGCTCCAAGATTTTACCAGGCACAGAGGTGAGACTGACTGGTCTGTAATTCCCCGGGTCTTCCATTTTCCCTTTCCTGAAAATGGGGGTTATATTTCCCTTTTTCCAGTCGTCCGGAACTTCACCTGACTGCCATGATTTTTCAAATACGATGGCCAGTGGCTTAGCAACTTCATTTGCCAGCTCCTTCAGGACCCGCGGATGGATTCCATCAGGTCCCACGGACTCGTGCGCGTTCAGGTTTTTAAGATGGTCTCGAACCAGATCCTCTCCTACAGTGGGCCCAAGGTCTTCATTCTCACAGTCCCTCCGTCTACCTTCTAAGAACTGGGTGGTGCAGTCAGAGCCTTTGCCAGTGAAGACCGAGGCAAAGAAGTCATTCAGAACCTCAGCCTTCTCCAAATCCTGTGTAGCCAGTTCTCCTGAAAGCTTCCTCAGGGGGCCTATTTTGTCCCTAGTCTGTTTTTTGTTTGCTACGTACCTGTAGAATCCCTTCCTGTTATCCTTAACATCCCTGGCTAGGTTTAATTCTAACTGGAAGTTTGAATTTCTATCTATCTATCTATTTTAGTCTATCTTAAGTTAGTTGGCATGAAAAGTGAGTATGTGTATCGGTTTTCTCCTACATGTCCTGGGTTCAGCAGTAGCAGTTATTTTTCTCCTTCTTAGTAGCTAGTGCAGTGCTATGTTTTCATTTTTTTGGCCTGGGAAGAGAGCTGATAATGCTGATGTTTTCAGTTGCTGCTCAAATGTTTGGTCTGGCCAAGGACTTTCTGAGCCTCATGCTCTGCCAGGGAGGAGGGAAACCTGGGAGGAAGCAGAGACAGGACACCTGACCCAAAACTGACCAAAGAGGTATTCCATACCACAGCACGTCATGCCCAGGGAGGTAACTGGGACTTACCCGGAAGGGCATGGTCTCTCTTTGGGGCAGGTCGAACTCGTTTGGCGGTGGTATCGTATTCTCTTGTTATTTTCTCTTATCAATATTATCATTGGTGGTAGCAGTAGTGATTTGTGTTATACCTTAGTTACTGGGCTGTTCTTATCTCAACCCATGGGAGTTACATTCTCTTGATTCTCCTCCCCATCCCTCCGGGAGCGGGGAGGGTCGGGGGGGGGGGGGGGGTGGGGGGGTGTGAGTGGGTGATCTGTGTGGATCGTTTTAAACCACAACAGTTCTTTTAGAACCTTAGCCCAAGCCCCACACTAACGTGCTGTGTACTTGAAAGTTTTTCCTTACTTCTACCTTACTCTATTTCACAACATTTCTGAAAATGATGCTGTATCTGTAAATCATACATTTGACACTTTATACAAATTACATGAATCTTGTTATTTAATACAAATACTGTATTAGATTTATGGTATGCTCCATACTGCAGACTTTGCTGGAAGGGTTGGGGGACTGCAGGGGCAACGCAGCTTCCCGGGGCAAGGGCCCAGGAGCGCAAGTGCTGCCCGGGGAACACGCTGACCCCACAGTCCCCTCTGGCAAGGCAGGGGACCAGTGAGAGGACAGCGGAGAAGAGCAGGGACAGCCCATCAGAGAGAGGCCCCACGTTGGGCGCCAAAAAGAACTGTTGTGGTTTAAACCCAACCACAAACCTAATTCACTCACTCCCCCCCCCTTCTGCCCTCCCCCTGCTCCTGGAGGGATGGAGAGGAGAATCAAAAACAGTGCAAGTCCCACGGGTTGAGATAAGAACAGTTTAGTAACTAAGGTATAACACAAATCACTACTGCTACCACCAATAATAATAATGATAAAGGAAATAACAAGAGAAGAGAATACAACACCTCATCACCAGCCAACCGATAACTTGCCTCACTCCCCCCAGCCGAGCACCGACTGATCCCTCATCCCACCCTGCAGTCCCCCAACCCTTCCAGGTAACTCCAGTTACATCCTGGGCATGACGTGCTGTGGTATGGAATACCTCTTCGGTCAGTTTGGGTCAGGTGTCCTGTCTCTGCTTCCTCCCATCCTCCCCTCCTCCCTGGCAGAGCATGAGGCTCAGAAAGTCCTTGGTCAGACCAAACATTTGAGCAGCAACTGATAACATCGGCGTTATCAGCACTGTTCCCAGGCCAAAAAATTAAAACATAGCACTGCACTAGCTACTAAGAAGGAGAAAAACGACTGCTCCTGCTGAACCCAGGACACTACATGAAAAGGGAATGTACTCATACAAGCATTGGCATCTCTGAGAAGGAGCATGGCAGTGAGTGGAGGAGCAGGGCCCACCATGTAAAGCCCACCATGTCCCCCCAGGTCGGGTCTTGGTGCCTCCATGTCAGGCTCATGGGGCTCGGATGGGGGTGCTGTGAAGCCGTCAGTTGCCTCTGCCAGCAAATCCCATCTTCAGACAATCCATGCTGAATGCGGGAGTTTTCACTGCATCTCACTGCTGGTTCCCTCTCACCAGCAGCTGCATTGTGTATAGGCTAGGAGCTGTCATGTATAATATAGGACAGTGGCACTCCCAAAAGGGGTTCCAAGCAGAGAATGCAGTATGCAAATCACCCCAGTGACCCGATGAGATATAGATGTTGTCCAGAGCTGCAGGAGGGCTCTTGATTCTCTCCTGGAGGGACCTGCTCTGTACTCTAGCACTCTCAGCTTTATACTTTTCTTAAAATTACCCATAATAAAAAGGCATCTGTGAGGAAACAAGACTGATAATAGACTCAAAATGTATTTTTATTGCATTCTTAAATTACCATAGTTAAATTAAATTATTAAATGTATTTTTATTAAGTTAGCACACAGGCTGGTGTCATTTGCCTTAAATATTTTAATAAATCCTGTGAAGTCTTCCCTTTTTATTAGAGCTCTCAGAATGTGTCTATTTTAATGACAATGTGAGTTTAAGTTTGATGTTGGGAAGAGTACCTGGATGGATGAACTCTGCCTTTCTCAGGGGGGCTCAGTGGGGTTGCAGGGCTCTCTTTGCTCAAGAGTGGCTGCGGGACCAGGGGCTGGGGGAACCACATGAACTCCCTGTACATATATCTGGAGGAGAGACACAAACTATGTGTTGTGACAACAGAGCAGCAGAGCATTTAGGCACACATTGAAAAACTGTGGAACAGAGACATACTTACATAGCAGGGCCTGGAGGAAATCTGTGTATTGCTGGGTTTGAAGATAATAGAGAGGGATGAATTAATAATTATATATGTGTGTGCTACATTTAAAGACAGATTTATGTATACTTCATTTTTTTATTGTCAAGCCTGCCTTCCCGCTTTCTTTCTAGCTATAACCTGGGTATTTTTCAGCAGATGCCAGAATGGAAAGCAGTGGTTTCAAGGGTGCTGCTTCTTTGATGACAGCTCTAAGAGTGAACTTCAGCCATTTTCATGAGAGGGGTTTGGGGTGTTCAGACTAGGGCTCCTCAGCAGCTGCTCTGAACCATGTAGGGGCCTAGGAACAAACCTTCTCACTGGCCCTCTGTGAAGAAAAGGTAGTAAAAAAATAATTTAATTTATAGATTTCCTAATGAATTGGAAAAAAAAAGGAAAAGCTGTAGAAATGGATCATTTTAATTGTGGCCTTTAAAATTGTATTTAAAATAGTGTAGAAGAAGTACGGGCAGAGGGATGGATGGGAAAGGGGCTGGGGGTGACAACAGGGTTTGTGAATTACTTGCCATGTGGAATGTGTAAAGCTAAGGTTGAAATCCCCTCTTTGCCTGACTGCACAGGGATTTGAATTCGGGTCTCTGAACTCCTCTGAGAGTGCCCAACCACCGGCACATTCTGGGATGAGAATCTGTCCTGCTGAATCTGTTCTGCTTTTTAAGAATAATTAAATATTCATTGGGCCAGTGTCCTGGGTTTACCAGGGGATACCTGGGGATTAAGCCTCTCCAATAAGATGAGGATACACAAGTAATTCAGTTCCTGATCCAGCTTTGATGCTGAACAGCTATGAATCTAGGGTCACACTGGCCAAATCTACCATGA
This sequence comes from Lathamus discolor, assembly GCF_037157495.1. Classification (NCBI taxonomy): domain Eukaryota; kingdom Metazoa; phylum Chordata; class Aves; order Psittaciformes; family Psittacidae; genus Lathamus; species Lathamus discolor. The sequence continues at coordinate 28,347,500 of NC_088908.1, forward strand.
TTCTGGCTGTGTTTTCCAGTGTATCAATACTACAACTTTTTTTCTTTTTTCCAACTCTGCTTATTTCTTTATAGAAACTGGTATCACAGCAGCAAATCTCTGTTATTGGGATCAGAATTAGGGCCACAGGCCCTTTAGCGATCCATCCTTGTCCTGGGTTAGCCTTTCTGAACCCCCGATTTGATACTTAGTGCAGTGGTGTAGAGGAAGTATATTTTGATTGTAGGGCTGTTATAAGAAACATTTTTTATTGTATGTCCAGTCCGTGGTGGCAATCTGGAGTCATACAGTAGGAGAGAACAGTAAACCTTTATTACGACATTAATAAACCCAATAGTTTCTGTCAAACCTTAAGAAACCAGAAAATCATGACTAAACATCCTTTCAAATGTGATGTCACATTAAGAAAAATCTTTATAGTTCTATGCTGAATTTGCTTGATCAAATGACAAACTACTGAGTTGGTTGGGTTTCTTTTTCTGGGGGGGGGGGTGAGGGTGAGGGGGAAGAAGAAGATGCTTTCAAGTGAAGACTGGAAAGCAGAGCCCTCACACATCCTAAATCCCACATCCCTGTGCCTGATGGGAGCATGGGTGGCTGGGCAGGGTGCTGCATCCTTCCCACTGCCCAGGGCCTAGACCAGGCATGCAGCTCTGGGTGCTTCTGCCAGGGCTGTTTCACAGGATCTTGGAAATCCCCACCCTGTATTTCTTCCACTGAAGACACCTTCTCTTCTGATGTCTGGATGTACAATCATCCACGCTCTCCTGGTAGCATAGGCCCACTTGTGCAGGGCAAAGGGTACCTATAAATGCAGTTCCCCATGTACCTATTCCTACATAGCAGTGAAGAGCGTGAGAAGCGAACAAGCCTTGACTAAGTGGGAGAAGGAACTCATTGAGCATTTGTCTTTAGTTTCATTCATAACTTGCACTTTCTAGAAGAAACCTTCCCAGCAGAGAGGCGCAGGCAACTCCAGCTCCTGCTAAATTTAACACGTTGGGAAAGGCAAAGGAAAGAAATCTTCCCTCTAGCTCTCTAGAAGCAGCCGAGTGGCGAGGGTGTGTGGGTGTGTAAAAAAACCCTGCAACTTCTCCCGCGACCGCTGAGCCACCCGCGGTCCGTACCGGGCCGTGAGCTGTCCCCAGTGCGGGCGCTCCACTTGCCTGCGCGGTGTCTGCGCGCTGCGGACCGGCCAATGAGTCAGCGTCGGCCAGGGTGGGGTGGGGAGTATGGGCGGCTGCGCACGATACCGCGCCACTCTGCGCCGCGGCAACGAGTCCGGTCCGCAGCTTTGCGGTCCGCGTTTTGCGGGCGGCCGCTCGCTGTATTTCCCGGACCGTCCATGGCTCGGTGCTGTTGGCTCTCCGTCTGATCGGCGCAGGCTGCGCGGGGCTCCCTACGGGATCAGAGCGCTCCCCCGTCGGGACTCCACTCCTCACATCCTCCTGCTGGGACTCAGCTACATTTACAGCCAAGCCTGGCTTTATTATGTGTGTCTGCACTGCAGCCCCATCAGCAAGATCAGGAGGAGGAAAAGGAGCCAGGACAAAGAAAAGAGAGGGAGGCTGGCGAGAGATAAAGAAAATAAAAACCCAGGGCAGCAGTAGCAGCAATGAAGGCAAGAGCGGTGCCACCTTCCAGCGAATAACCCATGGATGCAGCTAGCGGCCCCGGCATCGATGCAAAGAAGCACTTGCCTTGTTCCGCGAAGTGTGTGCGGCGAGCGCAGCCGGCCGCTGGGAGCCCACCCACCCGCCAGCCCAGCTCCACGCCCGCACCACGCCCGGCCGGCCGCCTCCCGAGGCCAGCCTAGAAAGGGACTCGCCGCCCTCCCCGGGCAGTGGTGGGGCGAGGAAGGGACAGAGGAGGTTGGACGGACGACCGACGGACGGACGGACGGACGGACGGACGGACGGACGGAGGATTTAGGAAAATCGCAGCAACAAAGTCGCATCCCCGGAGAGCCGGGGCTCGTCGTGGGCTGCGACACTGAGTTCTCCCTGGGCGCCCTCCCTCACCCCAGCGGCAGGGACTCTACGCAGGGCTCCGCGGTTTGGTGGGTTTTTCCTTTTTTTTTTTTTTTTTTTAATTTTTCTTTTATTTTATAATTCCGAAAGTGCGAGCCGGACTGAGAGCCGCAGGGCGCCTGCAAACTTTAAAAAGAACAAAGAGGCGGGTGGGGGCGAGGGCCTAACTCGCTTTGCGTCTCTAAAGTTTGCACATCTGAGGGGGGAGAAGGAAGGGTAAAAGCTCAAAGCAACAAAGGGAAAAGAAAAATTGCAACTGTGATTTTTATTCCCCTCCCCCCCGTGGAAGGTGCTCGAGGGGGTGGAAAGAGGAGTTGAACTTGCCGCATTGCAACAGGTAAAAGAAGTGAGAAAATTAAAAATCAAATAATCGATCCCGCTGCTGCCGCTTCGCCTCGCAAAGTTTGGAAGGGAGGGAAGAGGGGAAGAGAGAGAGAAAGCAGAGAGAGAAAGGGAAGGCAGGGGCGAGAGAAAGACAAAGAGAAGAACGAGCCCCTACGCCCGGACATGCCCAGGAGGAAGCAAGCCAAACCCCGCTCGGTGAAAGGTAAGACATCTTCCGCCAGCCCCAGGCAGCCGCCGCCGCCGCCTCGACGTGGCCAATCAGGGCCGATTCCCGATTTGTCTGGGATTGCAAATCCCCCTGGTACGGTCCGCTGGTGGTGGAGTTCCTCTCCGGAACAAGCGGATGTCCTGTGTGGGGAGTGTTCCTGTCGCTCAGTCTGGGGGGGGGGGGTATGAGTACCGCGGCACCGGCCGGTACTCGCTGGCGACACGTGTCGAGATGATTGCTGAAGGAAGCTGGTAGTATCGTTGAGGCGGGGAGAGAGGAAAGTTTGGCGGTGATGTTCGGGGACGGCGGCGCATCAGTGGGCTGGGGAAAGGGGGAATGGAGCCCACTCGTGTTTTAGCTAGTTAGCTCGGAATTAATGTTTCTTTATGATTGGGAATAAGAGCGCCGTCTGTTTCCTCCTGCTGTCCAATGTGCATAAGGGTGGTGAAAGAAGGGGAGAATTAAAACCGATTTGATAAATCGGGTTTGAAAACTTGCTTGGTCTTGAAGAAACAATAGCCAAATGTAGGAAAAGCTGCATGAATAAAGGTTAAACGTGAAACTTCACATATTCTTCACCATCCACAGCTAAAGAATGTTTAAAACCTCCTGCTTACCTCCGTAAGAAAACAGCTGTTGGTGAAACTTAAAGGGAGGGCTGAGACCAGCCCCTTGCCGTACCACCCGCCTTGCCAGCTTTTTGACTTTTAAGTGAAAGGGTGCGAGAGGGAAGGCGTGATTTCAGAAGCTTTTCGCTCCCAGCCAGGTTAGCTGGTGTGGGGTAAGATTTTATTGTCCTCTGAACAAAGCAGAAGTCATAAAGTCAGTGGTCTGGGGGCTTTGTTGTAGAAGCACAAAGGGATCATAACTTCAGATGGCAAAAAGATGAAACAAAAAGTGTTCATAATTAAATAACTTGGGGTGGGCAAAATTAGTGGACGGTTAATGGACCAGATAAAGTGCAAATTGAAACCCCACCCAGGGCCATTTTAGATTATTTGTGAAATATCCACTGTTTAGCAGATGATTGCGATGTAAATTGTATATACTTCAAATGTTTATGAAGTTTTTGTAAAGTCAGTCTTTCATCTTTATACCAAACCCTTAAACAAATTTTCCCCCAGACTAATGGTACAGTTCAACTTTGTGCTGTGGGGCAGGTTTGCCGCATGGCGGTGTGACCCTCTGCAATCCTGGACAACCTCTGCTAAAGGTGCTACTTCAGTAACTGGTAGATGAATGTTACAGTCTGTGGGCAGAAGAAAGGGTAGAGCTGGAGTTATTTCTAGGGGATGCTCTGAAATACAGTGTTTGAAACAAAAAGGATCGCAGTTTGAGAACAGCAGTGCAGGCCTTGAGTCATGACTTCCCTTGAGTGAGGGGATCATGTTTAGTGGCCAGGCCTCTGGAGTTTAAAATATTTTTCAGTGCTAAAGAAACATTCAGAAAATAGTTCTATGCTAGTGAAAACTGTTTGCTCTAGAAACCCAGTTAGTAAGCATTGACATCTCCTGCCATAATAACATTAAATATTTACTGTTTATCACTCAGTTGTTTTCTACCCTTTCAGGCAGCAGTATCTCTTGCAAATGGTTGATACTTCATAATGAAATTTTTATCCTAATTTTAATACAGAACTGATCACTATTTACAGGAGCATTTTTAAGAATCAAAGCAGGTAACTTACTGGCAAGTCATAGCTAAGAAACATTATCCCTGTAATGTAGAAATATCTAGGTCTTTGCAACAGTGAGCTGGGGGAAGCCCAGTTGTTAAAGATTCTAAATATTTCTGTAGACTTTAGGCACCAAAAAATGTGTTTTCAGCTTCAGCATAAACTGTCTGTAAATTACAGGTTTTAGCACGAGCTGACCAAACAGGGAATCTAAGGAATGAGCTGAATCTGGGTGAAATTTTGGATAATAGGAGGCAAGTCATTATGTATGCAGGATAAGTAATTTCTGCCTTTTTTTTTTTTTATATTCATCCATATCACCTACCTTTAGAAAGTCCGTCATATTCATTTTGTGGTCTAGGGAGCTGGCAACCCAGTAGATTGTCACAGTACGTTTCCATGGAAATAATTGAGATATAATAAAGGCACTCTGAGGTCACAGGTTTCCCAATTCAACTGAGAAGAAAACAAGCATAAATTATGTGGATATATGTGTAGCATTTGGGACTTAATAATTTACTGGTTTTGTCTTTGTATTTATTTCACTTTGCACAGCAACTTTACTATTTATTAACCACTACTGAGATTTGAGCATCCTTTTTCATTCATAGAATCAATGTGTGCCTGTGATGAAAGGGGCTATTCTGCATGCAAAAGGCATGTTGCCTGCATTAACTGGGAGCAATGCTGACTTTAAAGAAGTGACCAACTTTGGCAGAAGTACCAGATGTTGATAACTCTTAGGTACCATTACTTAAAATGAACCAGAACTGGATGCCAGCAAGGCTGCAGGACATGTGGCCCCTGTGCTGTATTATCAGGTCTCAGGTTCAAACGCCTGGCAGAAACTTGCAGTAATTCCTGCAGCTGTAACTCCAGCAGTAGACATGGACTTTCCCCTGATGTGGCATTTATGACTTGCAATACAGTATGCTGATTTATTTTGACCATTAGTTTGTGCACACTTGATATTAACCTCATGGCTGGTGGTTGGGGACAAATTTCTACTTGACTTAGAGGAAGGTTGTTTCAGATCAATGAGGATGGAGTGAAAGTAGGAGGGGTTGAGTCTTTGTCTTACAAAATACATGCTTCAGTGACAGTGTGGTGGTAGTGGTGATGGAGTAAAACGCTGGCCTGTTCTGAAGCTTTATTCCATATCACAGACAAAGCCTGTGAATGTAATTTTCCTCAGCACAGACTCTGCTTTTGCCCTGCTGCCAGTAACCTCATCTGCAGAGGGCTTTTCCAGTTACCTGTAAGGAAGAGTTGTACTTTGTGCATTAAAAACACATGGTTCTGAACCCCAGAATGTTATAAAAACTTGCCACAGACGTGAATTTGTCTGATTAATTTTATTTACAATTGATTAGTATTGAGAGGCAATAAGCAAGCAGCGCTGGGTGCGCCGGGGAGTCTCCGCTCCACCTACGACGCACACCTATTCCCAAAGATTCTGTCTTTTTATACTCTTTTGTATCTGGTATACGTGTCCTTTCACATACTGTAAAGTGTCCTTTTATGGTATGATCCGAGTCTGCGCCAGTCTGCTGCTAGAAGTCTTTATCTTCCTTCCTTGAAGATTGCTGAATCGAAGGTCTCAAATCTTCCTGTTTTGTGACTTCTACACAATAGGTGTCAAGCCTTGTTTACATTACCGGATATCTGCAGTTAGCATCCGGCTTAGCATCAGCATATCTATACGTCCGTGCTTGAGGTTACAACCTTGCTTAAGCATGTGTTAGTTTAAAGTTTATCTTGGTTAATACAGTTAAATGTAAAAATAAATTCAATAGTTTTCTAAGTTACTGACACGAATCACACCCACATTCCTCACAATTCCCCTATTTGTCTTTTTGTGACTTACTGATTCGTGTTTTATTTTCTAATTTGATAACTGCCTTTTGGGCTGCAGACAAAACCGGTATTGTCTCTGCCTTTAATACCATTAAGGAATGAGTTTTCCCGTCATATGCAGTCTCTGGGTCTAATGGTACAGCTGTGAATTGCATTTTTTGTACAATTGTATGTATTAATTTGGTAAAGCATGGAATTATACAAGGGATTATCAATAAGCCTCCAAATATTCCCAATATTACTATACCTATTTTTGTAATCCAATCTCCATTGAAGAATTGTCCCCAAGATCCTAATCCTCCAAAATTGACTCCATTCCAGGTTTGCACCGGAACATGGGCTACCTTCTTCATTTCTTTTAGTAGCTCGCTTATAGCTTTACCTTCATCATCTATTTCTAAACAACAGTTACTAAGATTAAATTTTCCACAGACTTCTCCTTCTTGAGCTAATAGATAATCAAGAGCTAAACGATTTTGATATATAGCGGTCCCCATTTTAGTATTCTGTTTTGCAATTAATCCTAATGCATTTCCAGTTTTGTTTACTACTATTTCTACTACAGCTTGTAATCTTATAATCCTATTCAACATATATATAGGAGTCCTGTATCCCCAGGACCCATCTTCGGCCCAAGTTGCCGGGTCATAATAAGAAATTATTCGTTCGGGTGGCCATTCATTATCTTTCCAGTTACCAATTTGTAGCTCTCTTTTATATTGCTTTTTTTTCTCTTAATTCATCAGTTTCTGTATATAACTGGACCCCCAAGCGTTCTCCTTGGCTAATAGGTATTAAAAAGAAACTAGGTCTGATCATTCCTAATACACATGATCCTGTCCAATTTTGGGGTAAAAATGCAAAGGCTATTTTACCACAGATCCAATAGTGTCCATCTGGAGCGGGCCAACCGTTTGGTATGTTAGTTCCATTGGTCCAGTTTTTGAATTGGTTATTCATTTCTATAGGATTTCCCCATCTTTCCCAGTCTTTCTTCATTCTGTTCCATATATAACCTCCTTCACAAAGTAAATTCCCTACTGGTTTTCCACCATTTTCTAAATTTTGCCAGCAACTTTTCCCGATTATACTTGTTTGCAAGATCCATTGTTGTTTCCTTTTGTTCCTTTTTTGATTTTTCCAAATTGCAGGATCACTTATATTACTTTCCATTGCCTCCCAGGGCCATCTGTCTCCCTGGTTAGTTCCTCCACAAACATAGCAGTTAGTTACACTTAGTGCTTTAGCTATATTTTCAGCAAGATTCACAAAAAGATTTTTAGTAACTGTGGGAATTTCATATTTGACTCCAGTTTCCATCTCATGATAAAATGAATTGAATAATAAGTGATGTTGTACTGACTCTCTAAATTTTTCTTTAATTATTATTTGTAAAACCACCCCTGGATCTTCTCCAGGTCCATAAATCGATAGTCCCATTTTTACTTCTTCTTGTTTCCATTGCTCTGGATTCCAGATAGTTAGATTGACAGGGTTACAAGAATGGGCTGTGCAGTTGGGAAAAGTTATTCCCTTTTTAATCTCTGCCCTCAATTGGGTTCCCCCACATTTTTGGGGCCATCCCCAGGTAGGAGTTGTACTCCAACAGGCACAACTCCATCCTGGGCCTGCACAATAGTGATAACTCCTGGCAATCTCGTCTATATCACTATGATAGCAATTAAAGGGTAATGATGATTTAGGTTTGGGACATATGTATTTCTCACTTCTGCTGTAATATTTTCTCCAATTCAAGTTTCCACAGTTGGAGTAATAGTCATCATCAATAGCGTCACAGGCATCAAAAGTCACCCATACAGGGTGACACCCATACAGGGTGACTTAGATTAGTTATTATTTGGCTTTCTGCTATCAGTCTTCCTTCTGCCGAGTTTGTTCTTATTTCTACCCAATATTGATAGGGGAATTCTTCTGGATTAAAACATACCGTTTTAGTTTTTCCTTCGTTACAAAGTTCATATTTAGTTTGATTATATACACAACTACCTACTTTCGTTCCTTTGCATTCATAAACAGTGTGATATACCAATGTCTTTGAAGTTATCCTCCCTCTTCTAGTTGTGGTTATACATTCACTACAGTTGCTATGGATACTTTCAAAAGCCGCGGCATTTCCTCGTATGGTTCCGATCAGAACCAACACCAAAAGAGGTCCGGTCAGGCTCATAATGCTCAGCGGTCACAGCCCCAGGGGTTGCAGCCCTCGGCAGACCTTTTTTCAGCTGCAGCACCGATTCCCTCCGGGCTTGCCCTCTCTGGTAACTTAAAGGTATATTCCCCGTCGGCTATAGCAACAATAGTGTTTGACCCACACTAATTGTTCCAGGGAGATAGTAATTTCACACCGAATGCAAAGGAACTTCTACTGATCTTTCAAATATTATTTATGGTTATTCCCTCAAATAATGATATATTTCAAACTGCTATAACACTTGGCTCTTAAATAATTATAACTATTTCTGCATGTCTCTCTTCAAGTTTGCAGGAGTCAATATGGATTCCCTCAGTTACTTGTTTAAGTCCTTTTGAGGGTCAGCTTGATGTCTCCGGGTTCAGTCACAACTTTCCATTCTTTTACGGGTCCTTTTACTCGTGACGCGTGTGTCCACCCTTTTTCCGCGGTTCTTATCGCCGTTTCTGGCATCCCGTAGGGACACACCGGACTGTAGATCTCTCGGCTCCGGTATCAACTAAAAACGTTATCTCTTCTCCCTGGGGGCCTATCTTTAAATTTATCAAGGGCTCGGATGGTGTTTTTGTCCCCAGGATGTATAGCCCCTGACACCCCTATTCTTCCTCTTCGAACATTTTCCCATCTCGCATCCGCTTCTTACAATTCCTCTTAAGGTGTCCTTTCTTACCACAATAATAACATTCCGGGATTTCCCCAGAAACAGTCTTAATTTCTTCCCTTCGTTTTGTCTGTTTTCTTTCTTGATACCCAAATCCTGAAGCCTTGGGTCTTGGTTTAGACTGTTCTTGTTTTTGAGTTTCTCGTATTGCTGCTACAAATATTTTTGCCTTTGCTTTCTGCTTTTCTTCATCCCTGCGTACGTAAATTTTCTGAGCCTCCCTTAACAATTCCTGGAGCCCACGATCTTGCCAATCATCTAGTTTTTCTAACTTCCTCCTAATATCTCCCCAGGATCGTGCCACAAATTGGGTTTTTAACAGGGCTTCCCCCACTGGGGAAGCTGGATCTACACCAGAATACATTTGTAATGTTTTTCTTAACCTTTCTAACCAGTCTGTAGGGGACTCATCTTTCTCCTGATGTTCACTAAAGGCTTTATTAATATTTTGTCCCCTCGGGACCGCATCCTTAATTCCTTGTATAATCATTCCTCTTAAATCTATCATATTTTGTCGGTCAGGGCCATTCTGATTATTCCAATTAGGATTTTGACTCGGCCACTTTTGTTCTCCGGGAGGACCTTGCTGATGTTGTCTCTCCCAATTTCGCATTCCAGCTTGTCTGATCATAGATCTCTCCTCTGCAGTAAATAGTATTCCCAGTATTGACTGTATTTCTTCCCAGGTATAAGTATTAGGACCTAGGAATTGGTCTAGGCGTTCAGAAACCCCTAAAGGGTCATCTAACAATCTGCCCATTTCCTTTTTAAAAGATCTTGTATCATTCGTGTTTAAAGGCACCGCCACAAATCCAATTCCTCCTGCTCCTCCTCCCATCGGAACCTCTCGGAGGGGTGCCAACGTTACTGTTTCTTCTACTTTCTCCGATTTTTCATTTTTCTTTGTTCTTACTTTGCTCCTAGTATGGGCAGAAGGGGGGGGAGGATGGGGGAGCCGACGGGACAGGGTCAGGTGAACTTGGAGGATTAGTATTCCTTTGTTCACCTTCCATGTTTTGTCCCTGATAAGGAGGTGGTAAGTGGTCTAATGGCTCCCAAGATGGTTTGTTTAGTTTGTCCCCTTTCACTTTCCTTTCTTTTAGGGGAAATAACGAGACCGTTACAGACGATCCCTTCCATAAGGCTGCATACTCACTCTCTTCCTGACTAAAAGGTTCTTTCCCATTTACATATAAATTTAAAGCCTGACATATCCAATCATCAAAAGACCCAAATATTGGCCAATACAAATGGTCGGGTCGGATTTCCTCTTTTGTCCATACTTCCATGCAGTAGTGGACCATTTTTTCCTTACTTTTTCCCTCCTGGGATGGCCAAGAGCCCCAGTATTTAAGCATTAACCCCAAGGGACTGTCTGGGGGTATATCTGGTAATTCGCTCCCTGTCTTATTCCTGGGACCTCTCCGTGGGCCCCGTTCTGGGTTAGAGTTACGACTCTTACTCTGACCCATTTCCCGCCGGGTGTATCTCCTTTCAATCAACCGCTACCACTTTTTCACTATCGCTTCTCTCCTTTAGCGGCCAAGTCCCTCGCGGGAGATTGGAAACGCGCTTAGAAGAGGTCCACACTCGCTTCACAAATCCGATATCCTGGCCCGTGCTTTACAGACCCAGGATGCTCAGTCTGTGTCTCAGTTACACCTATTATCATGCAATTACGCAACTTTGTTGCGTTTCAGTCATACATACACAAACATTCACTCTGTCTCTACACCAACCAGTTCCCTCAAGGATGCCTGGAATTACGGAGAGAGGAACACACCGGCCTTCCCACCCAACCGAACGATACTTACAGTCCGTTGTTCTCGTCCGGGTCTTCGTGCACAAGAATTATGGGTATTTTATACTGGAGTTTTCCGGGAGCTCGATTTCCTTGGTTATTGCCTCTCTGTTCGTTGATCTCTTGAGACTACCCGAGACTACAACTCCCGAGCCACAATTTGTGGGGGCGCCCCTCGTAAGAGCTACAGTCCCAAGCAGCCACACAGAGATCACGTCGGGGTCACCAATTTTGTTATAAGAACTTGCCACAGACGTGAATTTGTCTGATTAATTTTATTTACAATTGATTAGTATTGAGAGGCAATAAGCAAGCAGCGCTGGGTGCGCCGGGGAGTCTCCGCTCCACCTATGACGCACACCTATTCCCAAAGATTCTGTCTTTTTATACTCTTTTGTATCTGGTATACGTGTCCTTTCACATATTGTAAAGTGTCCTTTTATGGTATGATCCGAGTCTGCGCCAGTCTGCTGCTAGAAGTCTTTATCTTCCTTCCTTGAAGATTGCTGAATCGAAGGTCTCAAATCTTCCTGTTTTGTGACTTCTACACAATAGGTGTCAAGCCTTGTTTACATTACCGGATATCTGCAGTTAGCATCAGGCTTAGCATCAGCATATCTATACGTCCGTGCTTGAGGTTACAACCTTGCATAAGCATGTGTTAGTTTAAAGTTTATCTTGGTTAATACAGTTAAATGCAAAAATAAATTCAATAGTTTTCTAAGTTACTGACACGAATCACACCCACATTCCTCACAAGAACACAGTTGTGGACATTAAAACGTTGTGTGTCCTTCATTACAAGTGATGTCAACACCAATGTCCTTAAAAGTTTGCTGTGTGCTGCCAGCTCCCAGGAGCACCCAGCCAGTCATGGGGGCTGGGGAAGGTGGGTGTTTATCATTCCTATTGATCAGACTGGAGGTTCTCATGCTACAACTTGGGGCCTTTGGAAGCTGTTCTGGAAAGTGAAGTGCTGAGATGCCGGTAACAGTAACGCATAGGTTTCCAACTCCATGTAAATGCAATTGAGGAATTACTCCACTGCAGTATGTGGGGACTGGGCTGGTGTTGGCACAAGGTTTTAAGCATCAGATGCACTTTGGCTGCTGAATTTGGCAGTTCTGTAAATTGCTGTCAGCTTGCCAAGGGTATTTTGTGCATAAATGTGCTAGTTGGTAATCAAACTGTTTTGCAAAAGAATGAGCAATTAAGCCTAGATTTGTTATCCTACTTGAAGTTGCAGAATTGCTGTTATTTTTCTGCTTTTAGTTGGCAAAAATGCTGATAGAAACTTTTGATTCACACCCTACCTGCCTCATTTGTGTTAGTCAAGAAGAGAAAAGTGGGGTTGGTCGCTACTATGTTATCTGCAAAGTAAATAAAAATACTGCTGAGTTTGCTGAGTTCCAATTAGTTGATTGCTATGAATTATTTTCTTTAAAGGAATGCTGTTACCTATCTGCTCATACAAAATTTTGATTTTTGAATGTCTTGTGAAAAGCATTCTCTTTGTCTTTTGATGTCAAGAATAAAAGTGCGATGGTAATATCCCTTTGAAAGCTATTGTATTGTCAGCTCTGTCTGACAGCAGGAGGCCCTCCTAGTGTTATAGATTAGCACTGTGAAAACACTGACATTTTCTTTTTTATATAGCTGTTGTTCTGCTTTCTAAGTCAATTATACAATGTCAGAGCTCAGTTAGAGAGTTGACTGTGGAAGTAATAATGTTTTTCATACTTGTCTTAAAGATATAGTTTTCTTTTTTTCCCAGTTGATAGAGAAGAACCTGCAAGTACTGGAACAGTGCATTCTACAAATTAAATTTTGACAAGTATAATCATAATTGCCAAATACAATTATCTGTTAATTTTACAGTTCATTCAAGTTTCAGTGGAATCTTATTGATACAGTGAAAGCAACAGCTAAAATTGATAAAACTCATATCAAATAAGATGATGCTCTTGATTGTTCTTTATCAAGTGCAGGTTTTGGGGGATTAGGAATAATTGGAGATGTTGGTGTTTCATTGTGGGGCTGGTGTCCTGAGAATGTTTGAATCTGTGCAGTATTCCGAGTGCTGCCTTCAGGGATTAGCCTGTAGTGTTTAATTTCTGCCTGTGTATTTTGCTACAAGCCTAGCAGCGTTCTCCCCTGAACTCTTTTAAGTCCCGTTTTCCTGCCTTTCCCTCCCTCTGGTATGCCTTCCTTTCTGGCCACAGATTAGGCAACAGAAGGACCAATTTGCAGAGCTTGTAAATGCCACTTGTTAATCATATGCAGTGCAATTATTAATTTTTTTTTCTTTCCCCCCTTGGATGCATTAAGTAAACTTTTTAGCTTTCTATGTAACTGAAATTTGCCCTTTTGTTACCCAGGCATGAATTATTTTTGAAATGTCATTACCTGCCCTGTTGTGAGGTTTCTTTCTTCTGTTCATTCTAAATAAATAAAACATACTGTTGTTTGCCAGCCTTGTGAAGTGAATTACCTGCCTGAAGGCTTGTGCTGGTGTCAGCCAGGCTCCTTGCAGTAGAGCCATTGAGTAACACATTTACTTTTAGATTTTAATTTCAAAAGGCTCAGTTTGTGCAGTGTGAATGGTGAATGCTTTACAGGACTTTCAAGAGCTGAACGGACAGTAAAGGACTTATTGCTCTCACAGGAGTGGCAAATAAAAATGTAAGGCAGCCTTTGTGGTAGAGGAGTGTTTCCTTTGCTGGATAAGGGCCACTCAGGAGACCTGAAGGGCTCGCTTGGGTATGCTGGGGGTGAAATAATCTCAGTCATGGCTTTATTTAAACCCACCCTACCTGCATGTTCTCCTGGGCAACTTCTGGTGGGGTTGATCTTGGCTCTCTGTAGCATCGCCCATAGTCGTGTTCTCCTTGAGTTTGGGACTGATAGCGAAGGCTGCTTCAGAAGTGTAACAGTTGGAGTTTCTTTACACAGAAGTTATTTCCAGTTCATATTAGAAAAAAGTAAACAATGCATTTGGCTTTTAAAGCAAAGCACAGAGAAAGGTCCCTGCTTGTAGAGAAACAGTTTGTTTAAGCCTCTGATAGCACTACAGAGAACATGTTGCTCACTAGTGAAATCCTATTATGAATAAAAGTACAAGAGTTAACAGGTTGCTGTGCTGTAGTCTCTGTTGGCTCCTGCTAGGCTCTGGAGATTTGGTGAAATGTAGCCTAATTCTGCTTTCCAAATATTAATAACAAAAAATTACACAGAGGGCAAAAAGACAAGTCCTTAATATGCATATCCTGGGAAAATCTTTAACCAGTATTTTTACCCTCTCCAGTCCCAAGGCTAATCAAAATCCCTTTGTTTCCACATCTACCATTAAAACATATTCCTCTCTTGGCTGTCTGCTGACTATACAAGTTTAACCATTACAATTGATCAGACTTGCAAAAGCTGTTACTGAATTTAGGTAGCATTTACCTATAGACACTTTACAAATAAGAGTGAGGCTCCAGGCAACCTGTAACAGGACTGGTACTTAAATTAGCAGCTCTTCTCATTTCTTGATGGTCCTCACCTGGCTGAGAAGAGGTTTTTCTGAGTTACCATTGAGGCAGGTTAGCCAAGCTTCTACCAGGTGATGATTGCTGGAACTGGCTTCACATGGTGGTGGGCTGAGTGGTGATGAAGGTAATGTTGATAGTGACAGACTTGCTTTGCTCTTTGAAAAGGGAGTGTTGTAGAGATGAAATCTTTTTCTGGGTGAGCATTTAGGACTTTCTTTTGCAGTTTCTGGGGTGGGTGCAGTTATCTCTTGGTACTAATTTGGCTTTGATTGGATGTTTAAGTGTTAAGTTCAGGCTTCCTGAATGAATCTGCTGGAGAATTAATAGTGTTAATTGAGATTCCTGTTGATATTAGAGAACTGTAAGTAGCCCTAGGCTTATGGGGTGAAATCTATGTCTTGGTGGTGGTGCTTCTTACTGACTTTAGTGGTAATGGGGCTTTATTCTTATTTCTTGCATTGCAATTGAAAGAACAAGAGAAGCAAAGAGATTTGATGGAAATAGTCACTTGGCATCCAAAGCTGCAGAGGGTATCTTCTGCTGGCTCTGTGAGATTGCACTGGGAAGATTCAAAGTGCAGAGGATGCTGTGGTGCTTTGGGAGTTCCCTGATGGCACTGCAGGAAACCCAGGAGGCCTGGATTATGTTTAACATCTGTTAACTTAAGCAGGTACAGATTCACATGAGCAAAATTGACTGTGATTCTGCATCCTGTCCCCAAAATTAGAAAACTAAAAGGAGGTAGAGAAAACACATGGTAGGAGGATGAACTTAATGCTCGGAGAATTAGAAAGTCTGTTGCTGGCATTTGAACATGGAGGGTATGTGATGATTGGATGCAAAGTTTTGGTACAGAGGTTTACTTACCTGGAGCTGCATCTGTATTATTTTTAACTTTTAGTTTAAGACTGAGAGACAGAGCAGATCTGAAAAGCAACTCCATGGAAAAAGGTATGATTAAGTATAAGCGGAAAAGAGTGCACTAGAAATGTAAAATGCCTAAACAAGGTAGCTTTTCTGCTCTTACGTAATCATAGAATCGTTTAGGCTGGAAAAGACATTTAAGATCATTGAGTCCAACCATTAACCCAGCACTGCCAAGTCTACCACTAAGTCATGTCCCTAAGTGCCACATCTACACGTTTTAAATACCTCCAGGAATGATGACTCAGCAACTTCCTTGGGCAGCCTGTTCCGGTGTTTGACAACAGTGACAGTGCTTTCCTGTCTGGAGGAGTTTATTTGTTGTGGTTTATAGTTTGTTTGTTTTCCCTGTTCAATATAGTGAAATTTGAGGACAATTGTGATTGCAGTCATTATTCTGGAAGTTTCCACTTTTTTCTGATCATGGCAGCATCTGAACTTTGCCTGTGAGGGCTCCTAATTGATCAGGGTTTTGGAGGGATAGGAGGTCAGGGAGGTAACTGGCAAAAGTAGGCTTTCAACACTTAGGTGAATGCGTGCAAATACATATCATATGGTGCAAGTTCACATGTATATGAAAGAGGAAGGTCTAGCAGGACAGGTAGTATCTTTTGTTAGACCGACTAACATGGTTGCAAAATGCAAGGAAGCTTTTCTGATGCACAAGCCTGCATCCCATTCTGAAAAAAGCAGCAGCCTTCTGGCTGTTTTGCTTGATGTGTAAATGCAGCTTTACTTTAATTCACTTATTTAAGCTCTTACTCAAATGCCTCTTGCTTCATTAGATTACTCACATGAGTAATGATAGATTGGATTATATAGTAATGCCAAGCTTCTATATTATTTATTGCTGAATTCTGTGGATGTGTTTCAGTCGGGTAATTTGCTTGCGGCCTCCTTTATTTCTAGGAAAATGGCATGCCTTGCCCTTCATAATTTCTTTGCTTTTACTGACCAGACTGTTCCCCCAGAGAGCATGTGAGACATGGCAGAGTATTGAAAATACTGGGATGGAGAATTAGAGAAGGAGGGCTGTGTGTGAATTGCACCTTATTTATGTTTATGCTAGGTTTGTATGGTGTAAATGATGTTTTTCTGACAGTGATACCTTGCAGGGAATGTAGTAGGCAACTCTGGGTAAGAGAGTTGTTGGCTTGAGATAATTTTTTTTTTTTTTTTTATAGATAAGGTAGTACTTTGAGCATTCTTTAGGAGTATGGTACAATATATTATTAGCCATTTAAAAATGAAACTGAGTGTTTGCCTTCAGATTTTGTAGTCTCGCCTAATGCACATGAAATGAAGGAATCGAATCAGCAGACTTATACAAGGGTGTTTTCTTTTCTAATTTCTTTCCTGCTTGATGAGGTGAGATTTGTTTTAAAGCTCCCATTTGGTTTATTTTGTTTACTAATTTTGGTGCATAAACATTCGACAGAGAGCTTCTGTTTTTATTCTTCTTGATATAAGTAAATTCAGTAATGAATCCAGTAATGAATCTGAGTGTAAAGGTGAGGGTCTGGAGTAAAAAAAAGAAAACCCAAAACCAAACCAGAAACATAAACCCAAAGCAACTCCTAGGAAATGCTTGGCAGAGTTGTGGTGTAACTGGCTTCCAGCACACGGAGGGATGCTGTGGGCAGGAGCTGTCTGGCCCTGGGTACAGAGCCCTGCCTGCAGAGCTGCCGGGCTGCACAGCTGGGTGTCCCTGGCTGCAGTGGGAGCTGGTGCTCCAGAGATGTGGGGGGACAAATCTCCCGTCCCTGTCAGAAAGATGCCGCTTCAGTGGCGGGGGGGCTGCTTATAGCATGCAGGCAGGTCTCCCATGAGCAGGATTTGCTGGATGCTGACATACACCAGGAATTTTCCCAAAGACCAAATGCATATTTTCATAAAGAGCCATCTCAGCTATGATTTTTCTTCCTTGCCAGTGGGTCTGTATTCAAAATGTGTCTTCAAAGGAAATGCATAGAAAAATGAGCTTTTAATTTGTCACCTGCTGCCAAACCATCCTGTTCTCCTTGAGATGCCAAGTTGTAAATGAGGTTTTTGTATCCCCACGCATGGCCATCCAAGGAATATTCTATGTATTGTAGCTGTCAGTGGCACAGCTGAAGACATTGGACCAGTGGCTTAAAACCTGCTGCTGTCTGATTGGCATGATCAAAGCCAATGCAGTGCAAAACCTGGGCAAACAAAAAGGTAGAAAAACTGTTGTCTCCAGAGGCTTGGGAGGCCTGGCTGCCTCCAGAGCAGGGGCTGCTGGAAGCTTTCTGTCCAGCAGTGTTGAGGAAAAAGGAAGCAAAATTGTTTTCTTTGTGCAGTCATTCAGAGTGCAGTTGGAAAACCTTCCTTTAACCTTTTTAAAAAAATGCAGTATTGGTTCTACAGATCATTATTTTTGAGAATAATGATTTGTCTGGCCATGTGTCCTAAGGTGTCTTCCACTGTGTGTATTTGTTCTGAGCACAGGGGACAGCAGGTATCCCAGCTGACAAATATAGCTTGTCTCCTATCAAACCTCAAACCACATAATGGAAGCTTATCTTGAGGTGAAATCAAGAACTATGATTTGTACTCTATGGACAGATGATGGTGGTTTGAAGGAAAACTAGTCCAACTGTGGTACCATAAGGGAAACTGTCTGTTCCCAGTGCCCCTCTGCCTAGGAGAGCAGCCACTGCTGTTATTGCTGCCCTGGCCATGTGGAGAAATGACTGTCATTGAAGCAAATCCTCAAATCTGTTGTGGAGTGAAGGATGCAGAACCACCCAAGTACAGCCTGAAGAAGTTCACTGAAAGTGATGAATAGACTCAAGTTGCACAACTGGTTGGTGTGCTCTCATGTTCTTGTGAGAATCATATGTTCCAGTGGAGGTGTGATCTGCAGAGAGTTCTGTGGTGTCCTGCTGTGGTGCTGGGTGCTGTTCCTCATCCCTCTCTGGATGGGGATCCCAGCTGAGCCAGCAGCCGTACTTCAAAAGCAATGCAAAGCAGAGAGAGTTCATTCGTTCATGTTGCAGGAAGAAGGAAAGCACCCAGAGAATCGGAGTTTGGCCATCATCTTTCACTGTTCCTGTGCCTATAGAAGTTGCTGGCAGCAGCCTTGTATGAGGCAGCATTGCTGGGAGAACAGTTTTCTTCTCTACTCTAACTTGGTGGGAATATTGCTACTAAGAAATTTAAATAACAAATCTCCCATTTTCTTGAGGTACATATTCTACTTCTAGCTTGCACCGTAGGCTGTGTCACCATGGGGTATGTGTTACCAAGCAGGTGCTCTTACTAACCCTGGCACCTGATCCTTTGGCAGGTGCTGGTCTGTCTCCCATACTTGGATGACAGGAGAGATGATGGTAAATCCCAGCTCTTTTTGCTACTGTATATGGGCTCTTTTCTTATGGGTGAAGTTTGACTATGGTTGACTTCAGTACTGCTGTGTCCTGTAACCTCATGCATAGGCTGGCTCTGTTGCCAAGATCACCTGGCATCCTTGGGCCCTCCAGGCTGGTGGCCAGCCTGGCTTTTAGTGTTGTGGCAGTGGTTTGTGCTTGTTTGCATTTTTATTTATGTTATTTCTGGTGTGGCAAATTTTGATGGCTTTCCCTGCTGGGAAGGACTATCACTTCTCCCCACATCTCCTTATTTTTAGTCATAGGAAGTAAAAGACGTGACTGTTTGCCAAGAAGAAAATAAAACAACAAATAAACCCCCTGAAGCAACCACAACATTGTACCTTTCCTTGCTCTTAAAAAATAATAATAATAAAAAATTCCTTGTAAGTTTTAGCTACTGATGTAGGGATGTGTGTTGTTTGGGTTTTTTTTTTTGGGGGGGGGGTGTTGGGTTTTTTGATTTTTTTTTTTTTTTTTTTTTAGTAGAAGCTTTTGTGATTCAGTGTTAAGCAGACAGCACATCCAAGAATAAAATGGGGGGGGTGGGGGGCGTTTCCATCTGTGCTTTTCTAGTTATTAATCTTGTTCAGGTTTGGGGAAAACATTGTGGTGTGAAAATATAAAGAAATGTCTTGGGAAATAAATGACATCTTTAAATAGCTTGTGTTGTAGCATTGGTTTGGCTGCAGTCTGGGCTCTTAAACAACCTTACTTTAAAATAATATAAAACTTAAAGCTTTTTTTTTTTTTTTTTTTTTTTTTTAAGCATTTTGTGTCTCTTTTGCAGTACCTAACACATATTGTCTGCTCTGCTGTTAACTCCCAGATACAGAATTCCTAAGTTTCGGCTAATAGAAAATTTGGAGGATTCTTCATTATCCGAACCTCTTGAGAAATAACAAATATGTTCCAGTATAAGTGGTATAGTATAACAGGGAGTCACACTGGCAGTTTGCGGGAAAGTGTTTTTCCTGTAGTTATGAAAACCATACTGATAAGCGGATTGACTCCACAACTCATTGAAGTTGTAAAGTAGGTACGCTTTATTTAGCGCTGAGGTACATGGGGATCGCTCCTCCAAAGAATGCACACCCAGGGTCGTTTTTCCTTTACATTTATTCCCTTAAGGCATACATATGCATTAGATTACTGATACGCCTATACATATTGAATATCTGTCCCCGCTTCGTATTATAATGAGCTAGAAGGTCCTTTGTGCCTGCGCAGTGCCCCCCTCTGGTCATGGGCAGGGGTCTCAAGATGAAGTAAATGAGTCTTCCTCCTGTGGGCAGGGGTCTTCAAGATGAAGTAAATGAGTCTTCCTCTTCTTAAACTTTTCACCTTTTAATCTTCGCGCATGGCTTTAGGGTTTGGTCGGTATCTCAGCCATAAATCATCTGCTTCTCCCCCTTGTCAATAGACCCAGACACTCGCATTTCTTTGTCAATAGTTGCTTATCAGTAGAACCAGGCCTCTGTCTCCTCCCCTTATCAGTAGTCTGTGCCTTGTTCTGTTTAGTAAGCATGATAGGTGTTTACAACAGACAATACTTTTGTTTAAGCAAGGAATTCTTCTAACTCTCTTATACAATCCCCTGTATTGTTCCCTTGTATATTTATTAAGGCTGTATCTATATAACTATTAAAATCCCCAAAACTGAAACCTTTAGGATTACTCATATACTTACAGTTAAGCACATGCCTAAAGGTAGATCTATTCCATATGACATTTTTGACTTGTGTTTGAGTCCTACCTTGAGAATTATAAAATCTTAGAATAATTAGGGTTGAAAAGGACAATAAGATCATCAAGTTCCAACCCCCTTGCCATGGGCAGGGACACCTCCCACTAAACCATCCCACCCAAGGCTTTGTCCAACCTGGTCTTGAACACTGCCAGGGATGGAGCATTCACAACTTCCTCGGGCAACCTGTTCCAGTGCCTCACCACCCTTACAGTAAAGAACTTCTTCCTTATATTTAATCTTAACTTCCCCTGTATGAGTTTGAACCCATTACCCCTTGTCCTATCACTGCAGTCCCTAATGAATAGTCCCTCCCCAGCATCCCTATAGGCCCCACTGAGGTACTGGAAGGCTGCTATTAGGTCTCCACACAGCCTTCTCTTCTCCAGGCTGAACAGCCCCAACTTTCTCAGCCTCTCTTCATACAGGAGGTGCTCCAGTCCCCTGATCATCCTTGTGGCCCTTCTCTGGACTTGTTCCAACAGTTCCATGTCCTTTTTATGTTGAGGACACCAGAACTGAACACAATACTCCAGGTGAGGTCTCACAAGAGCAGAGTAGAGAGGCAGGATCACCTCCTTCGACCTGCTGGTCACGCTCCTTTTGATGCAGCCCAGGATATGGTTGGCTTTCTGGCCTGTGAGTGCACACTGAAGCCGTCTCATGTTCATTTTCTCATCAACCAGCACCCCCAAGTTCTTCTCCACAGGGCTGCTCTGAATCTCTTCTTTGCCCAACCTGTAGCTGTGCCTGGGATTGCTCTGACCCAGGTGTAGGACCTTGCACTTGTCATGGTTGAACTTCATAAGGCTGGTATCAGCCCACCTCACAAGCATGTTGCGGTCCCTCTGGATGGCATCCCTTCCCTCTAGCGTATCAAATGAACCACACAGCTTGGTGTCATCAGCAACCTTGCTGAGGGCACACTCAATCCCACTGTCCATGTCACTAACAGAGATGTTGAACATGACACCAGAACTGCACACAGTACTCCAAGTGAGGTCTCACAAGAGCAGAATAGAGGAGCAGAATCAGCTCCTTTGTCCTGCTGGTCACACTCCTTTTGATGCAGCTCAGGATACGATTGGCTTTCTGGGCTGTGAGTGCACACTGAGGCTGGCTCATGTGAAGTTTCTCATTGACCAACACACCCAATTTCCTCTCTGCAGGGCTGCTCTGAATCTCTTCTTTGCCCAACCTGTAGCTGTGTCTGGGATTGCCCTGACCCAGGTGTAGGACCCTGTAATTTCTTAATGCAAATGGTGGACGTACCAACTAGGAGAGCAGCGCTGCTAGATTTAGTACTCGCCAACAAGGAGGGTTTGGTCGAAGTGGTGACGGTCAATGGCAGCCTTGGCTGCAGTGACCATGAGATGGTGGAGTTTAGGATCCTGTGTGGGAGGAATAGAATATCTAGCAAAGCCACAGTTCTGGATTTCCGAAGGGCCAACTTTGGCCTCTTCAGTCAACTGCTAAGGGAAGTCTCATGGGAAAGTGTACTAGGCGGTAAAGGGGCTCAAGATAGTTGGTTAGCATTCAAGGACCGCTTCTTCCAAGCTCAGGATCGGAGCGTCCCAATGAGTAGGAAATCAAGTAAGGGATCTAGGAGACCGGCGTGGTTAAACAAGGAGCTGCTGGGCAAACTCAAGTGGAAAAGGAGAATCTATGGATTATGGAAGGAGGGGCTGGCCGCTTGGGAGGAATATAGGACAGTTGTTAGAGGATGTAGGGAGGCAATTAGGACAGCTAAGGCCTCCTTGGAACTCAATCTTGCTAGTCGGGTTAAAGACAATAGAAAGGGCTTCTTCAAATACATAGCAAATAAAACTAACACAAGAGGCAATATAGGCCCACTGCTGAACGAAGTGGGTACCCTGGAGACAGAGGATATAAAGAAGGCAGAGGTGCTGAATGCCTTCTTTGCCTCTGTCTTTACTCCTGCAGACTCTCCCCGAGGGCCCCGGATTTCTATAGCCCCAGAAGGAGTCAGGACAAAGGAGGAGTTTGCTTTGGTAGATGAGGATTGGGTTAGGGATCAGCTATGCAAACTGGACATCTGTAAATCGATGGGTCCAGATGGAATGCACCCACGGGTGCTGAGGGAGCTGGCGGAGGTCATTGCTAGGCCACTTTCCATCATCTTTGGTAAGTCGTGGGAAACGGGCGAGGTGCCTGAGGATTGGCGGATGGCAAAGGTCACACCAATCTATAAGAAGGGCAAGAAGGAGGACCCGGGTAATTATAGACCGGTCAGCCTTACCTCCATCCCTGGAAAGATGATGGAACAACTTATTCATCACTAGGCATATCAAGGATGAGGGGGTCATTAAGAACAGCCAACATGGTTTTATGAGGGGGAAGTCATGTATGACCAACCTTATAGCCTTCTATGAGGAAGTGACTAGGTGGAGGGATGATGGTAGAGCGGTAGATGTAGTTTTTCTTGATTTCAGTAAGGCATTTGATACTGTCTCCCACAGCATCCTCATAGATAAGCTAAAGAAGTGTGGGCTTGACGATCAAGTAGTGAGGTGGATCGAGAACTGGTTGAAAGGAAGAAGGCAGAGAGTTGTGGTCAATGGCGCAGAATCTTGCTGGAGGTCTGTGACTAGTGGAGTTCCTCAGGGGTCGGTGCTGGGACCGGTGCTGTTTAATATTTTCATCAATGACCTGGATGAGGGAACTGAGTGCACCCTCAGCAAGTTTGCTGATGACACAAAACTGGGAGGAGTGGCTGACACACCAGAGGACTGTGCTGCCATTCAGCGAGACCTGGACAGGCTGGAGAGTTGGGCGGGGAGAAACTTGATGAAATTTAACAAGGGCAAGTGTAGAGTCTTGCATCTGGGGAAGAACAACCCCATGTACCAGTACAGGTTGGGGGTTAACCTGCTGGAAAGTAGCGAAGGGGAAAGGGACCTGGGGGTCCTAGTGGATAGGAGGATGACCATGAGCCAGCAATGTGCTCTTGTGGCCAAGAAGGCAAATGGCATCTTAGGGTGCATTAGAAAGGGAGTGGTTAGTAGGTCAAGAGAGGTTCTCCTCCCCCTCTACTCAGCCTTGGTGAGGCCGCATCTGGAATATTGCGTCCAGTTCTGGGCCCCTCTGTTCAAGAAGGACAGGGAATTGCTTGAAGGAGTCCAGCGCAGAGCCACAAAGATGATTAAGGGAGTGGAACATCTCCCTTATGAGGAGAGGCTGAGGGAGCTGGGTCTCTTTAGCTTGGAGAAGAGGAGACTGAGGGGTGACCTCATCAATGTTTACAAATATGTAAAGGGTAGGTGTCAGGATGATGGAGCTAGGCTTTTTTCAGTGATATCCAGTGATAGGACAAGGGGCAATGGGTGTAAACTGGAGCATAGGAAGTTCCACGTTAACATCAGGAAGAACTTCTTTACTGTAAGAGTGACAGAGCACTGGAACAGGTTGCCCAGGGGGGTTGTGGAGTCTCCTACACTGGAGATATTCAAGGCCCGCCTGGACAAGTTCCTGTGTGATGTACTGTAGGTTACCCTGCTCTTGCAGGGGGGTTGGACTAGATGATCTTTTGAGGTCCCTTCCAACCCTTGGGATTCTGTGATTCTGTGATTCTGTACTTTGCGTTGTTGATCTTCATGGGGTTGGCATCTGCCCACCTCACAAGTGTGTCAAGGTCCCTCTGGATAGCATTCCTTCTCTCCAGCATATCAACTGAAACACGCAGCTTGGTGTCATCAGCAAACTTGCTGAGGGACACCACTCATTGCTGGCCTCCAACTGGACAGTGAGCCATTATCTGCAATTCGTCACATGCAGCCATTGATTCGGAGAAAAGTCCAGGAACAAACTTGCCAACAGAGTTTTCAAGCTGACAAGCAGGTATTCTTTATTGTGGCACCGGGAGGCACAGGGGATAGCTCCTCCTAATGTGTGTCCCCGTGTTGCTACACAAGCCATCCTTATATAGTCCCTGGGCATACATACATTACATAATTTTCCAGAAAGTTCCTCGCATGCGTACAGAGTTGTGGTGGTGGTCTCTGGGGGTCGTTTACTTCTTCCAGCAATCTTCATCACTTCTGGCAACTTTTGAAGCACGCGCAGTAGATGCTCATACCAGTTTAATTGGTTCGTTAGCACCAGAGACATAATAATCCTCCTGTCCTTCTACTCATCAATTAGTTTAACTGTAGCCCATCCTGGACACCTGCCATTCCCAGATACTCCTTATCCCTGTGTCCTGTTTTTCTTAAAACTATATGTCAACTCTAATGATTTATCTTGTACAAGAATTCTCAGTATGTTCTCTAGCTGCACTCTTTTTTCCTCTATGTATCATGCACCTCAGTAATTTTCCATTGCTACTGTTACAAAGCCATCAAACTTAACATTACTTAAAACTGATTTTAAAGGTTTATATATTCCATTTTGTGATTTTGTGCCCCCCTTGTCTCACCATCCAGCCAATTCTTTATCCATGGAGTGGTCCATCTATCAAATTGATGTCTCTCCAATTTAAGAGACAAGGATGTCCTGCGGGACAGTGTTGAACGCTTTGCACAAGTCCAGGTAGATGACATCAACTGCTTTTTCCCTATCCATCAGTTCTGTAGCCCCATCATAGAAATCCACCAAATTGGTCAGACAGTATTTGCCCTTTAGTGAAGCCATGCTGGCTGTCACCAAGCACCTTGTTGTTTTTCATGTGCCTTAGCATGCCTTCCAGGAGAATGTGCTCCAAGATTTTGCCAGGCACAGAGGTGAGACTGACTGGTCTGTAGTTCCTTGGGTCATCCATTTTCTCCTTCTTGAAAATGGGGGTTATATTTCCCTTTTCCAGTCATCGGGAACTTCACCTGACTGCCATGAGTTTGCAAATATCAGGAAGAAAACCCGACTTAATCACTTCAGTTTTCTGCAGCCTTTTAATTCTCTGCATTCATGGCTGTAGCACAATGGGCTGTAGCTCACACCAGAAGCACCTAAGTTTATTATTATGCAAATTATTGATAATAAAGAATGAAAAGTTTGCAAAATAGGCTGATACTCCAGGCTGTTAGAAGAGACTTTCCCCTCCTGCTGTCTCTCCTGCCTCTGCCAGAGCTCTGTGTGAATGCACATGAATCAGTTTTTTATTTCTTTCTCTCAATATTTTCCATCTTGGTTGTATGCAAGGAGGGTATAACATTTGTCCCTTGAAGAGTAGAGTGAATTTATTAAATGCCGCAAGATGCTGGATAAGTAAAAGTGAAATGGAACACCGATGTTAACGTTCAGGTCATAACATTTGTGTTGGCTTTGTGGTTGTTTCTTCTTCCTATTCTAGAAGACGTTTTATAGAATAGAATTAACAGGAAAAACTAGGAAGTGATGCTTGCTTTATAGATGCGATATAGGGACGTTTGTCCTTGCCAGGCAGTCCCTTGCTGAGAAAGGTGCTAGTTGCCTTGCTCTTCTGTCTGCAAGGTAGCAATGGTAACAGCTCTTTGTATTTCTTAGTTTCTCTCTTAAAAACTTCCTTTGGTTAAATACTTGTATGTGACTCTCTTTGGGAAAACACTGGCATGTTCATCTAGGTGTATTGATATATCACCCTAAGGAATTAGCACACCTATCTTTCTTATGAAACAAAATGTGAAATATGAGCTCACTCCTCTAATAGAGATAACAGGGTTTATTGAGGGACAAAGTCAATAAAGCAAAAGCAACAGCGCTGAGCGTGTGACTGTAGCCAGAGGCGCATTGATTAGTATTTGTTACAGGTTTATATACTTTCACTATTGCATTAGCCGTATACATATTCATAATTCCTGCATATAGGCGGGGAATATTATAACTAGCTCCAGGATCTTATTATCATAACTCTCCTCCTCTTGGCGTCTGCGCACTGCTCTCTGGTGATTGTGGGCAGGGGTCTTGAGGATGAAGTAAATAGTCTTCCTCATGTGAGTAGGGGTCTTCAAGATGAAGTAAGCAGTCTTCCTCACAGTGTACTTTTCACCTTTGGCACAGTTGGATGCCCCAGTAATCACACAGCTAGCTGAAACCAGCCATATCTGTAATTCTTATGATAGCTGGCAAAGATTTAGAACAGTGTGACCTTCGTACAAAATTTATTGCAAGCAAAACAGGATGGGCAGACAAGGAGCATCCAAAGCTAGCATATGTTGGGAGGCACTGTCTCTAAACTAACTGATAAGTAGAAGGATGGTGTGAAATAATTCACTCATGTTTAGTGGGGCCACTAAATCCCATTATCTCGCCACAGACTTACAACTCAAACATTGTTCTTTATCTTCGACCTAAGTTAAGCCAAAAGTACTTTAACCCCATGTTTTCCAGGCACTAGCTTTCCTCATATCAAGCGTGTCCCCCTCCTTTTCTTTTACCTTTACAAATTCTTTTGCTATGTGACTCCATTTTGCTCAAGAGTTCTGACCATTTTCAACTTGTCTAATCTTGTATCTTTAGCAAGCTTTGTTTCTGTTATTGTGAACTCATACAGTTATATCCACATAGCAACACCTATGATTTGTGAAAGCCAATACATTTATGTGTTTATCACAAAAATGTGTCTATGAAACTATTTTGTGTCTATGAAACTGTCTAAAGAATTTGCTTTGAGCCAGAATTTGGAAATATGCAGGTTTTAGAGTTGTCGTGGTTTAAACCCAACCACAAACCTCTTTTACTCACTCCCCCCCCTTCTTGCCCTCCCCCTGCTTCTGGAGGGACGGAGAGGAGAATCAGAAAGAATGCAACTCCCACGGGTTGAGATAAGAACAGTTTAGTAACTAAGGTATAACACAAATCACTACTGCTACCACCAATAATAATAGTGCTAAAGGAAATAACAAGAGGAAAGAATACAACACCTCAACACCAGCCGACCAATAACTCACCCCACTCCCCCCAGCCAAGCACCGACCGATACCTTCTCCAACCCTGCAGTCCCTCTACCCCTTCCGGGTCACTCCCCGTTACATCCTGGGCATGACGTGTTGTGGTATGGAATACCTCTTTGGTCAGTTTGGGTCAGGTGTCCTGTCTCTGCTCCCTCCCAGCCTCCCCTCCTCCCTGGCAGAGCATGAGGCTCAGAAAGTCCTTGGCCACACCAAACATTCGAGCAGCAACTGAAAACATCGGCGTTATCACCACTGTTCCAAGGCCGAAAGATCAAAACACAGCACTGTACTAGCTCCTAAGAAGGAGAAAAATGACTGCTGCTGCTCAAAACCAGGACATTATCCACCCCTTATTCCATACCATTCACGTCATGCTCAGATCCCACATCTTCAATATGCCATCACTCTTATATATATATACATCTACATATACACAGAGAAAAACATCACTTGTTAGTGCATGGACCTATAAAGCTGCTGAGTCCATCTGGTCCATGATGTCAGGCTCGACCTCTTGTAACAGTGTTCACACTAGTGAATAACCTGGGCAATAGTGTCCATTGCTAAGTCCACCCTTCGATCATGAGTCCATCTCTGTGTCGCATCTCTGCCCTGATGGCCTGAAGTGCCATGGGCCCACCAGGTTCAAAATAATTCACTGTCCCCTTCAGCAGTTTCTGCAGCTTGTTGCTGGGGACTCCATAGAGCTGCCTTCCATCTCCAATGCTTCCAAAGCACTGGAGGGGCCCAGTGGACCAGATACTCGCTCATACTGTCCCACACACTCTGCCACTCATGGCTGTCCAGCCTTGGGGAATATCTCTTGTTCCTCCCATATTGTGGTCTAACCCTATACAAGAAGCAAACCTGACTCTGCTTAACTTCTGAGATCAGACAAAATGGCCGTGGGTAGAACACACTCTGTGTGTGTGCCACCATGCTGATCCCCATCACAATCAGCAGGCAGGTCCCAAGGGTACCCAAAGGCCATTCAAACCCTTCAGAACTCTCCAATGCTGCTGCTGTGCTTGTCCCTGGGGCTGGTGCAGCTGCTGTGCCTGCCGGCTCTCCCACCACCAGCTTCTCTCTTCCTGGGTGCAGCTCTTCCTCCTCTGCCGTGCTGGGAAATGCTGTGTGCACTCCTGCATCCTCCGGGGGCTCTGCGGGCGGCTGCCGGGGGACGCTCTCGGCCGCCACGAGGCTCGGCTCCTCCGCGGGGCTGGGCTCAGCCGCGGGGCTCGGCTCCTCCGCGGGGCTCGGCTCCTCCGCGGGGCTCGGCTCCTCCGCGGGGCTCGGCTCCTCGGCCGCCTCCTCCCGCCGCTCGGCAGCCGCCTTCCTCCCGGGCTCGGGACCCGCTCCCGCCGCCGCCTGGTCCCCGGGGCCGCTCTCCCGGGCCGCTTCGGCCGCCGCCGGCTCCCGGGGCCGCTCCCCCTCTGCTCCCGGCAGCCTCACAAAGACGGAGGCGAGGACAAGGGCCAGGAAGGTGAAGAGCAGCGGGACGGCCCGGTACAAGTCCACGGCCACGTCCATCTCTCCCTGCTGCTGGAGCCCAACCGTATTACAAGCCATTGCCATAAAGTACAGTGAAACAAAAACCTTAGCCCAAGCCCCACACTTGATAAACACGAACACAGGGAATACCGGCTCTATGTAATGTACTACATTCTGAAGCGCTGAGAGCAAGAGAAACAACTTTGAGAGCCAATAAATCAGCACTGTGACGACTATTAATCTGATCATCTCCGTCGTTATCTCAACCCTTCGTGCCCCACGTTGGGCGCCAAAAAAAGAACTGTCGTGGTTTAAACCCAACCACAAACCTCTTTTACTCACTCCCCCCCCTTCTTGCCCTCCCCCTGCTTCTGGAGGGACGGAGAGGAGAATCAGAAAGAATGCAACTCCCACGGGTTGAGATAAGAACAGTTTAGTAACTAAGGTATAACACAAATCACTACTGCTACCACCAATAATAATAGTGCTAAAGGAAATAACAAGAGGAAAGAATACAACACCTCAACACCAGCCGACCAATAACTCACCCCACTCCCCCCAGCCAAGCACCGACCGATACCTTCTCCAACCCTGCAGTCCCTCTACCCCTTCCGGGTCACTCCCCGTTACATCCTGGGCATGACGTGTTGTGGTATGGAATACCTCTTTGGTCAGTTTGGGTCAGGTGTCCTGTCTCTGCTCCCTCCCAGCCTCCCCTCCTCCCTGGCAGAGCATGAGGCTCAGAAAGTCCTTGGCCACACCAAACATTCGAGCAGCAACTGAAAACATCGGCGTTATCACCACTGTTCCAAGGCCGAAAGATCAAAACACAGCACTGTACTAGCTCCTAAGAAGGAGAAAAATGACTGCTGCTGCTCAAAACCAGGACAAGAGTATAACAAAAGAATTTTTTTGTTGTGCTGCTTTACAGAAAATTCATTTGCACAAGTATCAATATGTGGGGGAATTTAATTTTAAAACCAGCCCCAGCCACTTTGTAGAAAAATATAATGCAGTACGAAAACTCATTTTAGACACTGCTTATTCTACTGTGTCCCATTATTTGATGTTTACACAGTGCTTTAAAAATGTAAAGCACTATATAAGTGCTTATTGTTGCTACATTATTATTATTCTCCCTCTTGAAAAAAGACTCTCTAGGGAGAGGGAGATGCTTTGCATTTCATCTGTAGTGCAGATCCCAGAAGAAACATATCTGTTTGTTTTGTTTTTTTTGTTCTGCTCTCCTCACTTCCATCCTTCTGGAAAAAAATAAGTATTGTGTTTAGAGATTACTGAGCTCTTAGTTTATGCTTGGTAACTACACCAATTACAATATTATTTGAAAGCATTATTTGAAGGCTTCTTATTCCAGTCTGTGCAATACGATGAATAGCTGCCCTGGCCTTGGCCCCTGAGCTTCATGGGTTCTGTGGAGGCAACTTGCCCAGCCTGGGAACCAAGGGATGAGCAGGAGCTGGTGGTGATGGCATCTGTTGGGTCGTCCTGCCTGGCTTGTCTGCCACTGTGGGCCCAAGGACAAAAAAACAGAGTGAAAGGAGCACAGGGACAGTGCCAACAAAGCCTTAGAAGAATCTTCTTCCTATAGAGAGGGAGCACTACAAGTTTTTCTGCCTTATCAGAACTGTTTTTCCTTGTAAAGAAAAATTTGTCAATTCCATGTCTTCTTTACGCTCTTTTGACAGCAGCCTGTATCACTGCAGGAGAACAAGATTTCAGTTTAAGTTATTTTAACCCTCTTTATCCCTTGAATCTTTATCATGAGAAGGACTTTTAGTGGTCAGTGTTAACCATTTACATCCTGAAATTTGAGAGCAATTCCTTGTGCCTCTGCCTTATATACTGTGCTGTATATGGTATCTTTGTTGAGGCAGCAGTCATGGCTGATGAAATTGGAGTTATTTTGCCTGGGTATCTCTAGACTTGCATTGTTGTAAGCTAGGGAAGCAGTAACTACATGTCTCCTCTGAGTACAGTGAGGAATGTTTTACTCTTGTAGTTTTACATTTGTTATGCTGCTCTCCAGTGCTCTGGTCCCTGCCTGGCCCCATGCTGGGCTCCCTGTGATGTCTCAGCTCTGCTTTCGGCATTCCCTGCCTGTTGCTGCTGTTGGCTGCCTTCTGGGAAGAGGTATGGAGGAAAGGGAAAGAGACTTTGAAAAATGTACAGCACAGGAGAGCCTGAAGGTAATGTTTATTACAGAGCATAACATGACTTAGATTTGTCACTGAATTTGGCTGTTGTTTACCTCACCATTGCACATGGCCACTAAATACACATGCAGCATTTCAGCCTGTTTTCCCAGCAGAAATCGGGGTTTATGCAGCCAGCCTTATGTGTGTGTGTGTGTGGTGGTTCAGTCTGAGCTGGTGTCCCCCAGCCGTGGCAGGGGGGTGGTGGTCATTAGTAGCTGTGGTCCTAAACCTC
Source organism: Lathamus discolor (assembly GCF_037157495.1). Classification (NCBI taxonomy): domain Eukaryota; kingdom Metazoa; phylum Chordata; class Aves; order Psittaciformes; family Psittacidae; genus Lathamus; species Lathamus discolor. The sequence goes on from NC_088908.1 coordinate 28,378,708, forward strand.
TGCAAAAAATGGCAGGGTGAAACCCCTGGAACTAGCTGGAAAGACTTCAGCAACTGCCAAGCAGCCTGTGCAGGGGAATGCGTGCAGTACTGGTGCATCTGTGGGAGAGGCTGCAGCCCATGGCAGGTTGGGCCAGTCCTGACTGCACTCAGAGCTCCCTTTATTCGTTTCAAGTAATTAATAGTTCAGCTGTGTGACTGCCCACATTTCCAGATGCTGTCTAAATCAAAGCTGAAGTGTAACTGTGGTCTGATAACTTAAACCTGTGTATTATGTTACTATTTTATATTGGGTTCATCAGCCTTAGTGCAGGTTGGATGCATTAGTTCCAGAGAGGAAAGCACCAAGCTGTGGTGAGGTGCAAGGCAGGGATAGGGCTGGTATTGGCCAGGGGGTGCAAGGGATGGGAAGCACTTTGTCCCTTAGGTTGCATCCTTACAGAAGCTGCTAGCCTTGAAATAACCACCCAGGAAACTGGCTGTGGGCAAGTTTTGCTGTGTTCAGTGCCCAGGGACTTGGTGATGGTGGGGAGGTAGTGGGACAGGCTGGCACAGCCTTGCATCCCTGCCTGCTTTGTCCTTTCTAAATAGCAATTAATTTGGGTGTGGAAAAGTGTAAATTCTTATAGACTGGAAGCTGAAATTCAGAATGAAAACTGGTTCACTTGGGCACCCTGATGGCAGACGAATGGCCAGAGACAGAGCCTGAGGCAGCAGTGGGAGTATGTACTTGATATGGTTAGAAAGGACAAAAAGTCCACCACTTTTACCTCTTTCAGTCTGAGCCTGCCAAGTTTGTAGAAACCTTGTCAGGGAATGCAGACTTGTTACTGAAACCAGCTTCAGGTGATGGCCAGCACAACTCCTGTGTGATGGAGGGCACTTACTGTACTCTGCAGAAGACTCAGTGTAACTGGGAAAACTTCAGAGAGATCAAATCTATCTGCTGTGCCTCAGCAAAGATATTTACCTGCAATGGGAGTGAAAGTCATCAGACCTATGTGGCTTGTCAGGTTTCCTTGTCAGCACTTGTCCCTTCCCCTTGGAGTGTCATTTTCTACTTGTGTTTTAATGACAAACACACCAAAATGGAAGTTGAGGTGGCAGTCATTGCCCTCACTGTGGTGTAAATCATGGGGTACAGAAGCAGGGGTTAGCCTTGGGGCAGCCCTGTGGCATGGGGTGGACGCCACCAGTTCCTCAGTGTCCCCACACCTCCATAAACCAAGTAAACCCTAAACACATGCAGGCACAAATAATGCTCCAAAACCACAACTGGTTTGTGTGGAGGCAAGGGAGAGCAAGCAAATACCCTGCAGAAAATAAAGCACAGCTGCCCATGTTGACCACTGAACCCTGGCCGTGATCACCACATGTGGCCTTACACTGGAGGCTGTGGGGCAGCAGGCTGGCTCCCAGGCAGCCCCTGTGGTGTGCATCATGAACAGCCCATGGCCGGGCAGATGGCTCCCTCCTGGCCATGGGGCCCCACTCTTGTGGGAGCAAGCCCTGCTGAAACTACAACAACAGCAACCTGGGAGCTGGGCAGATGGTCTACTGGCAGCTGCCAGCATAATTGCATCAGCTGGTTACTTCTGTAGCCAGCAGAGCTTCCTATTTGTACCACTCTGAAATGAGTCCTTTTTTTTTTTTTCTCCCCTTCTTTTCCTTCACAGCCTTGTTTAAATTTATGTATTTTTGTGAGGTGGGGTGAGGTCGGGGGGCAGCTAGAGGTGTCTGTGGTGGGGTTGGAGGAGCCTCCAACAGCCATGCACAGACACCTGAATGGGTGAGGGGACTGCAGTGGCCTCCTGCTCCCATGCTGCCTGTTGCTCAGGGCTCAGACGATACTGCAGAGAAGAGCTGGACCAGTATAACCCTTTCCAGCCTCAGTGGTGCACTGCAGTCTCAGTCCATATGCGATATGCCTGCCAGCCTCTACCTATGTTGCTTCAGATACCTGAGCTGCAGCTCCCCAGAGCATGCCAACCCTGAGGTCTGAATAATACAGCAAAGCCCCTCTGGTCTGTCTATCTGCATCCCCCTCCCTGCATTGCATCTTGGAGCTGCTGCTGCAGGAGGGCTGCTGAGATATCTGCTGGCGGTTGCTGGCTCTCCTACCACCCTCGCTTCTCCTCTTGGGCTTTTGTTACATAGACAAAAGATCTGCCTGTTCCTATGGAGTCTTATCTGTTCACAGGGGTTGTTGACAGGTGTGGTCTCTGATGACTTTCTAAGCCACAAAACATTTATGGAGGGTAGGTAAAGGTCCACTGGAGATGGCCAGTGTTCCCCCAGTTGGTTCCCAAGTGCATTGCTGCTCCTGTGTATCTCGCTCTGGGCTTGGTGGGGAAGTGGCAGGAACAATAAAGTATCTGTTGTTTGCTCTGGTTTTAGCTCTCAGCATGGCACAGGTAGCTGCAGTAGAGCTGATTTCAACTTGCTGCTGACCCTGAGATCCTGTAATCCCTAATAGTAGTAGGATTACATTTTGACCAGCCAAGTCCTCCTTTCATTTCCCTTTTTATTTTTTCCCTCTTTTTTCCCCCTTTTTATTTTTTTCCCTTTGCAGTACTTTACATCCCAGTTGACAGTCTGCCTCCTGCCTTGATCCTTGCCTGGTTATTCCAGCTACCAAGACTTGCCCTTCTTTTGGGAGAAGCTTGTCAACCTGGCCCTCCCTCTGTGCTGTCCTCCCTTTCCCTTCGCTACTTTCTGTTCACAGATTGTTTTTTACTTCTGTGAGCCTGTTTGTGCCCCCCATGCTCTCATTAGGCAGATGAGATCTCTCACCTCACTTTCTGGGTGCACAACTGATTTCTGTGATGGTAATTTTAGGACTTTGGTTTGTACCCATCTTTCAGACTTTTCCACTGGTATGAATTCTGCAAAACTTCCTGGGTTCAGCTGCTGTGGTGTGACACTGCTAGTCCTGAGCTTCCCATTACAGTTTCTGAGAGGCACAGGACATACGATTCTTAAAGCACTGGATAAAGTCCATCTTTATAATCAGTAAAGGGACTGCCCAAACTGCACAGCTTCAGTCACTACAGCACTGCAGTGGATTTGGTTAGTGATGTGATAATACCAATATGATAATGTTATGTTGCCCAATGTTGCACAGGTTGAGAAGATGTGTTTGATTTAAGGTCTGCTTGAAAATGGCATTGGAAGAAACCTGAAAAAAGCAGTCTGAGCTGAATTTTTCAAATTCAATTTGGGCTCTGAACCTCTGCGCCATTGGATTCTTATCTGCACATATTTACTTGAGTATTGCAAAAGAAGTCAGTAACAGTGAAGTGGGTACAGTTCAGCCAGAGAAGAGGCATGTTATTGTACCCTCTGAAAGTGCAGGGCAGGGTATTATTTCCTTTGGTCACACCTGCCTGGCTCTGGGAAGAACCAGCCCTTCGGGCATGAGTGGCTCCTGCTCTTGCAGTGCTGGGCCTTTGTCCCAGCATGGTCATGGGGCCGGGGCACAGCATGGTGCAGTGTACAGCCCTGGGTGTTCCTAGGGAGACAGCAGTGCTGAGCAAGTAAGATAGTCCCAGGGTGATGTGGCAGGATGGAGGGATTTGGAGAGGAACAGCACAAATGCAGTCACAGGCATAAAACCTTAGTGACTGGCATTTAAGGGAACCTATTCTGCTGTGCTGATTTCAATTCCCATTTAATTTCCATCAAAGTCTCTAAACAGGAGAGACATAAATTTGATGGATGGACCACTCGGTGGATAAAGAACTGGCTGGATGGCTGCATGCAAAGAGTTGTGGTCAATGGCTCAATGTCCAACTAGAGACAGATAACGAGTGGTGTCCCTCAGGGATCAGTGTCAGGACAGATCTTGTTCAACATCTTTGTCGGTGACATGGACAGTGGGATTGAGTGCGCCCTCAGCAAGTTTGACGATGACACCAAGCTGTGTGGTTTGGTTGATACACTAGAGGGAAGGAATGCCATCCAGAGGGACCTTGACATACTTGAGAGGTGGGCTGATGCCAACCTCATGAAGTTTAACCATGCTAAGTACAAGGTCCTACACCTGGGTCAGAGCAATCCCAGGCACAGCTACAGGTTGGGCAAAGAAGAGATTCAGAGCAGCCCTGCAGAGAAGGACTTGGGGGTGTTGATCGATGAGAAAATGAAAATGAGCCGGCTTCACAGAATCACAGAATCACAGAATCCCAAGGGTTGGAAGGGACCTAAAAAGATCATCTAGTCCAACCCCCCTGCAAGAGCAGGGTAACCTACAGTACATCACACAGGAACTTGTCCAGGCGGGCCTTGAATATCTCCAGTGTAGGAGACTCCACAACCCCCCTGGGCAACCTGTTCCAGTGCTCTGTCACTCTTACAGTAAAGAAGTTCTTCCTGATGTTAACGTGGAACTTCCTATGCTCCAGTTTACACCCATTGCCCCTTGTCCTATCACTGGATATCACTGAAAAAAAGCCTAGCTCCATCATCCTGACACCTACCCTTCACATATTTGTAAACATTGATGAGGTCACCCCTCAGTCTCCTCTTTTGCAAGCTAAAGAGACCCAGCTCCCTCAGCCTCTCCTCATAAGGGAGATGTTCCACTCCCTTAATCATCTTTGTGGCTCTGCGCTGGACTCCTTCAAGCAATTCCCTGTCCTTCTTGAACAGAGGGGCCCAGAACTGGACGCAATATTCCAGATGCGGCCTCACCAAGGCTGTGCGCTTGCAGCCCAGAAAGCCAACCGTATCCTGGGCTGCATCAAAAGGAGCATGACCAGCAGGTCAAAGAAGGTGATCCTGCCCCTCTACTCTGCACTCGTGAGACCTCATCTGGTGTATTGTGTGCAGTTCTGGTGTCCTCAACATAAAAAGGACATGGAACTGTTGGAGCAAGTCCAGAGGAGGGCCACGAGGATGATCAGGGGACTGGAGCACCTCCCGTATGAAGAGAGGCTGAGAAAGTTGGGGCTGTTCAGCCTGGAGAAGAGAAGGCTGTGTGGAGACCTCATAGCAGCCTTCCAGTATCTGAATGGGGCCTCTAAGGCTGCTGGGGAGGGACTCTTCATTAGGGACTGTAGTGATAGGACAAGGGGTAATGTGTTCAAACTTCAACAGGGGAAGTTTAGATTGGACATAAGGAGGAAGTTCTTTCCTGTTAGGGTGGTGAGACACTGAAATGGGTTGCCCAAGGAAGTTGAGAATGCTCCATCCCTGGCAGTGTTTATGGCCAGGTCAGACGGAGCCTTGGGTGGGATGGTTTAGTGTGAGATGTCCCTGCCCATGGCAGGGGGGTTGGAACTTGATGCTCTCAAGGTCCTTTCCAACCCTAACTATTCTATGATTCTATGAAACAGTGTTGCAAGTCTTGAAGGGCAATAGTTTTGGTTTTATCATAGAATCATAGAATAGTTTTGAAGCTTTTAGTTATGAAAACAGGGTAATGTAGAAAAATCTGTTTGCTCCAGGTGGCTCTCCTGCCTTGCCATGGTGACACACAAACTCCTAGCAGTAAATCAGGGTGAAAATGGCCAGTTCCTGCCTCTTCTTTGCAGGATGCATGGTATCCAGTGATGATTGCTCTGGAATAACAGTCTGTGTAGGCAGGAACTGACTTTAATCTGTAAAAAAATGCTAGTGGAAAGCATAATACCTGATTATCAAATAAGAAAGTTAAACAGACCCAAGTCAGATGCTCCCTGCTTAAAATAAAGAGGTTGCAAATATGTGTACAAATATACAAATACATGTACAGATATTTATGCTGTGTCTGAAATACTACACTGATCCCACACATCTGCATACGAATCTGTGATATCTCTTGGAAAAAACCCCAAACATTTTTATACATGCATCCTGTTTCCAAGTGCCTGGTTGGAGAGAGCTGACATATGTTAGGAAACTAATGCCCTGAATGGTTAGCACAAGAATGTGGGGGATAAATTTAGCTGTGATTGAAATTCTATTCTTTTTACTGATCATTTTCACAGAATCTTAAAGCTCTGACATCTAAAAATGGTTCATCTCATCTGTGCATGCATGTTCACTGTAGTCCTTGAGCATCTTTGTCCTTTGCTTACCTTGTGTCAGACACATGGACAAATGCAAGGAGCACTGCTCAGAAGTTGTAAAGTTCCATGGGAATAGGTACATGAAGGGATGCTATGAAGGGTATGTCTTTCTCCTCAGGTTTGTGTGTTTAAATGTAGATCACCAAGATCTTTCTCCAAAAGTTCAGTTCTTCTCATCACTTGTGGTTCTCCCTCCTCATAGTGCAGCCATTGTGCCATGGATAAGCATGGATGTAGTATTTAGCAGTCAGTGTTCCCTATTCTTGTCAAACACACAAATGTTAGATGTAATTAAATGAAAAATAACTTTTATGAAGAACTGGCTAGGCCTCCAGAAACAAGAACTTCAGGATTAAGCTCATGATAATGTGTGAATGATGGAGAGATTATTTTATTAGGTTGGTTTTTCTTTTGTTTGGTTTTTTTTTTTTTTTCTTTCTTTAGCAATGAATCTCTTGTTAGAGTTACTCTCAGCATTATGTTTTCTGCTGTCCCCTGTTCACTGTCATCCCTGTCCTGGGTTCAGCAGTAGCAGTCATTTTTCTCCTTCTTAGTAGCTGGTGCAGCGCTGTGTTCTGACTTTCAGCCTGGGAACAGAGCTGATAACACCGATGTTTTTAGTTGTTGCTAAGTAATGTTTACTCTGACCAAGGACTTTCTCAGTCTTATGCTCTGCCAGGGAGGAGGGGAAGCCAGGAGGAAGCAGAGACAGGATATCGTGGTTTAAACCCAACCACAAAGCTTGTCCACTTACTCCCCCCCTTCTTTCCCTCCCTCTACCCCTGGAGGGATGGAGAGGAGAATCAAAAAGAATGCAACTCCCACAGGTTGAGATAAAAACAGCCCAGTAACTAAGGTATAACACAAATCACTACTGCTACCACCAATAATAATAATGATAAAGGAAATGACAAGGGAAGAGAATACAACACCTCAACACCAGCCGACCAATAACTCGCCCCACTCCCCCCCAGCCGAGCACCGACAGATACCTCCTCCAACCCTGCAGTACCAGCCCTTCCGGGTCACTCTCCATTACATCCTGGGCATGACATGCTGTGGTATGGAATACCTCTTTGGCTAGTTTGGGTCAGGTGTCCTGTCTCTGCTTCCTTCCCGCCTCCCCTCCTCCCTGGCAGAGCATGAGGCTCAGAAAGTCCTTGGCCAGACCAAACATTTGAGCAGCAACTAAAACCATCGGAGTTATCAACACTGTTCCCAGGCCAAAAAATCAAAACACAGCACTGCACTAGCTACTAAGAAGGAGAAAAATTGCTACTGCTGAACCCAGGACACAGGACACCTGACCCAAACTAACCAAAGAGGTATTCCATACCACAGCACATCATGCACAGTATATAAACTGGGGGCAGTTACCTGGAAGGGCTCGATCACTTCTTGGGTCGGGCTGATTATTGGTCGGCGGGTGGTGAGAAGTTGTATTATCTTCCCTTGTTATTTCCCTTATCATTATTATTATTGGTGGTAGCAGTAGTGATTTTTGTTATACCTTATTTACTGGACTGTTCTTATCTCAACCCATGGGAGTTACAATCTTTCGATTCTCCTCCCCATCCCTCCGGGAGCAGAGGGAGGAACGGGGGGAGTGAGCAAGCGGCTGTGTGGTTCTGGGTTGCTGGCTTGGCTTAAACCATGACATCCCCCAGGTAGGACCTGCTCCTGCAAAGGAGCTGTGTGTCCCCAGGGAGCAAATGTCAGCCATGTGTCCTGCAGGTGGTGGCTGTTGGGGCACCTCACCCATGGTCCAGAGACTCTGCTCCAGAGACTACCACAAGTAGAAGGTCAGCATTCACCACTGGGGAGCAGGTAAAGTTCTGTAATGGTTACATTCTGCCTCCTCCTCAGCAGGCTGTTAGGGAACACTGAAATCAGCCTAATGAGGGTGGGCAACCAGGAGCCACTTCTGGGAAGCAGTGGGAGGATCCAGGCTGGTAAATTATTTCAACAACATAAACGCATCACTTTATATCAGTATCTTCTCATTTAGGAGCAGGTTTGTCTTTTTCCTTCAATTAATAGTAGAAAGACAAAGTCCATGTTTTTCCTCTTTAAAGTTACAGAGTAAAAGTTAGGTTAATAGGTAGGCTCTTATTTTTCCTGTCTACCCTGTGAGACATTTTCAGAAAACTTTAATAATGTATGTATAAGCTGCTTTCCAACTCACTAGTAAAGTGTTTAATTTTTCTAGCTCTCAGATTTTATTATGTGTGAATTTTTGTTTTCATTTCGGTCCATAAAAGTGCAAAAGACTGCTTTGAAACCATACCCTTTCTGGCACGTGTGAAATAAGTGATATCCAGTCCCTCTTAGGTTAAAAATGAAATAATCTGATGTACATATGTGAATTGGACTTCAAGGCTTAGGAAAATGAACAGTGTCAGGAGGCAATGGCATAAATTATTGGAGACTAATTCCATGCTATGTATTTAAAGTTTGGTATTTTGTGTGTGGAAGCTGTACATTATACTCTGTGAATGAAGAATTAGTGTTAATAGCTGGGGTGAACCAAGATGTTTCTAGCTCCACTTTTTTCACAGTCAAGTGAAATTCTCCTAATGTTTTATTACTGTGAGAGTTGTATGAAATTTTTTCTTTCTCGTTAAATTACTGTGAGGTTCCCACCCTCTCCCCCAGTGGTGGTGTTGAATACTGTTTTATAAGAGAAGGATCATAGAATCAACTAGGTTGGAAAAGACCTTTAAGATCATCAAGTTCAACCATTACCCCAGGATTGGCAAGACCACCACTCAACCCTATCACCGAGGGCCTCATCCACACGGTTTTTGAACATTTCCAGGGATGGTGATTCCACCACTGCCCTGGGCAGCCTGTTCTAATACCTGATCACCCTCTCTGTGAAGAAATTTTTCCTAATATCAAATATAAACCTCCCCTGGTGCAGCTTGAGGCCATTACTTCTTGTCCTATTGCTTGTTACTTGGGAGCAGAGACCAGCCCCCACCTCACTACAACCTCCTGTCAGGCAGTTGTAGAGTGATAAGGTCCCCTCTGAGCCTTCTCTTCTCCAGACTAAACAACCCCAGTTCCCTCAGCCGTTCCCTGTAAGACTTATTCTCCAGACCATTCACCAGCTTTGTTACCCTTTTCTGGACCCACTCCAGCATCTCAATGTCTCTTGTAGTGAGGGGCCCAGAAGTGAACACAGTATTCGAGGTGCGGCCTCACCAGGGCCGAGTACAGGCTTCCCTGGCCCTGCTGGCTACACTATTTCTAATACAGGCCAGGATGCTGTTGGCCTTCTTGGCTGCCTGGGCACAAGCTGCTCATGTTCAGCTCCATCAATCAGCACCCCCAGCTCCTTTTCTGCCGAGTAGCTTTCCAGCCACTCTTCCCCAAGCCTGTAGGATTGCATGGGGTTGTTGTGGCCCAAATGCAGGACCTGACACTTTGCCTTGTTGAACCTCATACTGCTGGCCACAGCCCATCGATCCAGCCTGTCCAGATCCCTCTGCAGAGCCTTCCTATCCTTCAGCAGATCAACACTCCCAGCCAACTTGTTTTCATCTGCAAATTTACTGAGGGTGCCCTTAATCCCCTCATCCAGATCATCACTGAAGATATTAAACAACACTGGCCCTAACACCAAGCCCTGAGGGACACCACTGGTGACCTGGTCGCCAACTAGATGTGAAGCTATTTACCACTACTCTTTGGGCTCGGCTAGCCAGCCAGTTTCCAACCCAGCTAAGAATCCTCCTATCCAGGCCATGAGCAGCCAATTTCTCCAGGAGTATGCTGTAGGAGACAGTGTCAAATGCTTTACTTAAGTCCAAATACACAATGTCCACAGCCTTTCCCTCATCAATAAGGTGGGTCACCTTATTGTAGGAGATAAGGTTGGTCAAGCTGGACCTGCCCTTTATGAACCCATGCTGACTAGGCTTGATCTCTCTGTTTTCCCGTACATGCTTTATGATCTCACTTAGAATCAACTGCTCCATGGCCTTCCCCGGCACTGAAGTCAGGCTGACAGGCCTGTAGTTCCTAGGGTCTTCCTTCCTGCCCTTTTCATGTTGGCCAACCTCCAGCCCTCTGGAACCTGACCACTAGACCAGGACTGCTGATAGATGATGGAGAGTGGCTTAGCAAGCTCCTCTGCCAGCTCCTTCAGCACTCCTGGGTGTAACCCATCCAGCCCCATAGACTTGTATACGTGAGGCAGGAGATCACTAACCATTTCTTCCTGAATTATGGGGACTTCAATCAGCTCCCCATCTTGGCCATCCAACTCAGGGAACCAAATACCCTGAGGATGGCTGGTGTGACTACTCAAGACTGAGCCAAAAGCATCATTAAGTACCTCAGCCTTTTTCTTGTCCTCAGTCACTAGGTTTCCCCTAGCATCCAGTAGAGGATGGAAGTTCTCCTTGGCCTTCCTTTTATTGCTAATAGATTTGAAAAAGTACTTTTTATTATCTTTTATGGCACTGACCAGATTTAGCGCCATCTATGCCATTGCCTTTCTAGCTTTCTCTCTACATAACCTAACAACATCCTTGTACTTTTCATGGGGTAACTGTCCCTTCTTCCACAGGTGATAAATTCTCTCTTTTTTTTTTCTTTTTTTTCCCTGAGTTCCAGCAGTATCTTCCTGTTCAGCCAGGCTGGTCTCTTCCCCAGCAGTTTGATTTTCGGCATGTAGGGACCGCCTGCCTCTGTGCCTTAAGGATTTCATTCTTGAAGTGTGTCCAGCCTTCCTGGACCCCTTTGTCCTTCATTAATGTTTCCCAAGGAATTCTGCCAACCAGCGTCCTAAACAGGCCAAAGTCAGCCCTCTGTTGCAAAGAGCTGGGAGACACGAGCATAACTTGCTTTAGAAGTCTCATTTATTGCTAAGCAGATGGATACTTATATACCTTGCTTGCATGTTTATAGTTTGGTTACAGAGAGATTATTGGCTTATAGCTTCTACATGTTACAAGATTATTGGTTTAAGATACAGTAAAGGAATTCAGCAAAACAGAGCACAAAATAGAATCAGGGACAAGGAGTCTGGTCAGTAAGATAAACATTAAGCAACTTGAAGGTCACAAACTTAATTATTGTTCTGCTTCTGCCGCGGTTTATCTCCAGGGCGCGCTCATCTTGCTCCCTTGTACTTTTCCATCTGAGATCTGCACCAGCTGCAGTATGTCACCATCTGCATGGCCTCTGCCATGCAGCCAGTCCTCTGCAAAGCTCTCCACAGCCCTCCAGAAGTCTAAGGTGCAGGTTTTGCTGACCTCCTTCCTGACTTCTCCAAAGATTGAAAATCCAATCATTTCATGATCATTTTGCCCAAGATGGCCTCCAACCATCACTTCACTCACCAGTTGTTCTCTGTTTGCGAGCAGCAGATCTAGCCAGGCATCTCCCCTAATTGGCTCACTAACCAGCTGGGTTAGGAAGTTATCTTCCACACCCTCCAAGAATCTCCTGGATTGTTTCTTCTCTGCTGTGTTGTACTTCCAGCAGACATCTGGTAGGTTGAAGTCCCCCACAAGAACAAGGTCAAGCAATTGTGAAACTTCTCCCAGTTGTTTGAAGAACACTTTATCTGTAGCTTCATCCTGGCTGGGTGGTCTTTAACTGACTCCTACAAGGATGTCAGCTTGGTTGGCCTTGCCCTTGATCTTCACCCACAAACATTCAGCCTTCTCATTCACAACACTGAGTTCAAGGTAGTCAGTGCACTTCCTGACATACAACGCAACCCCACCACCTAATTTCCTTGCCTATCCCTTCTGAAGAGCCCATAGCTATCCATTGCAACACTCCAATCATGCAAATCATTCCACCATGTTTCTGTGATGGCAATTATCATGATTTCCCTGCTGCACAATGGCTTCCGGCTCCTCCTGTTTGTTGGCCATGCTGCGGGCATTGGCATAGATATATTTAAGTTGCCCTGTGGATCTGGACTTCAAGAGCGGCATGCTACCCAGTAGCTCATGTCTAGTGAGCCTGGTGTTATCCCCTTCCCCCTTCAAACCTAGTTTAAAGCTCTCTCTATAACCCTGCTAGCTCCTGGGCTAGAATCCTTTTCCCCCTTTGGGACAGGTGTTCCCCATCTGCCACCAGCAGTTCTGGTGGTATATAAATCGACCGAGTTAGTTTTCTTTTGATGTCCCTTACCCTGGCCCCAGAGAGGCAGCAGACTTCTCTGTGAGTCTGGTCAAGCCAGTGTATGGGGCCCTCTGTTCCCCTTGGAGTCACCAGTCACCAGCACTCTTTTTCTAGTACAGCTGTTCATAACATGAGGTGCTCTCTGACTTATCTGTGGGAACTCTTCTAACCTGGATGATCCCTTATCATCATCTTCCTCGCTTTACTGATCCTGAAGTACAAGGGCCTCATATCTATTGTAAAGGGGTACTATGGAAGGTGACACAAGCTGGAGGGGTAATACGCCATCTATTCCAAGGAGTAATCCGTTTCCAACCTCCCTTGTCTCCTAGGTTCCTTCCATCTGACTGATAGCAAAAAGGTAGGGGATCCTGAAGTTCTTTTGTTTCGGATGGCTGGCTTGCTTCTCTCAGGGATAGTAGAGTGTGGGTCCACCAGTCAATCTCCTCCTTGGATTCCCTTATGCTTCTTAGCCTTTCCACCTCTTCCGTTCTGCTACCATGCAGAGCAAATCATCAACGTGCTGACATCTTACACAGCCACTATCTAACAGGCTCTGGCACTCACAACAGCCAGACACCTGGACAGTTACATGTTTATAAGGGACCTCTGTCTGGGTCAACATGTCCTTCATGGCCAGCAGAGAGGACTTAGTTTTCTTCGCTTTCTGTCAAGAGGATGCTATCTTAGAGCTCTTTCTCGATGACCACTGCCTGAGCTTACCTCTGAAGCCTGCTGGGCTACTGGACCCTTTCCATTCACCTGCCCACTTACCCTGCCTGCGCCAACTGTCGTGCCATGCTCTTGCCTGCCTGCTCTGTTTGCCATCTTCCCAAAGGCGGTGTTTTATGCTCTCAGGGCTGTTGCCATCCCTCCTGGTGCCACACCCTAAGTCAGCTGCTTACGTCAACTGAGCTGCCAGCCCATGGGCAAGTCCTGTCAAGGACTTGAGGCTACCTTGGTGGCTCTTGCCGCTCTGAGTTGAGGCTCATGGACCCTGTGTTTTCCTCACACTCTGCTGCTAAAGGCATCCTCTCTGGAGCTACTCACCTTGGCAAATCATTAGGTATAATCATAGAATAGTTAAGGTTGGAAAGGACCTTAAGATCATTTAGTTCCAACCCCTCTGCCATGGGCAGGGACATCTCACACTAAACCATCCCACCCAAGGCTTCATCCAACCTGGCCTTGAATACTGCCAGGGATGGAGCACTCACAACCTCCCTGGACAACCCACTCCAGTGCCTCACCACCCTCACAGTAAAGAACTTCCTCCTTATATCCAGTCTAAACTTCCCCTGTATGAGTTTGAACCCATTACACCTTGTCCTATCACTGCAGTCCCTAATGAAGAGTCCCTCCCCAGCATCCTTAGAGGCCCCATTCAGATACTGGAAGGCTGCTCTGAGGTCTCCACAAGTGAAACAAGAGATTGATAGTCCTCCTTAGCCCGCCATCCTTCAATCCCTAGCATGTTCCTCTTGGGCTTGTCCCCAACAGGCCCAGTTAAATCCCCTCCCCCCTTCATAACTAGTTTAAAGCCCTGTCAATAAGCCCTGCTAACTCCTGCCCCAAAACCCTTTTTCTTCTCTGGGACTGGTGTATCCCGCCTGTCACCAGCAAACCAGGTGTCACATACAGCAGCCCGTGACTGAAAAACCCAAACCCCTGCCTTTGGCACCAGTCACGTAGCCATACATTAACCTGCAGAGTCTTCTTATATATCCCTTCACCCTCGCTTGCAACAGGTATGGAGGCAAACACCACTTGCGCTCCAGACCCTTTAACCAGCCGTCCCAGGGCCCTGAAGTCTCTCTTCATTGCCCTTACGTTCCTCGTAATAATTTCGTCACTGCCAACCTGAAAAACCAGCAGCGGATAGTAGTGAGACGGCTGCACCAGTTCAGAGAGTTTCTTTTTAACATCTCTAATCCGAGCCCCAAGCAGGCAGCAGACCTCCCTGTGGGGTGGATCCGGTCGACAAATGGGCCCTTCTGTTCCCCTCAGAAGGGAGTCACCCACCACAATTACTCTTCTTTTCTTCTTGGTTGGGGAAGTTCTGAGGCATGGGGGTGAGTGACTAGCCCTGGGTGACTCACTAGATAGATTTGCCTCTCCATCTCCATTCACCTGGCCCTGAATTTCCAAGACCTCGTACCTGTTATTCAAGGGCAATTGGGAGGGAGGAAGGGATTGTGAGGGTTTTCGCTTACCTCTCCGAGGAGGGACGTCCCTGCATACATCCTTGTCCATTAAGCTCTCTCCTTCTGTCTGATGGCAGGAGGGAAGGGGATCCATAACTTGTTGAACCACTTCCCTCTGCCCTTGCCTTAGGGTGTGGCTCCACCAATCTATTTCACTTTCACATTCTCTAATGGCTCTCAACCTTTCAACATCCTCCCTCAGTTCAGCCACCTGCCTGAGCAGATCATTCATTTGCTCACAGCGAACACAAGCAGTGTCACTGGCTCCCTCCAATACAAGTGCCAGGCTCAGGCATTCGCTGCAGCCAGAGACCTGCACAGCTGCATGTCTGCAGGAAGGCTCAGTCTGGATACCCACATTAGTACTCACTACAGCTTTCGATCGTGTTGTAACCATGATCTATCTGGTCAATCAATCCGTCTACGTCTCTCAGCACTCCTTCCCTCTCCTGTACTCCAGGCGAGTCCTCTCGATGAGGCGGTTAGAACGCTTCCCTGCCAGCTCGCCTGCCCGCGCAAACTGCCTCGACCCTCAGCCTCGACGCTCTCTGGTCGCCGCGCTCCCTGGGAAGGTTTTTTAGCCACTCCCAGCTGGTGCCACTCCTCCTGGCTCCGCCCCCTGTGAGTCAGCCCCTCGCGGGAGCTGAGCTTCCGAGTCCTGGGCAAGTCCTGTTGAGGACTTGAGGCTCCCTCCTCAGTGGCTCTTGTCGCTCTGAGGTGAGGCTCCTGGACGCTGATCTGTCCCCTCTCCGCTCCGGTGTTGCAGGCGTCCTCTCTCAAGCTACTCACCTCAGCAACTCCTAGACATCTCTGGTAGCATAAGTGCATGGCATTACTTTTGGTGTCAGTGTAGGACAGGTATTCTTCTGACGGAATTAGTTGCCTTTTATACCTTTTGCTCATGACTGATGTCTGTGATTGCAGGTTGTAGGTTTCCAGTGTCTATGGGGATCTGAAAAGGGTCTAAATAGAATCATAGAATCCTAGAACAGTTTGGGTTGGAAAGGACGTTAAGATCATCCAGTTACAACCCCCCTGCCATGGGTAGGGACACCCAACACTAAACCATGGCACCCAAGGCTACATCCAACCTGGCCTTGAACACTGCCAGGGATGGAGCATTCACAACCTCCCTGGGCAACCTATTCCAGTGCCTCACCACCCTAACAGGAAAGAACTTCCTCCTTATATCCAATCTAAACTTAGAACCATAGAATCATAGAATAGTTAGGGTTGGAAAGGACCTCAAAATCATCTAGTTCCAAAATCCCTGCCATGGGCAGGGACACCTCACACTAAACCACCCCACACAAGGCTTCATCCAACCTGGCCTTGAACACAGCCAGGGATGGAGCATACACAACCTCCCTGGGCAACCTATTCCAGTGCCTCACCACCCTAACAGGAAAGAACTTCCTCCTTATATCCAATCTAAACTTAAGAACCATAGAATCATAGAATAGTTAGGGTTGGAAAGGACCTCAAGATCATCTACTTCCAACCTCCCTGCCATGGGCAGGGACACCTCACACTAAACCATCCCACCCAAGGCTTCGTCCAACCTGGCCCTGAGGACTTCCAGGGACGGAGCCCTCACAACCTCCCTGGACAACCGATTCCAGGGTCTCACCACCCTAACAGGAAAGAATTTCCACCTTATATCCAGTCTAAACTTCCCCTGTTTAAGTTTTAACCCATTACTCCTAGTCCTGTCACTACAGTCCCTGACGAAGAGCCCCTCCCCAGCATCCCTATAGGCCCCCCTGAGATACTGGAAGGCTGCTATTAGGTCTCCACGCAGCCTTCTCTTCTCCAGGCTGAACAGCCCCAACTTTCTCAGCCTCTCTTCATACAGGAGGTGCTCCAGTCCCCTGATCATCCTCCTGGCCCTTCTCTGGACTTGTTCCAGCAGGTCCATTTCTTTTTATGTTGAGGACACCAGAACTGCACACAATACTCCAGGTGATGTCTCACAAGAGCAGAGTAGAGGGGCAGGATCACCTCCTTCGACCTGCTGGTCACGCTGCTTTTGATGCAGCCCCGGATATGGTTGGCTTTCTGGGCTGTGAGTGCACACTGAAGCCGGCTCATGTTCATTTTCTCATCAACCAGCACCCCCAAGTTCTTCTCCACAGGGCTGCTCTGAATCTCTTCTTTGCCCAACCTGTAGCTGTGCCTGGGATTCCTCTGACCCAGGCGTAGGACCTTGCACTTGTCATGGTTGAACTTCATAAGGCTGGTATCAGCCCACCTCACAAGCGTGTCGAGGTCCCTCTGGATGGCATCCCTTCCCTCCAGCATATCAAACGAACCACACAGCTTGATGTCATCAGCAAACTTGCTGAGGGCGCACTCAATCCCACTGTCCATGTCACTAACAGAGATGTTGAACAAGACCGGTCCCAACACCGATCCCTGAGGGACACCACTCGTTACTGGTCTCCAGCCGGACATTGAGCCATTGACCACAGCTCTTTGTGTGCGGCCATCCAGCCAATTCTTTATCCACCGAGTGGTCCACCTATCAAATTGATGTCTCTCCAATTTAGAGACAAGGATGTCATGTGGGACAGTTTCGAACGCTTTGCACAAGTCTAGGTAGATGACATCAACTGCTTTACCCTTGTCCATCAGTTCTGAAGCCCCATTGTAGAAGGCCACCAAATGGGTGAGGCAGGATTTCCCCTTAATGAAGCCATGCTGGCTGTCACCAAGCACCTTGTTGTTTTTCATGTGCCTTAGCATGCCTTCCAGGAGAATGTGCTCCAAGATTTTGCCAGGCACAGAGGTGAGACTGACTGGTCTGTAGTTCCCCGGGTCTTCCCTTTTCCCCTTCTTGAAAATGTTGTTATATTTCCCTTTTTCCAGTCGTCGGAAACTTCACCTGAATGCCATGATTTTTCAAATATGATGGCCAGTGGCTTAGCAACTTCATTTGCCAGCTCCTTCAGGACCCGCGGATGGATTTCATCGGGTCTCATGGACTTGTGTACTTTCAGATTTTGAAGATGGTCTCGAACCAGATCCTCTCCTACAGTGGGCCCAAGGTCTTCATTCTCACAGTCCCTCCGTCTACCTTCTAAGACTTGGGTTGTGCAGTCAGAGCATTTGCCAGTGAAGACCGAGGCAAAGAAGTCATTCAGAACCTCAGCTTTCTCCAAACCCTGTGTAGCAAGTTCTCCCGAGAGCTTCCTCAGGGGGCCTAAGTTGTACCTAGTCTGGTTTTTTTTGCTACGTACCTGTAGAATCCCTTCCTGTTATCCTTTACATACCTAGCCAGGTTTAATTCTAACTGGGCATTAGCTTTCCTAACCTGGTCCCTAGCTTCCCGGACAACATCCCTGTACTCTTCCCAGGTCACTTATCCTTGCTTCCACTTTATATAAGCCTCTTTTTTCCTTTGAATTTCCCTCAGCAGCTCCTTATCCATCCAAGGAGGTCTCCTGGCCCTCCTGCTGCACTTCCTTCTAGTTGGGATGCAACACTCCTGAGCTTGTAGCAGGTGATCCTTGAATATCAACCAAGAGTCTTGGGCCCCCCTGCCCTCCAGGGTTATATCCCATGGAACCTTACTAAGCAGGCTCCTGAAGAGGCCAAATTCTGCTCTTTTGAAGTCCAGGGCAGTGAGCTTGCTGTACGCTTTTCTCACTGTCCTGAGGATCTCGAATTCGACCATCTCGTGATCGCTGCATCCAAGGCTGCCCTGGAGCACCACATTCTCAACGGGTCCTTTTCTGTTGGTGAGCACAAGGTCAAGCATGGCACTTCTCCTTGTTGGCTCCTCTATTACTTGCAGAAGGAAGTTGTCTTCCACACAATCGAGGAACCTCCTGGATTGCTTGTCCTGGGCCGTACCGTTGCTCCAACAGATGTCAGGGTTGTTGAAGTCCCCCAGGAGAACAAGGGCCTGTGAGCGTGAGGCTTTTCCCATCTGTCTGTAAATAATCAAGCAATTTAAACAAATGACCTCTTAGCTCAAGGAGACGCATACTATAATATAAACTTTCTGAAATAAAAACCTGTTGTTCATAACACATTGTGCTGTATTTTTTCATTATTAAAATCTCTCTTGTTTTGGATCAGAAAATGGCCCTGGCTGGCAGAAATTTTGGGCTTTTCACTAATCACTAACCTGTCAGCTAGTGCTTTGATGACAGCACAACAATGACTGAGGTTTGGTTGTCTTTATCCATCTTCTTTCCAGTTAATGTTTAAATGGTGTTAACTAGCTGCCTTTGAATAATGCGATACTACAAGCACTAACCCAGCTATGTCAGTACAGTTGGGGGGAAAATCTGCAGCTAATGACACTTCAGAAAGTGTTACTGCCTACAAAGCCAGTTGTGGGTGGTTATATTCAGGTAGTGCAGACACACAAGGCATGTAGAAGATGATCCTTTGCTGCTGCTGATGTAAAGGGCTTTTTTAAAAGGTATCACTTGATTCGGAGAAAACTCCAGGAACAAACTTGCCAACAAAGTTTTCAAGCTGACAAGCAGGTATTCTTGTCACGGGGGATAGCTCCTCCTAATGTGTGTCCCTGTATTGCTACACAAGCCATCCTTATATAGTCCCTGGGCATACATACATATTCATGAGGCTACGTATGGATTACATCATTTTCCACAAAGTTCCCCCCATGCGTACAGAAATGTGGTGGTGGTCTCTGAGGGTTGTTTACTTCTTCCAACAATCTTCATCACTTCTGGCAGCCTTTGAAGCACACGCATAGATACTTATACCAGATTAATTGGTTCGTTAGCACCAGAGACATAATAATCCTCCTGTCCTCCTACTTATCAGTTAGTTTAACTGTAGCCCATCCTGGACACCTGCCATTCCCAGATGCTCCTTATCCTTGTATCCTGTTCTTCTAAACTGTTTTTCTTAAAACTATGTCAACTATAACAGTTTATCTTGTACAAGAATTCTCAGTATGTTCTGTAGCTGTACTCTATTTCTTTTCTATGTATCATGCACCTCAGTAATTTTCCATTGCTACTGTTACAAAGCCATCAAACTTAACATTACTTAAAACTGACTCTGAAGGTTTATATTTTCCATTTTGTAATTTTGTGCCCCCCCTTGTCTCAAATCCCCCCTTTTTCTGTCCTTTTGCAAATTATTTGCAACATTTTATATATTACCATTATTGTCTAAAGTCTTTTTGAAATAATTTCCCATTTCTACTTAGTGCTTGATTTCATTCCTTTTCCAGTCTTCATAATTTATCATAGACCATTTGCAACACCAGAGGGAACATTGTATCATACCACAAGTAATCGATATTAAAATAATTAACATCAATATTCCTGCAACCAGTTGCCTCAACCAGAAGGGATTAGGTAACCATGAAGTTAACTTTTTCCACATTTCTTCAAAACCCCAGGAGGTGTCATCCATGGCCATTTCATGAAATATCTTAGTTTGTTTACAAATTTCCTCCTGATCTGTTTCAATTCTGCAACTTTGATCTATATAGGAACAGCAACTTTCATTGATTATGGAACAACCCCCTCCTTGTGATGCCAGTAATATGTCTAGAGCTATTTGGTTTTGTAATACCCCTTTAGATAGGCTAGTTACCTCTTTTTGTTTTGTCTGGATTATAACAATGGTTTTACTTTCTATTTCCTCTATGGTTGCTGTGATATTTACAATTGCCTTAATCCATTTAGCAAAATTTCTAATTCAGGTCCCAGAAGGATACCTGTTAATAATAGTAAGATTGGGTATCACAGCACCTAAGGTGCATGCCCCCTTTCAACTGGGGGGGGTGGAGTCTTATAAACATTTTCTCCACATAACCGATACCATCCTTTCCCTTCAGGAACGGGCCACCACTGAACTACGATACCATCGTAATTGTAATTTGAATAGAGATCTATACCTATGGCATTTAATCAAACATACTCTCATACTCTGGTTCCTGGTGTAAATCATCTTTGTGCACAGGTATAACATTTATTACCTGGATTAGGATTAACTATTCCAAATTTTAACCTTTCCTTCAGATATAGATTGTTAGTGTTCACCCACAAATTTGTCCTTGAGATAGTGTTAGGCATTGGAACTCCTGTTAATGGAAGGTCTGGATTTTCTCCTGATTTAGGCAACTGTGCACACAGCCAACAGTCACTACGATTAAAACCTTAGTAACATTCTGCACTAATTTCAGGTATAAATCCTGGTCCCAAGCTTGTGTGCCAGTTATCATGTGAGTCCAAATTATGACTGAGGCAATTTCATATGTAAGGGTCCTGAAGGTTCGATCTGCCATGTCTTCTCTGGCTCTGGTGCTTGCTTTATTCTTGAATAATATATCCAAGCAGGTTGTTCCTTTATCTTCGCTGCTGTAATGGTGGTCAGTAATATCTGGTATGGACCGCTCCACTTCTCCAGTAGAGGATCTCCTGAAAAATTCTTAACATAAACCCAGTCTCCAGATCTGAAAGGGTGAATCGGATAATCCAAACCTCTTGCTCTTGTCCCTACTATTCTCTTATTTATCTTCTCCAATTGTTTTCCCAGATTGATCAGAAACTGTCAGAGATAGCCTTCCCCCACTTCCAGAACACTTTCTCCTTTAAACTGGGACTGATATGGTCTTCCATATAAAAGTTCAAATGGCCTAACCTCTCCTTTCAACCGAGGCTTCGTTTAAATTCTTTATAGAGCCAGTGGTCAACCTTGGTACCACTATAAATTTCTTTCCTGACATATTTTACTAATCTGTTGTTTAATTAGATGGTTCATTTTTCTACTTGCCCTCTGGCCTGAGTCCTGTAGGGAACATGTAGTTGCCAATCAATTTCTAATTTTTTGCCAATTTCTTGTAACAATTTTGCACTAAAGAGTGAACCTCGGTCAGAAGAAATTGCCTCTGGTACTCCAAAACGAGGTATTATCTCATTAAATAATGTTTTAATCACTTGTCTTTCATTATTTCTCCTACAAGGGAATGCTTCTGGATAGCCTGAAAAAGTATCCGTTAACACCAACAAATATCGATAACCCCTTTCCTTGGTAATTCAGAAAAATCTATTTGCCACTGCTGTCCCGGACAACTTCCTCTCCCAATTGTCCCAATTTGATTTACATTTTCAGTTTTAGGATTATTCTTAAGACATAGCTGACATTGCTTTGTCACTAATTGAACTATAGCATATAGATTTCTTCCTACAATTTGTTTGTTTATGTATTTATACAAAGAGTTACTACCCCAATGAGTTTTATTATGTTCCTCCTGAACTAACTTCCAGAGTTGGTTATAGGGGATTACAATTTGCCCATCACATATCTGAACCCCACCCTCTTTATTTTCCTGTCCTTTTAGATCTTCAATTAATTTTTTATCCTCTTTTGAATACCTAGGTTTAGATTTCTCAATTGTTAGTTTGCCATCAGGGATTAAGCAGATGATTTTAGATTGTTCAGCTGCTCTTTTGGCTTCAAAATCAGCCAAATTATTTCCAATTTCCTGATCAGAATCACCTTGCTGATGCTCTCTACAGTACATAGTAGCTACTTCTTCAGGTAGCTGAACAGCTTCCAGTAGTTGTAGAATTTCTGTAGCATGTTTAATCTGTTTCTCTTGTGTGTTCAAAAGTCCTTGTTCATTCCAGATAGCACCATGTGCATGTACCACACCAAATGCGTATTTAGAACTGTCGTGGTTTAAACTGAGCCACACAGCTGGTTCACTCACTCCCCCCCTCCTTTCTCCCTCTTTCTTTCCTTCCCCTGCCCCCCCTCCCCCCCCCCACTCCCGGAGTGATGGGGAGGAGAATCGAGAGAATGTAACTCCCACGGGTTGAGATAAGAACAGCCCAGTAACTAAGGTATAACACAAATCATTACTGCTACCACCAGTGATAATAATGATAAGGGAAAATAATAAGGGGAGGAGAATACAATACCACCCACTGAAAGAGTTTGAGGCCCCCCCCTTGAAGAGAGTCCATGCCCTTCCAGTAACTCCCAGTTACCTCCCTGGGCATAATGTGCTGTGGTATGGAATACCCCTTTGACTTGTTTGAGTCAGGTGTCCTGTCTCTGTTTCCTCCTCTGTTTCCCTCGTCCCTGGCAGAGCATGAGACTCACAAAATTCTTAGTCAGAGTAAACATTACTTAGCAGCAACTAAAACCATGGGTGTTATCAGCTTTGTTCCCATGCTGAAAGTCAAAACACAGCGCTGCACCAGCTACTAAGAAGGAGAAAACTGACTGTTACTGCTAAACCCAGGACAGTATCCACCCCTTATTCCATACCCTTCACGTCATGCTCAGATCCCACATTTTCAATATACCATCTCTCTTACATATATATACATCCACATACACACACAGACAGAGAGAAAGAAATCATTACTTAGGGCATGGACCAATCCCTATAATGCTGTAGAGTCCATTCAGTCCATGATGTCAGGTTCCATCCTTTGTAACAGTCTTTCAGGGCAGGAAAGGCTGTGTGCAGTGTTGGATCGTTGCCTGCTGATGCTGATCATTCCTTCACTGCAGAATTCGTCTGGTTCTATCAAAATTCATTCTCTGATGAGATGATAGTTGGAGGGAAGTCAGGGCTAGTCGCTGGTGATCTGAAGACATCTACTTGATGGGCTATAGAAGTATTACACAGCAGGCAACAGCATACAATTGAGCTCATTGGCTGTTTTCCCCTAAAATCAAATCCCCTTGAGGTATACATTGGACTTCCCCATCTTCCCGAATTACCCACCAAGTATATCTGGGTCCCTGAGCAAAAGCAATCCCACTAGTGGGTTTGCATTTACCTGAAGCAGGAATAACCCAGACTGTCTTCCCCAGCAAATTGTTCATGTGCACCACCATCCCAATATTTATCCTTTTATCTTTAGATAATTCCAGGGCTCTTGTTAATGCTATTATTTCTGCCTTCTGGAAGAGGTGTTCGCAGGTAAAGGTTTAGCTTCTATTACCTGTGAAGTGGTGGTAACGGCATATCCTGCCTTTTGTTCACCTTTTTTCACGAAGCTACTACCATCAGTAAACCAAGAATCAGCATCTTCCAGAGGTTTTTCTTTCAAGTCTGGTCAGCTCGTATATGCAGTCTCTATAGTGGCCAAGCAGTTGTTCGTTAGTGGTTCTGTCAATCATTCCTGCAAAAAGGATGCTGGATTCACAACGTTAGTGACCACAGTTTCTATATCATTGTGTTCCACGAGGGTGGCCTGGTATTTTAAGAAACATGAAGGAGATAACCGGTGGGCTCCTTTCTGCTCCAGGACTGCTGATACCACATGGGACACTAGTACAGTAATTTTTTCCCAAGGTGAATTTGCGAGCCTCTTCAATATTCGTAAGTGCTGCCACAGCCCTTAGTCATCCGGGCCATCCTTTGCTCGCTTCATCCTGCTGTTTTGAAAAATATGCCACTGCCCTTCTGTAGTGTTCTAGAATCTGAGCAAGGACCCCCAAAGCTATTCCCTGTTCTTCACAGGAATATAGCCAAAAGGATTTAGTCACATCCAGAAGTCACAGAGCTGCAGTTCTCATTAGCTCTGTTTTTTTAAAATTTCTAAAAGCCCCCTCTGCCGTATCAGTCCATTCTAAAGAGGGAGGGTTTCTTTTCAACAGTTCATATAGTGGTCTTATCAGAACACCATAATCATGGATCCAAAGTCTGCACCATCCAGTCATTCCCAGGAATGTCTGGAGCTCCTTGACAGTCGATGGTCATGGAGTCTGAAAAATGGCTTCTTTTCTAGTGGTTCCAAGTTCTCCCTGTCCTCCTGTTATTTCATATCCTAGGTAGGAAACTCGGGTTTGGGTTAATTGTGCCTTTTGTTTGGATACCTGATAACCATTCGGTCCCAGAAATTTTAATAATTCCACCATCCACTGGACACATTCTTCCTTTGTGTCTGTAGCAATTAATAAGTCATCCACATATTGTAACAGAGTCCCCATCTGAGTAGGTGGCTTCCATGATTCTAGTTCCAGTGCTAACTGATTTCCAAAAATTGCTGGACTGTTTTTAAATCCTTTAGGTAAAACCGTCCAAGTTAATTGAGATTCCCTTCCTGTGTCAGGATTTTCCCATTCAAAAGGAAATAATTTTGGCTTTCTTTGGCCAATAGTAAGCAAAAGAAAGCATCCTTTAAATCCAGGATGGCAAACCATTTCTGATTAGTATTCAATTTAGTCAATAAGTCATACGAATTAGCTACTACTGGACAAATATCCTCTGTAATTTTGTTGATAGCCCTGAGATCTTGAGCCAATCTGCAACTTTTCGCATCATATTTCTTTATTGTCCAGATAGGAGTATTATATTCCAATTCACATTCAATTAATAATCTATATTTTAAAATTTATCAGTGATCTTTTTTTTATTCCCTTTGATCTTCTAATTTTAAGGCATATTGTTTCATTCTAATTGGGCAGGGCCCCCCCTTTTTATTTCTACTTTAAGAGGCAAAGCATTTTTCGCCTTACCTGGAACTTCAGATGCCCATACTCCCAGGTATACCTGATTAAGGATTTCTTCTATTTCAGGGACGTCCTCCTGTTTGCTTTTCTGCTGAATTAAAGATAAACTCAAAACTGCAATTAATTGATAATTTTTAGCTCTTAATTCCATTTTGCCTTCTTTGAATATTGCTTCTCACCCTAATAAAGATTTCAGAGAATTTGGCATGCATAAAAATTTATGCATTCCTATTTGTTTTCCCAATTTGTACTTTAAAGGTTTCAGAAAGAATGCCTATTTTTTTTCCTCTCTTCTTCTTGGTGGCCAGTAGCTCCCACATCTGTAACAAATTCTTTTCTCTCTGATTTAACACTGAATAAGTTGCTCCTGTATCCACTAAAATTCCACTTTATTTCCTCTAGTCCCTAGTTTTAATTTAACCAGTGGATCTGCTAGGGTAGATTCCCCAGGTCCCTTCCAATTCAGTCACTGGAGCCACCCCATGGCACTCCCCTCCCAGGGCAGTCTCACTTCCAACGTCCAAACTCCCCATAGCACACACACCGATCTGCTTCCACAGAAGAGCCCACTCCCCCACCTCTGCCCAACATTCCTCCTCGACCAGTTTCAAAGCAACCACCGCAGCTGTGGCTATAGCACAACCCAGCTTTTTCTTTTCTGCCTGTTCCCAATTCCTATACGCTCTCTATGCTTCCTCCTTCACTCCCATCCCCATTTATCCAACAACCCCTCAGTCCCGTCTGTCAACAAGTCTGTTCCCACTTGTTTGCCTGCCCCAGCACCCATCCCAGGCTCAAACACAGGAGCTGCAGGAGCTCCCCTCCTTTCCCCCTTGGTTTTCCTTTTTTTTTCCTCACAGCTGCTCACCCTGCTCTGCAGGGCTTACAGATGCCTGCCTGTGCAGCAGCACTTCTGGTTTAACCCTTTCTTAACTCTGAATGTGAATGTGCTGCTTGTTGCCAGTGACAGCAATCTCTTCCTCCTTATCAACATCAGATAGGACAGATGCAGAGGGTGCTCCTCTCGGAGGTACCTGTGATGCATAATTTTCCTACCTATCTTCCTGATTACTGTTTTTTAACTTTAAACATCTTTCCTCAATATCCCAGGCTGAACAACATCTCTCCATCTTAACTTTCAGTTTTTCCCTGTCCTTTTCCACAGCCAAAATTAAGGGATCTGGAGGAGTTATATTAATTTTGCATTCAGTCACTCCATGTGGTTTCCTAAAGTGAAAAACATATCTGCATACATTACTTCATCCCATTTTCCTTGCCCCCTCAAAACAACATTAATTGTAACAATGTATTATAGTTCAGAGTTACATTTTTAGGCCATTTTTCCTGATCTTCCAAAGTATACAAAGGTCACCATCGGTTACAATATTTTACCAATGTTTTCTTATTTACCGAGCCCCCAGGAGACCCTCCAAGTTCTTTCCAGTGTGCAAAATGCACCCTAAAGGACTCTTTTTCAAGATCTCCTCACTCAGCTGATTTTCCATTATCAATCTCTCACACACACACACACACGATCCCACAGACACACTCCACACAGTTACAACACTTGAGACAGAGACTAAAATTGTATCAAACAAACAACAGTTAATAACACAGTTATAACAGTCTGTCACCAGACCAAAATCCTTAATGTAACAAGCCGCAAAATAAATCAAATACCAACAAGATAGAAAAACTTTTCTACAAGACGCCCACTGCATCTTGTAGGACCCAAACCACAAGAAGCCCCCTGCTTCTTGTGGGTGTATACCAAACAGACGCTAGCAGCCTGGTATACGCCTTTACCTACGAGATTTCCTATCTCGATTTACGGAAGGCTTCCAAACCTTGCGTACGCTTCCCAAACCAACCCAATTACCAATTTAGTCTTTAAGCAAGATTCCCCCTGCACCTTACAGACGATACAGAAGAAAAGAATACCTTTTATGAAGATGGTCCTTGTCTGCTCCCGCAGCGATCCGAGTGAGTCGAGGGGTCCCTCCGGGAAAAATTCCCGAGGGCCCTAGGGAGCCCTGTCTTCAGCGGGTCCTGCAGCCAAGCAGAGAGGGTCCCATCTGGGTCGCCAAATTGATTCGGAGAAAACTCCAGGAACAAACTTGCCAACAAAGTTTTCAAGCTGACAAGCAGGTATTCTTTATTGCGGCACCGGGAGACACAGGGGATATCTCCTCCTAAAGTGAGTCCCCATATTGCTACACAAGATGTCCTTATATAGTCCCTGGGCATACATACATTACATCATTTTCCAGAAAGTTCCTTGCATGTGTACAGAATTGTGGTGGTGGTCTCTGAGGGTTGTTTATTTCTTCCAACAATCTTCATCACTTCTGGCAGCCTTTGGAGCACGCGCAGTAGATGCTCATACCAGTTTAATTGGTTCATTAGCACCAGAGACGTAATAATCCTCCTGTCCTCCTACTTATCAGTTAGTTTAACTGTATCCCATCCTGGACACCTGCCATTCCCAGATGCTCCTTATCCTTGCATCCTGTTCTTCTAGACTGTTTTTCTTACAACTATGTCAACTATAATGATATATCTTGTACATGAATTCTCAGTATGTGGCCTGGATTCACCTGTAGCCGTGTGTCCTGGGTTTACCAGGAGCCGTTTTGCTCCTTCTTAGTAACTGGTCCAAGCTCTGTGTTTTGGCTTCCAGCCTGGGCAGAGAGTTGATAACACCAATTGGTTTTAATTGTTGTTAAGTAATGTTTATTCTGGCCAAGGACTTTGTGAGTCTCATGTTCTGCCGCGGACGAGGGGAGGCCGGGAGGAAGCAGAGACAGGACACCTGACCCAAGCTAGCCAAAGAGGTATTCCATACCACAGCACGTCATGCCCAGGGAGGTAACTGGGAGTTACCCGGAAGGGCACACTCTCTCTTTGGGGGGGTCGAACTCGTTCAGCGGTGGTACCGTATTCTCTTGTTATTTTCTCTTATCAATATTATCATTGGTGGTAGCAGCAGTGATTTTTGTTATACCTTAGTTACTGGGCTGTTCTTATCTCAACCCGTGGGAGTTACATTCTCTTGATTCTCCTCCCCATCCCTCCGGGAGCGGGAAGGGTCGGGGGGGGGGGGTGGTGAGTGGACGAGCTGTGTGGATCGGTTTAAACCACGACACCGTGTTTCTCCTTCTTAGTAGCTGGCGTAAGTTCTATGTTTTGACTTCCAGCTTGGGAACAGAGCTGATAACACCAGTTTATTTGTTGCTAAGTAATGTTTATTCTGGCTAAGGACTTTGTGAGTCTCATGCTCTGCCAGAGACAAGGGGAGGCCGGGAGGAAGCAGAGACAGGATACCTGACCCAAGCTAGCCAAAGAGGTATTCCATACCGCAGTACGTCATGCCTAGGGAGGTAACTGGGAGTTACCCGGAAGGGCACAGGCTCTCTTTGGGGGGCTTCGAACTCGTTCTATGGTGGTATTGTATTCTCTTCTCTTGTTATTTTCCCTTATCGTTATTATCATTGGTGGTAGCAGTGGTGATTTGTGTTATACCTTAGTTACTGGGCTGTTCTTATCTCAACCTGTGGGAGTTATATTCTCTCAATTCTCCTCCCCTTCCCTTTGTGAGGGGCGGTGGGGGGGGGGAAGGGGAGGAAAGAAAGAGGGAGAAAAAAAAGGGAGCGGAGTGGGCTAACAAGCTGTGTGGATCAGTTTAAACCATGGCAGTATGTTCTCTAGCTGTACATTTTTTTTTCTATGTATCATGCACGTCAGTGATTTTCCATTGCTACTGTTACAAAGCCATCCAACTTAACATTACTTAAAACTGACTCTATGGGTTTATATATTCCATTTTGTAATTTTGTGCCCCCCTTGTCTCACACGTCAGCTGTAGATTTGGAAACATGGTAGGTTGGTTTCTTCACATGTACCTGTTGTTTCAAGAGGAAAACCCCGAAGTGTTTGTCAGAAGTGTTTTTCATGGATAATCTGTAGCCAACTTCAAGCATTCATTCCTGCACTTGTCAGCAGGGCTGGCTGTGGTAGGATATCCAAGGTGTGGGGAGGTGTTGTGGTTTAAGCCCAGCCAGTAACTCAGAACTATGCAACTGCTCTCTCACTCCACCCCCTTCCTCCCCCTCTGCTCCCGGAGGGATAGGGAGGAGAATCAAAAGAGTGTAACTCCCACAGGCTGAGATAAGAACAGTCCAGTAACTAAGGTATAACACAAAACTGCTACCGCTACCACCAATAATAATAATGATAAGGGAAATAACAATGGGAGAGAATGCAACCGCTCACCACCCTCCAATTGATACCCACCCCAACCCGAGCAGCAATTTAACCCTTCCGGGTAACTGCCCCAGTTTATATACTGGGCATGACATGCTGTGGTATGGAATACCTCTTTGGTTAGTTTGGGTCAGGTGTCCTGTCTCTACTTCCTCCCAGCTTCCCCTCCCTGGCAGAGCATGAGACTCAGAAAGTCCTTGGTCAGAGTAAACATTACTGAGTAGCAACTAAAAACATCAGTGTTATCAGCATTGTTCCCTGGCTGAAAGTCAAAACCACAGCACTGCACCAGCTACTAAGAAGGAGAAAAATGACTGCTAGCGCTGAACCCAGGACACCCAGGATTTTGGGACGGAAGGGTGTAGCTGGAAAGGGGGAGTTGGACACCTCCTGA
The DNA here is from genome assembly GCF_037157495.1 of Lathamus discolor. Taxonomy (NCBI): domain Eukaryota; kingdom Metazoa; phylum Chordata; class Aves; order Psittaciformes; family Psittacidae; genus Lathamus; species Lathamus discolor. Next base: position 28,408,235 of record NC_088908.1, read on the forward strand.
CAGCCCTGGAGTTGCTTTCACATTCTTCCTTCCCCTCAGTCCTTTTCAGACTGCAGGTTACGTTTCTGTGGATACACAGCAAACGTTTGGGTTGTCCATTGTTACCCTGGTCCCTCTTCTGTCATCTCGTTACTTCCACATAAATAAGTGATGAGTCTGGTTAGAAGAGAAGGCTTTGCTCCAAATTTCACTGAGTCCAGTAGCCCAGAAATAGACTTTTTAAAGCAATCTCCAGGTTCAGCCAAGTGGGTGTTTTAGGATTCCGATTTGTGATTTTGAACAGAATCTATTATATAAGCATAGATGCCGGGGGGGAGAGATCAACAGTGCATTCACTTATTTAAAATGCAAATACGTTGTTTTTGGTTTGTTTTTTTTTTAATGAATATGTGTAGATCATTATTTTAGCAGAGCAGGAGATTTATTTATTTTTTTTTTCCCTCAAGGTTTAAAGAATCAGAGCAAGCCTCAGCTCTTTCATGTGTTCTACACTTTGGAAAGAGGAACAGAAATGTCCAGGCTTGAGCACAGTATCTGCTGCAGTTCCTGCTTCAACAGGAGTCACTTATATGTGTTCTGTTTGAAAATTGGTTAGTAACTCTCTTTCTTTGTAAAAAAAAACAACCCAACAAAGCCTGACTTTTAAGTAGGACTTAAGATGCTGTATAATATTAAATACCTTAAGTTCTCAAGCTTTCTAGTCTTTCATATATTGGAGCTGTTGGTAGGCAGACATGAAGCTGTGTTATCAGTGTGAGCAGTCAAAGTCTGCCATGTCCTGCCTTGGTGTCAGGTTGTCTGTTGAAACGAGGAGTGGGTAAGTTCAATATCTCTCATATAATAAGTAAAATATTCCCAGTTTATCTGAAAAGATATGAAAGAACAGTGTCTCATTTACTTGAATTTGAATCAAAGAGATGTTTTAGTAATCTGCAAGGTAGAGAACCTCAGACTGTGAGGGATGCTCAGGCTTGTCCACCCAGGGCCAGTGCAGTGAGTAAAGCCATGGCAAAGAGCTCACCCACAAGGTACTAACTAACTAGTGAATGAGGAAGCCTCTGGAATGGCCATTGGTGTCTGATGCCAAAGGGCTGACACAGGAAGAGCTGGGAGGTCAGGGGCAAGTTCAAGTCTCCCCAAGTGTAGTAGAATTATGATGATTATTGCATGTATTTAGAAGAAACTTTGTGTCTGCTGCTTCAGAGACAGAGACTATCACAAAAAATTGTCTTAACAAAAAAGAATTATTTGACATTTTTAGGCAAATTGCATGATGGGGAGAAAGGATGTCTGTGCCTTTATCCGTCACAGGCTTGGCTTTCTGACCAATAGAAAATTTTATGTACACTTGACCGACATTCACCTTAACAGCCCATCCTTGAAACCAGTCAGTGCTAATAAAAACTGATGGTTTCCCAGAACACTGCAGTGTCTGTAACTCATACAGAAGGGAAGTTGGCAGTTGATCCCCTCTACCATATTGCTGTTTAGACAGTTCATTTGTCAGTGTGACTCAGAATTGTTTCTGTACTGATGTGTGCATGGCCAAAGCATGCCTGCATCATGAAACATGAGTAAACGTGGACCAGGCACACACAGTTTTTTATTTACTGCAGGAATTCCATATGATTATGTAACTCTATCAGGAAATCAAGAGAACAACAGCTAAATCTCATTAACAGGGAAAAATACAAGTGTGGATAGGAAATGCATTCAGATGTCATAAAAATATGTAGAGGAACTCCAGTTCTCTGACTCATTGGCTATGGATGAAATTTGCCTGGGAAAAAACATTAGTTCAGCTAAGTAACCCTGTTTGCCTCAAATGTAAATTAATTATCTGCACATATTTGATAGTGGTTAGGTTGGAAGGAAGCTCTTTGTTTTCAAAGGTAGGCACTTTTGTGCATTTTTTCTGCCTGTTTGGCTTTGAGGAAGAGATTTGCAGATTATAAGAAGTCATAACAGAAACTATTCAAACTCTGGGGACTTGTTTTACACACAGCAAAACTACCAGCACAGTTACAGTTTGTCCATGTATGAATACCCTTGCATTTGAAGGCATTTTCCAACCTAGTTGATTATATGATTTGCACATGGTTCTGGTGTGGGAAGTTTATTCTGAATGTCATTTTATAATTCCTATTATGGTACCTTGTATTTAGGAAAGTCGGGCTATTTTCATTCTTCTTTCAAGTCCTGTTCATTTAGTACACTGAAATTTAAATACAAAACATTATTCAAGTTCTATTTCTTTAAGTAAACATAGAATCATAGAATAGTTAGGGTTGGAAAGGACCTCGAGAGCATCTAGTTCCAACCCCCCTGCCATAGGCAGGGACACCTCACACTAAACCATCCCACCCAAGGCTTCATCAAACCTGGCCTTGAACACTGCCAGGGATGGAGGACTCACAACCTCCCTGGGCAACCGATTCCAGTGCCTCACCACCCTTACAGTAAAGAACTTCCTCCTTATATCCAATCTAAACTTCCCCTGTTTAAGTTTTAACCCATTACCCCTTGTCCTGTCACTACAGTCCCTGATGAAGAGTCCCTCCCCAGCATCCCTATAGGCCCCCTTCAGGTACTAGAAGGCTGCTATGAGGTCTCCACGCAGCCTTCTCTTCTCCAGGCTGAACAGCCCCAACTTGAGCCATGTGTGGAAATCCCCACACTCCATTTACCAGGTTTAGCGGTACTTGTAGGAGACAGGACTTATGGTTTTGGCAGTCTTCCTCCCAACAGAAGACCAAAAATCAAAAAAAAAAAAAAATATGACAAGGAAATGTTGTAGAACACAAAGCCCTGACAGGATCATTGTCAGAGAGGAGCAGACGCAATTTAATTTGTCTCCAAGTAAAGATGGTTTGAGCTACGGTTATTCCCCATGGTTTCTGCCCATAGGATAGGGATTTTAATAGCTCTGGAGGCAGAGACAGATGGGTCTGGAAGCATTACAGAGGGGGTGCCTCTTTGTTTCTACAGATACTTTCCGAGTTGCTGGCTTGAGCATTGCATTTACTTACAGCTGCACACTTGGTTGGTTCATTCCCTCCTGGTTCCCAAATGCTTGTAAAAAATCAGCTTTAATGAGACTGTCCTGAAGTACTCACCTGACACCACTCCTGCATTTCTGCACAGCGGCTGAAGAAGTGCATGTCCCCCATAGCTGCAGATGATCTGTGCATTTACACAGGCATGTGTGCATTTATACAAGCATGCAGGCGCTAGGCGTTTGCAGAAGGGACATGACCATGCAGTAAAGCCAGCCAAGAGCCTCCATGGTCATCTGGAAAACTCTGCAGGCTCCTAGAGGAGGGGCTTTCTCAGGCTCCGGTTTAGTTTTGCTTTGATTTCAACATGCCTGAATATTCAGTCTTGGTAGAGAGCAAGATAAGAACGTGTCCCTTCAGCATTTTATGAAACAAAGCAATGCAGATATCTGTAAGTGAGACATGATGTGAAGTGTACAGCTAGTAAGTTTGGAATAGTTCTGGGAGTTAAGAATTTACATGTCTTTATTAATTATTAGATGTTATTAGTGAGTGACTAAGGAACTGGGAAGCCCTAAGCATTCTTTTGAAGTAGTGTACCCAAATTAAGCTAAATAAATAAATAAATCTAAAAAAATGTTGGGGAATGTCTGCTCTAATGAATTTTCTAAATACACAAATCACAGTTATTAAATCATTGTATCTTTTAACTGTAAAAATATTATTACTGTTACACTAGGGAAATCCATTCAGAATTATAAAATATTTGGAAACTATGTTTCATGTCAGTGGAAATGTTGTAAGTTTAATAGGAATTAAAAAAAAAAAAAAGGTTTTGGGATAAAGTTTTAAAAGCCATCTTTCCCCCTTTCTTTGTGCGTGTGCCAATTTTCAATAAGAAATGTGTTCCCCTTTAAGTCTTGTTTAAAATAAACTACATGTATAACAAGATATTGAAACTTATTTATGGTATGTTAGCACTAAGGACAGGCTTTTAAGGGGTCATAAAAAATATTAGTTTACACTTTATGATGGCTGAGTTGCTTTTTCTGCAAATTAAATTTGATGGTACAAAGGGATAGATGCGATATATGTAACTCTCTCTCCCTCACTGTAATTTCTTTCACCTTAATGCAGCCAACAAATCCTGTCTCTCTAAGTAGGAGGGGAGAATTTCCTTTGACCTGTGCCATAAAATTCAGCAGTAGTAAAGTGTGGGACATCTGCTCATGCGGGTCATTCCATGTGACTGAATAAGCTCTTCTTACGGTGAAGGAGGCAGGATGAGGTGCTGAATTCTCCATGAATTAACTTTATGCCTGCTTTTATTTACCCTTTTATCTCTATTTCACTTTACAGTATTTATTTTATACCACTTGTGTGTTCCTTCATCAAAATATTTAGGCTTGTGTACAAATAAGACAGACTTTCCTGTTAGTATTTAAGAGGCAGAACAGAAGAGTATATTGTTTTATTATTAAAATACAATTTATGAACAAGAAATTATCATAGATGAAAATTTATACTTTGCACATCTTTTTTTTTTCCTTAATAGGAATATGTATATTTTCATCTGGGGAGAAAGCAGCATTAAAATGAGTGAGCCTGGGGAATATTGCCACACAGACAGACAGACACACGCATACACTTGCATGCACAAAAGAGCCACAGTGAGCTGTGTGCTCGAGAAGCAAACTCCTACAAATGGCCCTCGAAAACCTGCGCTGGCTCAAGAAAGCTGAAGCCTTCCTTGCTCAGCCACTGAGGGTCTGATCCCCTGTAATGGTGACCCCTTGATGGTGGCGAAGTGGGTGCACTGACAGCCCAGCATATTTCTGCTTTTGGAACTCTGAGTCTTTCTGAATAGGACCAGCAACTCTGCTCACCAGATGGGTTTTTCCAACCCCTCATAGCTCTAATTAAAACAGCTGGTCAGGCCAGGTCATGGTTTAAGCTGAGCCGGTAACTTGGAACCATGCAGCTGCTCGATCACTCTGCAACTTATTCCCTCCCCCCGACCCCTGCTCCTGGAGGAATGGGGAGGAGTCCAAGGACTCCAAGGGCTGGTCCAAGGGCTACTGCATGAACCATCTCTCATTTAATTTGTTAAAAGGCTTGTTGTTGCTCAGGGCCCCATTTGAAATCATTCTTCTTCTGGGTCACATAACAGAGAGGGCTTACAATCAAACTGTAATTTGGGATGTGCATTCTCCAGAACCCCACAGCACCCAAGAAATCTTGTGTTTCTTTCTTATTAGTTGGTGGAGACATTGCTGTTACATTGTTGATCACATCCGTGGGGATCTGGTGACTTCCATCTTGACATTTTATTCCCAAAAATTGAACCTCCTGTGCAGGTCCTTTGACTTTACTCCATTTTATGGCAAAACAGGCTTTCAGCAGGATTTGGATTATTTTCCTCCCTTTCTCAAAGACTTCTTCCGCTGTATCGCCCCACACAACAATATCATCAATGTATTGCAGGTGTTCTGGAGCTTGCCCCTGTTCCAGTGCAGTCTGGATCAGTCCATGGCAAATGGTAGGGCTGTGTTTCCACCCCTGGGGCAGTCGGTTCCAAGTGAACTGGACACCCCTCCAAGTAAAAGCGAACTGTGGCCTGCACTCTGCTGCCAAAGGAATTGAGAAAAATGCATTGGCAATATCAGTTGTGGCATACCACTTGGCTGCCTTTGACTCCAGTTCATACTGAAGTTCTAGCATGTCCGGTACGGCAGCACTCAATGGCGGTGTGACTTCATTCAGGCCACGATAGTCTACTGTTAGTCTCCACTCTCCATTAGACTTTCGCACTGGCCATATGGGGCTATTAAAGGGTGAATGAGTGCTGCTGATCACTCCTCGGCTCTCCAGTCTATGGATCAGCTTATGGATGGGAATCAGGAAGTCTCGGTTGGTGCGATATTGCCGCCGGTGCACTGTTGTGGTCGCGATTGGCACTTGTGGTTCTTCGACCTTCAGCAACCCCACAACAGAAGGATCCTCTGAGAGACCAGGCAAGGTGGACAGCTGCTCAATTTCCTCAGTCTCAAAGCAGCAATACCAAAAGCCCATCAGTACCCTTTTGGGTCTTTGAAGTACCCTCTCCTGAGGTAGTCTATGCCGAGGATGCATGGAGCCTCTGGGCCAGTCACAATGGGGTGCTTTTGCCACTTCCTCCCAGTCAGGCTGATTTCAGCCTCCAGTACAGTCAACTCTTGGGATCGTCCTGTCACTCCAGAAATATAGATGGGTTCCACCCCTTGACAGTTTGATGGCATCAGGGTACACTGTGCACCGGTATCTCCTAGAGCCTTATACTTCTGTGGGACTGATCCACACAGTCCAGTAAACCCGATTGTCCCTCTCCTCCACCTCCACCTGGCTGGAGGCAGGGCCCCTCTAATAGTGATCATAAGATTATACACTTACTTCTTGTAGAAAGGGATTAGAATTCCTTATCATAGAAGTTGGAGTAAAATCAGCTCTTCCACTCCATCTGGGAAGCTGCTTACCGAAGACTGGAGCAGCAACTTTCTTGGGAGGATCATCATTGACCTTTGTTTTCCTTTTCAGTTCACACACCTGTTCCTCTAGAACTGAGGTAGGTTTTCCATCCCACTTTCTCATGTCTTCTCCGTGATCCTGCAGGTAAAACCATAGGGTGCCCTGTGGTGTGTACCTCTTATATCTTCTCTCTTGGGCAATAGGAGGCCTTCTGTGAATAGCTGAGACGTGGGTTTGCACATGTGGGGAGCTGGGTAGATTGTCTATCAACTGTTTGACCTCCTGGGTCAGGAGTTTTTCCACAGCTGAAATAATGGAAGGGGTGATATTGTCTTCGAACTCTTGGAGTTGACGACTAGCTTCATCCACTGTTGGTGTTGCTGCCTCACTCCAGGTCATTGATGCCAATGAGTGGGCATATGATGATGGCGTACTCTAAATTTCTGCCACATGGGTCGTGTACATTGGACTTCATCTGGATCTACAAATGCATTCCCGTCATCCGTCCTACAATAGAATGGCTGATTCTGGAAGTTTCTGTCTATTGTGGTCCACTTCCTAGGTGACATATGACATGGTCCTTTTAGGGAAACCTTTCCTTCACAGCTGCCAAGAGCTTCTTCCAAAGGCTGTGGACTCATCTTTTGCAATTGCTTTGTCAGTTCCCCCTTCCCTTGCAAGTGCTTGTCTTCCCTACCTTCTAGTTCATGACTGTCAGCCCCATTGTCCCAGCATTGGAGCAACCAGGTGATGATGTGCTCACCTGGAAAACAGCTGACATCTTTTTGTATATTCCACAGCTCAAAGTCAGGGATTGAGATGTTACCTCTTCCTCTGATTCCTGTACTAATTCCTCTCCTTCAGATGCCCTCCCCTCTAGTACATGCATTGGGTAATCATCTTCCTTCACTACAGAAATTGCTCTTTGTGGCTCTCGTTTACTTTTTCCCTTGCTTATAGGGGCAACTAATTTTGGCACAGATTGGTCCTTTGGTTTAGCTGCTGTGTCTATCACTGTAGTTGGAGTAGCTGCAGTGTCTTTCACTGGGGTTGGAGTGGCCGCAGTGTCTGTTGTCGGGGTTGGTGTAGCTGCTGTGCTTGGAGTTTGAGTAGTTGCGTTGTCTGTTGCTTTGCCATCAGATCCAGAGACATCTTTTTCCTGCTCCTTACAGAGCAGGGCTCTGTAAGGGTAAACCAAGCCCCAGCATGTTGCCATGAACTGTCCCTCTCTGGTAGTGCCAGGATGACAGCACACCTCATTTAAGTGTTTTACTAGTTTTTCCAGATTTTGGATGTGTTCAGGGGTCAAGTTCCAAAGCACTGGACAGGCCCACTGGCCTAAATACTTGCCACTGTGCCACGCACCCTGACGCTTGTGACTGTCCAGCCTTGGGGAAAATCTCTTGGTGGTCCTCTTAGATCATTGTTAAACCTTAGGAAAGATCCAAGCCTGACCCTGCTTACCTTCCAAGATCAGAAGAGATAGGGTGTTCTCAGGGAGGTATGGCTGTGGGTAAAACACATGCAGTATTTGTGGCACCATGCTGATTCCAGGAAAAGCAGCAGGCAGGTTTCAAGGGTATCCAAATGATATTAAAAACCTTTAGAATTCTCAAATGCTACTGTAAATAGCCTGGTGGGGGAGCGCAGAGTGTAAGGGAATGTCTCATTCATAGGTTGACCCCCTGAGGAGGAAAAAAAGATGTGTAATTGTGAAAAATTCCCATTATATGCCTCCCAAAGTATAAAGGTGGTGACCACGCTGAAAACGCAAGCCAGACCAGTTCTATGATCAATGAGTCTATTGTATTGCAAGTCATTACCATAAAGTACAGTGAAACAAGAACCTTAGCCCAAGCCTCCCAGCTGATAAGCACTAAAACAGCAAATATTGGCTGTAAGTAAGGTGTGGCATGATGAAACTCTGAGACCAAGTGCAACAACTCTGAGAGCAAATAAATCAACTTTGTGACAAGCGGCTATTAATCCAAAACAATGAATGCCTATCACAAACATGATTAGACACACTCTGGTTAGATCTGTAATTATCTCAACCCTTTGTGGCCCACCTTGGGTGCCACAAAGGACTATCATGGTTTGAGCCTAGCTGGTAACTCAGAACCATGAAGCCGCTCGCTCGCTCAGTCCCCTCCTTCTTCCCTCCCCCGACTCCCAGCCGGATGGGCAGGCAAATCGAAAGAATGTAAATCCTGCTGGAGCTTGCTGCAGCAGTGATAAAGGTTTTAGGTATAACATTGTAAAACCTACTTTGACGAATTATGAATTCATAGAATCATAGAATAGTTACGGTTCGATAAGACCTTAAAATAATCATGTTCCAATCCCCCTGCCATGGGCAAGAGACACCTCACAGTCAACCATGTCACCCAAGTCTTTGTCCAACATGACCTTGAACACTGCCAGGGATGGAGCATTCACAACTTCCCTGGGCAACCCATTCCAGTGCCTCACCATCCTTACAGTCAAGAACTTCCTCCTCATATCCAATCTAAACTTCCCCTGTTTAAGTTTTAACCCATTACACCTTGTCCTATCACTACAGTCCCTAATGAAGAGTCCCTCTCCAGCATCCTTATACGGTTGGTTTCTGGGCTGCGAACACACACTGCTGGCCTCCCAAATTGATTCCCATGTTCTAAATGCCCAAACCCCTGACTATGGCACCACCTTTCTAACCATTTATTAACCTACCAAATCTGCCTAGCCTTTTTAAGGTACTCCCCTTTATCCTGGAGAATTGATGAAAAGGCTATCCGAGCTCCAGAGCCCCTAACCACCTCTCCCAGGGTTCTGTAGTCCTTCTTAATGTTCTCTGGGCTACTGCTATCTATATCACTAGCACCCACATGGACCATTAGAAGTGGGTAATAGTCAGTGGGACTTACCAGACCACGCAGTCTCTCTGCAACATCCCTGACCCGAGCCCCTGGTAGGCAACACACCTCCCTTGAGACTGTCCCTCAAACCAGGACAGTCAGGCTGACAGATGCATGCCTCTGTGCCTTTCAAAGTAGAGTCCCCTACTACTATGACCCACTGCTTTTTCCTGGCAGCACCAGTAGTGATCCTCTTTACTGGTGCATCAGCCAGTTGTTCATGTCGCGAGGTGTGTGTTTTCTCGTTAGGCCCCTGCAGAACTGCGAAGCAGTTCTGGGTAGGGACATTAGATTTAGGAGGAAGCCCCTTGCTTTTAATTGTCCCCTTCCTCCTTTTTTTGTCGTTTTTTTGGGTTTTTTTGTTACTAGTTCCCAGCTTCCTGGGTTAACGGCCTCCTTCTTTCCTCCATGAGCTACGATGGATGCTTGAGACCCCTACATAGTTTGGACCTGGAGCAAGCATTGCAGATTCCTCTCAGCTTTCCTGACATCTTTTAGCCTATTGGCAGCATCCCACAGCTCAGCCACCTGCTGCAGGAGGACCTTCACCAGGGCACACCGAGTGCAGCCCTGTCCTTTGTGCACCATCGCCTCAAGAGACCAGTGGAGGTACTCTCTACACTCTGAGCTCTGTGCTGCAGCCTCCCCTCTCATTGGCTCTGTCTGGGTACCTACACTAGCCACCACCGGGTCAACCAGACCAGAGCTCCCAGACCGGTCCCTGGTCTTGAGGCGAGTGCTCACCCTCCCACTCCCATGCCTGTGTGGACTGCCTTGACCCGCCCTGTTTGCCCCGCTCCCTGAGGTGGGTTTTTACCCAGTCAGGGCTGGTACCCTCCCTTCTGGCACCAGCGGGTGAGTCAGCTGCTCCCGTCAGCTGAGCTGCAGGCTCCTGGGCAAGTCCTGTCGAGGACTTGAGGCTCCCTTGGTGATTCTTGCCACTCTGAACTGAGGCTCCTGGACTCCGAGCTTCCCCCTGCTCAGGTGTTGAAGGTGTCCTCTCTTGAGCTACTAACCTCAGCACTTCATGCATTAACTTTTTCCTCTTTTCTGTTTATTCATATAAGCTACAGAAAATGTGGTTTAGCTCCTCACCTTTCCCCTTTTGGAAAGGGGAAAGCTGTCCCTGCTCTCTGTCCATGTCCCCTGACGGCTACCAAAGAGCCTCTGCTGGGCATGGGCTGTGTCAGGAGCAAGTCAGGAAGGTCCATGTGAGAGAGACTGCCCTCCTATCGGCACCAAGCTATTTTTCTCTACTTTTATTTTATTTTATATGGCAGAATGCTGAAAAACCCACCCAAACACCCTCAACATGAAGTTCTAGGATCTCTGATGCAGATCATTGAAAAGGTCGGTTGCAATTCAGTGTGCATTAGAAAACTGTTATCTTGCAAGTACTCTGAAATTACCCATACTCATCCTGAGTGCCTTCACAAGCTTAGACATCTTCTAAAAGTTGATTTCATTGGTAAATCAATATAAGAAGATTCTTATTTCAGTGCATAAGGATTTCTGAATAAATAAACTTTTGAACATAAGAGACTGATAACTTTTAGTTGAATATGTTTTCAATATACTATGAAATGTTTGAACTTAACTGATTTGCTTTCTTATGTTGGTTTTTAAAACCAGCATCCATGTCTTTGCATAGACCTGCAGGATGCAGCCCAGTCAGTATAGTCTGAGGTTCTCAAAATTTTAAATATCTGCCTTGAAAGCAGCTAAATCCTAATAAAAGCAAACTAGAAATAAAGCTAGGGATGTTTCTAGCTCTGGATGCTGCATTTCTCATTTATTCTTAGTTGAACTTTTCTTTTCCATGGTAATGTGTGAGACACTGGAATTGGTTGCCCAGGGAGGTTGTGAGTGCTCCATCCCTGGCAGTGTTCAAGGCCAGGTTGGATGAAGCCTTGTGTGGGATGGTTTAGTGTGAGGTGTCCCTGCCCATGGCAGGGGGGTTGGAACTAGATGATCTTGAGGTCCTTTCCAACCCTAACTATTCTATGATTCTATGATTCTATGTGTCCTTTCAGAGGAGGAAAAAAAAATTCCATTCCTAATTATAAAATTTATTTTTTTACTTCAAACTTTTACTTATAAATGCAATTTTTTAAAATGAAAGTACTTCTGATAGTACTTTTTTCAAACAGAAGGTGAAGTGGTAGGATGTATGTGATAGATAATGTGGTGGTGAGTGAACATCCAAGACAGATGTAAAGCCAGGATAATATAAAATGAACCAATAAGAGTAATTGTAACCCCTTCCTAGATTACTCTGTTTGTAGGAGCTCACAGCACAACTGCATCTGCAGGCATGAGAGCTTCCTGGAAGCAAGTCTCTGCTCCCAGTGCTCTGGGCAGGCTGGAAGAGGGACATGGTGCTTCAGGAGGAAGCTGTTGGAGGGGTGTCCCTCAGGGTCCCCAAGGTCTGACCAACATTCTGTGGCTGTAGCACCTTCAGGGAAAGGAAAAGCATAAAAACCTGAGGTTCTTCACCGTGTGTGGCACAGCGCAGTACCGGCACATGCATCTGTCATGGAAACAGCCGCCCTGAATCCGCTGAGGCCTCACTGGTAACACAGTGCCATTGCTGTTCCCCTTGTGTTTGGGGAGGAAATCTCCATCAAGGAGTGATCTTCAGATGTGAACACAGCATGGGTGTCAGTGTTTAAATTAGAAGCACACACCTGTGTATTATGGCATTTCCTAGAAAATACTTACTATTGAAAATGTTAATTGGGAAAATTATAGCTATAGCACAGAAGAGGAGAATTAATTTCCATGGTAAAAGAGGTGAGGAAAGAGAAGCTCATTTCAAAGTGAGCTATTGAGTGCTCCCCCTACCCTATCACCTACCCACATTCTGTGGCTTTTAAAGAAAGTGTCTGCTGGAAAGTCAGTCTGCTTAAGAGAAGATGAGCAAGTGTGTTGTATCAGTGAGCTTCACAGTCCCTAAAGCCAGTCCCCCCTAAATTGCTACAAGCAGTATCTGTAAAGAGTAGGATCTCTGTAGGCTGCAGGTTTGCAGCCCTGGCCTGGCCATGCTGGTGAGGGGCCGTGGACTTGCGTGTACTGGGATGCCGGCAGTGTGTCAGGGCTGGTGATGGGCAGCAAGGTCTCAGTTAAAACTGGGAACATCTCTGCAGTCATCAGGTTAACCTCATCTGAAGTCTTGAGAGCTTGGTGTATCTGCTGGCATGGGGATGCTATGGGTTGGGAGATGTTCCCATAGGTGTTCTGGCAGGGATATCTTGCCGGAAATACAAACACACCATTGACATGAATAGTTGAACATGTGAGTGTATCCTTCTGGGGCTGGCAGGGGACATCCTCCACAGGGTTATGTTGCCACCTTGCCAGCAAAGTTTTTCTCCTGTGACAAATTTGCTTTTTATTTGAAGGTGTGCCTGTTGGTGCTTCATCTGCTGGGAGACTGATAAGATTGCGTTTTCTTTCCCTGAACTCACTGAAGGAGGTCGTTCAGCTTCATGGGTAGAACCTCAGGCTTCCTGGTTCTCCATCCCTTGCTTGTGTTCAGGTGTCCTGTGGGTATGAACATCCCAGTGAAGGATGCTGCCATTGAGCTGGAGGGAGCACTGGAGAGGCACAAGGCGTAGCATGGCACCTTCCCTTCTTCATACTCCTGCTCTCCCTTCCTGTGTATTTCCAGTGGTCCTACCTGTCGTGAAAGGAAGACTTGGATGACTCAATATGAGTTACCAGCAAGCTTCGTTCATTGGGCTTCTACCTTCGGTTAATATAACAGTGAATATGCAAATACTAGGCACTTGATTGGTTCTGGCACAAATAAGGCATTGTGTAAGCTCTATATATTTGCAGCTACACCGTGCACCCCCCCACCATCCTCCTTCTCATGCACTTATTGCTTAGTGTCCTTGGCTGTGATTGGTCATAGTATGTTGCTGTTTGCCGGTGTCCTTCATTTCCTCATTATCTGGCCTGAGAGGTTTGCACCATGTTCTACACAGATGTCTTGTTTCAGCTCGTTGATGGGAACGTGACCTTTTGACCTTTTTCGACAAGCCAATCCTCCACAATTCCCCCTTTTTCTTTATAAAGGAATAAGGACTGAGTCAGGAGTCATTGTAAACAAGCGGAACAACATTGCAAAGCATAACAAAGTAACAAACCCCCTATAATTATGAGACCTATAACAGCGAAGCAGCTTGTAAAGCAAACGTATATGCAGCTCTATGAAGTGAACCTCGATTTTCAAATAACTCGAGTAATTCAAAATCTGTACTTCTAAAATCAGCTAAATATTTCTGAAGCGCTATAAGCAGGTTACATAAAAGATAATTTGACAGACTATACAAAAGGTCTTTGTTTCAGCTAACTCTGGCGAAGATGCCTTATAGACTGACAACCACCACAATACAATTCTACTGTAGGGTCACACTGATGACAAAAACTACAGAGTTATCGAAGCACTTGTTGTATCACCAATCTCAGTTGTACCACTATATGCCTGTGGCCATGGACCGGATCTAGGAGGGCGACCGTGCTCAAGGAAAGCTCTGTGTTGATTAAGGAGTTAAATTCTTCTATTAGTGGCTGTAGCGCTCGGCGCAAGTGACGCTCCTCCCGGGCCTGCGAGTCAGGGTCCATACACTAGCTCGGAGACGCCGTCACTGGAGCTTCTGTAGCAGCCGGTCTTAGCCACTTGGATGGTACCCACAAGGGTCCTGCAGGAGCAGAAACACAGGCGTAACCACGGCCCAGATATATTACTTCTGCCGGTCCCTGCCACAAATCTGTATTAGGATCTCGATAGTACGCCTTAAAAGAAGGCTTTATCTTCTGCGCTTGTGTTTGTACAAAGTGCTTAATAACCGCTGGAGTTTGTTCATCACCAAAGATGCATAAATAATTTAACGTAATTTCACCCATATAATCAGCATCGATGACACCTGGAACAATGAATAGTCCTTTCAACGCAGATGATGATCTCCCCAGTAGCAAGGCTAGTCTCATAGATTCTTTTAACAATTCTGGACCTAGCTGGACTTGAGCCTCCTTAGTGGAGAACTGTCCAGTTCCCATCAGGTGTTGTAATTGCACCCCAATCAGGGGATCTCCCTGGCCTCGCTGAACTGCAACCGCCTCTTGACAGGTTTTCTGCCAATACATGTTCCATAACAACAACTGCGAAGGGGTGAGGATTAATTTCACAATACTTTTAATATAACAGCAAATCCGTTCCCCAAATATATGACAACATCTGCCTAGTGGGTTCAGACTGAATGCCTGTAGAAGAAACAGTTTGCCTTAACTGAGATAGCAATTTCCAATTTAAGGGAGACATTTCAGCGTTTACTGCCTAACCTTGAGCGTTAATCTGGTACTTAACAGGAAAGGCGAGAATCTTTTCCTGCAACGCCTGCAAACAATCAAAATCATTGTTTGACAGAGCCTCTCTCTGAATAGATTTCCAGTCTATCACCTGGATTGGCATTTGTCTACCTGTGCTCTGCAACTTTACCTTTTTTCCTTTTCTCTCCCCCCCCCCCTTTTTTTTTTTTTTTCTTTTCCAAAAGTTGTTCACTCTGCTTTGCACGGCTACAAACAGCAGCCTGCTCGGCAGCAGCTACAGCTGCCTGCCTGCTTCAGCAGCAGCCATAAATACCTGTCAGCAACCACACTTTTGCATTAACCCTTTCTTGCCTGAAATGTTAAACCACTACCTGTTAAAAACTTTTACATGAACACGATAACAAAAAAAATACATAGAACACCATCTGCTCTCATCACACACACACACATACGTATGCATATGGGATCCCACAAGCACATTTCACACAACTACAATATTTGAAACACGAAATCCAGACAATCATTACTCCCACTACACAGTCCCACGTACAGGACGTGGCACAAGGACTCTGTGAAGACTATCAGGAAACCAGCTCCAACAAGCATCATCGCAGTGTGAGGTGGCAGGCTCAGCCCTAGCGAGCGTCCCCGCAGAGGCTCTGCCTCCCTCACATTGCATGAGGCTTGGGCTTTTATATTGATCAAAATGCATACTCATTCTGACACAGGTGTCCAGTCTATGTCAGAAGAAGTGGCCAGCAATATCTATAAAGGTTTCCAAGCATCAATAGAATCATAGACATTTGCTAACTTCTAGTACATGAGTATCACAGACAGACTGTATCAAATGAGTTGTATATGGGACCCCAAGTCCACGGTCCGTCACAGTCCGCCACAGTCCTCCCAATACCCCTGATAAGGGCATACGAGAGACCTTCCCACCGCGGGTCTTGATCCAGCACATACATCACAGGGAAAGCACACAATACATCTGCATCCCCCACCCATCTCGCTTCTCCCTTTACAGCTGTCCATTTATCATGAGGATCTGGGGGATATAAATTAGGCTTCTTTTCCGGCTCCATGTCAAAAGGATCATCCAGGTCAGCATCAGAATTAACAGGCGTCAGAACTTCAGAAGCAGCAACAGCAGCCTGATGAGCACGCACAGGCTCTTTCTTGGGGTCAATAGGGTCCGGGTCAAAAAGACTGTCTTCATCTCTGTCTTCAGTCTTTGCAGACGCGGCGGCAACTGGCAGAGGCTCAGGGGTGGCCAGGGGTGGGGGGAAGCAATGTGGGGGGCTACTTGTGTCATCACGGCGTGCTGGGCCGTGGCCATTGTCTCGATTTTATCAGGCCCTAAGAGGGCCTGCGCCTCTGTACGTAGAAAAGGACCCAACCCCATCAGCTCGGGGATAGTCAGCCCGTATAAAGGATTCCCGGGGTGGCGTTGTTCGGCCACTGATTCTTGGCAAAATGCTTGCCAGTGTGCGTTAAATAACAACTGCTGATATGGGGTTAATATGAGGCGGGTGAGACTCTTGACATCATTGGGGAGTAACAGCCCCCCCCCCCCCAGATATAATCCAACATTTGTTTAGCGGGCTCCCCCTGAATACCACATTTGCTCACTGTCGCTCGCAGCTGCGACAGCAATTTCCAATCTAATGGTGTGATACTAGCTGTAAGGCCACCCTGAGGCCCCTGCTGACAGGTCACCGGGAATGCCTGTAACATATCAGCGGCAGCCTCAAGATCCCCCTCCTGGGCAGCCTGTTCAGCTATCTTTTTCCATATACGTTCACGATCAATACCCATGCCCTTGTTGCCAATTTGCAGGTTTCCCTCCTCCACCAGCTTACTCATGTCCCCAGATTCTGCGTCCCCGGGGGGCAGCTTTTCAGCCGGACCCGGGGAAGCAAGGACCGAGGGGGGGGGGGGGGCGGTGGGCGGTATATAAACCGTATTGGTGAGGGGCGGCAAGGGCCACGGGTCTCCCGCCCCCCCCCCCCCCCCCCCCGAGGTGTTAGAGGAGACCGCGCCGAGCCGCTCAGTGACGGCTTTCGCTGCCTTCTGCTCCGCACGGTGCTGATCTAACGCGTTAGCAACTACCCGCCAGGTTTTTCCCAAATGCTTTGCCGTTTTATCTCCGTCAAGGGTGGCTGCCCACAGCTTATCTCCTAGTTTCTGCCACTCGTCATGGTCAAAGATTGTATTCGGGTCGAGGAAACAACCTTTCGCTACTCCATAAGCTATCACTCCTGCTAATTCCTTCTTTAACTCCTTCTCCTTAATACCACGCTTTTCTAAAAAGCAATTTAATAAATTCAGGGCAGCTTGCCTCTCCATACCCCCTTTTAAGGTACTCGCGCTCCGTTGCCCTACGAGGCTTCGGCTGCTCCTCCTCCTTGGTGCAACGCTGCCGATGCAGCCACTGCAAGTCCGGCGGCGCCCAGATCCCATCTATATGGTCGTCCTTTCGCGCGATGCGCCGCTTTGACCCTCCGGGGCAAGATCGGAGCCAAGTGCCACTTTTCACGGCCATGGTGTCGGTACCCTCTGCTCCGCGTTCGAATCACGTCGGGGTCACCATTTGTCGTGAAAGGAAGACTTGGACGACTCAATATGAGTTACCAGCAAGCTTCGTTCATTGGGCTTCTACCTTCGGTTAATATAACAGTGAATATGCAAATACTAGGCACTTGATTGGTTCTGGCACAAATAAGGCATTGTGTAAGCTCTATATTTTTGCAGCTACACCGTGCACCCCCCCACCATCCTCCTTCTCATGCACTTATCACTTAGTGGCCTTGGCTGTGATTGGTCATAGTATGTTGCTGTTTGCCGGTGTCCTTCATTTCCTCATTATCTGGCCTGAGAGGTTTGCACCATGTTCTACACAGATGTCTTATTTCAGCTCGTTGATGGGAACGTGACCTTTTGACCTTTTTCGACAAGCCAATCCTCCACACCTACCTTGTCCTCTCTTGCTGCCCAAGTGAAGGGCTATGATTAGATGAACATTTTCTGGTTTTAGATTAAGATATCTGTTCTTTACAACAGCCTTCAGAGGCATAACTAGCAGTAATGGGCTAAAGTAAAGCAAAGGAGATGATAGGAAACATTTCCCAGCAGTGGAATCTAATAGACTGGTATTGTCTCCTATCACTTCAGTTATTTTCAAACTGGACTGGACAAAATGCTTGAAAATACACTGTAGGAATGGTCTTGCATTAGCAGAGGGAAGGATAAGATCACCTGATAAATCCTTCTCATCTCTAATTTATCTAGTTCTGCCATGCTCTGGGTTTATTAAATCCTGCAGATTTGAGGACAGAAGCAGACTGAATGGTCAGGCAAATTTTGCTTTCTAGAGCTTTTCTGAGTAAATATTTTTATGTAGGATCTCAAGTCACTTTACAAATGCTAATTAAGCTTCCCAGCCTAGTATAAAGTCTTCCTTGTGCCCCATGTCCATACTACTTTGTCTCTGCATCATGCAGCATGCATTGTGCTGTAGGTCGACCTTCCAGAGCTCTCTGGCTTTAGGACTGATGGGCACTTGCCAGCCCATCTTGCTTTGAGTTGTTTCTGCAGGTCAGTGGCTTTGCTTTTCCAAGTCAGCATTGGCTGGCTGGCAGGAGTAGAGGAAACTGAAACCATATTGCTGTAAGAAGTGATTGCAATGGGTTTTAACTTTGTGAAATCAGCTGGAGAGTTGAAGGAAAATCTTCTGGTGAACAATTTCTTTGTTTTTCACAGAAACTTATGTTCTCCTTCGACTTGTTTACACATTGCAGTTGTAACTGGTAGCTCAAAGCTCCTAGCCTGAATAAATGTAAATCAGGAATAACAAAATATATTACATTGGCCTGTTGCTTAAATGAGGAAAATCAATAAATAATAATGCCACAGTGGTGGATCCCCACTAATCATTCTTCTTGAGAAAAAAACAAATTGTACCAGCCATGAAAATGGGGTTTTATAAACAAGGTTGTAAAAGAATTAAAACAAATGGAATAAACAAGCTCCGCTGCTTTGCTTTCTGGGCTGAGTAAGGATCTGAAACTGCAGTGAGGAACTGCGTGAAATTTATGATGCTTTGCCCAAATAATCCCTGTTGTTCAGTTTTTAGTTGTTGCTAAGTAATGTTTACTCCGATCAAGGACTTTCTCAGTCTCATGCTCTTCCAGTGAGGAGGGGAAGCCGGAAAGAAGCAGAGACAGGGCACCTGATTCAAACTAGCCAAAGGGGTATTCCATACCACAGCACGTCATGCCCAGTATATGAACTGGGGAGATACCCGGAAGGCCCAGATCGCTGCTCGGGTCAGGCTGGGTATCAGTCTTTGGGTGGTGAGCAGTTGTATTCTCTCCCCTTGTTATTTCCCTTATCATTATTATTATTGGTTGTGGTAGTAGTGGTTTTGTGTTATACCTTAGTTACTGGACTGTTCTTATCTCAACCTATGGGATTTACATTCTTTCAATTCTCCTCCCCATCCCTCTGGGAGTGGGTGGAAGAAGGGAAGGGAGGGGGGTGTGTGTGAGCGAGGGGCTGCATGGTTCTGAGTTACTGGCTGGGCTTAAACCATGACATTAGGGGAAATTATTGGAGAGTTACAGAACACTGAAGAGAAAGGGAAAAACCCACAGTCTTTGATTGGAAACACTGTGTTGCATAAAGCTCTGACAAGATCAAGCCTCTAAGTAAATTATCTGGCATGTGGACAATTCTGTTCTGAGATCTGATAAGCTAATGTGTAGCTGTTAGCTCATGCAGCTACCAAATCTGAAGTACCAAAGAGGCAATTTACATAGGGCCACAGTGTGTTTTAAAAAATTCTGGTGAGTTGTGAAGCCTGTAATGTTAATTGCCAGTTAGTACATTGCAATTGCTGTAATTATTTGCAAGTAAAATTATGTAAGGGACTTAACCTAGTACTTTTCTTAACACTTCATATGTTGGTGATCCACTACATCTCGCACTTAGAGTTTTACTGGTTATTTTAACTTGACAGCCACTTGCTGAAGTCTGGTTTCATCTGCAAGCTTGCCCTTCTGCCTGTTGTCTTTAACACTGAGCAGTGCCTCTCTAAAGTCTTTATTAAAAAAAACTAAACCAAACCAAAAAACCCCAATAAAATAATAAATGCAAATACCTGCTTCTGACCAGCAAGAGCAGCCATTGTGCAGGAGCCCAGCTGGGAGAGAGCCCCCAGCACAAATTGCCCAGCCTATTGCCTCCCACTGCCACACTGCGGAAGTGGGCCAAAATCTCCTCTGTATGGGATTAAAGGGATGTGTAACAGATTAAAGATCAAACGTGTTAATTAAGAAATGGTCTTTTCTAATAAGATGCCTTCCAGTATCTGAATGGGGCCTACAACGATGCTTGGAGAGGGATTCTAGGATTAGGGATTGTAGTGATAGGACAAGGGGTAATGGGTTCAAACTTAAACAGGGAGAGTTTAGGTTAGATATAAGGAAGAAGTTCTTTACTGTAAGGGTGGTGAGGCACTGGAATGGGTTGCCCAAGGAAGTTTTGAATACTCCATCCCTGGCAGTGTTCAAGGCCAGGTTGGACGGAGTCTTGGGTGACATGGTTTAGTGTGAGGTGTCCCTGCCATGGCAGGGGGGTTGGAAGTAGATGATCTTAAGGTCCTTTCCAACCCTAACTATTCTACAATTCTACAGAATCTATCACTACAGTCCCTAATGAAGAGTCCCTCTCCAGCATCCTTGTAGGCATATATTTCTATGATTCTGTGATTCAAGGACACTACCAAAAATGAGGCAATATCTCATTCTGGCAATGGTGCTGGGGTTGTAATGAAGCTGGAGCATGGGGGTAAGAGAGAAGGAAGGGACACCTCCTATTCAAGGCATCTCCTTCAGAAGGGGTAAATCAATTAGCAATGAAAATGTAAATGTACAGGTCAGAATGACATTGCTCTGAATGCTGCTGAACAACGTGTGGGTTTAGATGTACCCGTTGTAGCTTGGCGTTTCCTTGAGGATAAGTTGGCAGTTTGTGATTGATGAAGAAGGATTGCTTCAGTTTAATGGCATTTAGGCAGCAGTAGATGCCTAAATGGTAATTTGGTTGAAAATAACCACTCTTGTTGGAACCTTTGATGCATTTGAAGTAAATCTGTGCAATATATTTTCCTCAGGTAACTTTCTAGATATAGGAAGTTCAGCGCATTTGTTGCTGGATTGAAGCTTGTAGGCACTATGTTTGGAGAAAGGCTTATCTCTCTTCAGAACAGGGAAGAGCTGCAACTTGGAGCTCTGGTATTCCAGGCTTCTGCAGCAGGGAGGAGTTTATGTTTTACAAATAAACTGATATGCAAGTGTTACTTTTGTTTTTCAAATGCCAAAGGTGCTTTTGAGAGCTGTGAAATTTTATCACATCATTATAACTAAAGAAAACATGCTTTTTCTTAAACATGAGCATTGTAGTTAGTGACTCTGCTGTTACATTTTCTTAGCAAACTCATCAAAACTCCAAAAGGAAAATTCAGTGTGCTGTTTAACAGCACTTTTCCTTGTGGTGGGATGATGGGATTTCACATTCCACTTCATCCCACACTTTCCCATCTAAACAGCTTAATGCTGAAGTATTTCTCAAGCGAGTTATTTGCTAGCATAAAATGGAGGGACACTGTAGACAAATTTCTTCCCTATTGGTTGGAAGCTTTTGATTGTGTCGTGGTTTAAACCAATCCACACAGCTCGTCCACTCACACCCCCCCCCCCCCCGACCCTCCCCACTCCTGGAGGGATGGGGAGGAGAATCAAGAGAATGTAACTCCCACGGGTTGAGATAAGAACAGCCCAGTAACTAAGGTATAACACAAATCACTACTGCTACCACCAATGATAATATTGATAAGAGAAAATAACAAGAGAATACAATACCACCGCCGAACGAGTTCGACCCCCCCAAAGAGAGAGTGTGCCCTTCCGGGTAACTCCCAGTTACCTCCCTGGGCATGACGTGCTGTGGTATGGAATACCTCTTTGGCTAGCTTGGGTCAGGTGTCCTGTCTCTGCTTCCTCCCGGCCTCCCCTCATCTCTGGCAGAGCATGAGACTCACAAAGTCCTTGGCCAGAATAAACATTACTTAACAACAATTAAAACCAATCGGTGTTATCAGCTCTCTGCCCAGGCTGGAAGCCAAAACACAGAGCTTGGACCAGTTACTAAGAAGGAGCAAAACGGCTCCTGGTAAACCCAGGACAGATTGGATGAAGAAAACCAGTGGCACGGTGAGGCTCCCTGTGTGTATGTTTAAAAGCTCTGGCTGTTGTTTGAAGCAAAGCTAGAAAGAATTTTGATTTTGAGAGAAATATGGTGGGAAAGCGCTTGCTGGTCACATGCCTCTGTGTGTGCATGGTGAGCTGGGGCTGGCTGCAGCAGCCTGGCAGAAAAAAGTCCTCCAACAGTGGTCTGAAATTTAGATCCATTGCTCTAGCTGTGTATATTTAATCTCCATCTGTTGTATGAATCTTTAGCAGAAAAGAGCATTTGGAGGAGATAAGTGAGTGAAAGACAATGGCTCTGCACTACCTGATCATCTGCAGCCCCCAAATGAAGTGGGGAAGCAGAGTGTGGTGTCCACCTCCTTGAGAAAAGGAGTGAGGGTTTTCCTTTGTGTCTTGTTTAATTGAGAAGGGCTTGGGAGCCCTCGGAGCTGGGCACAGTGTAGACTTGTGCTTATTGGTGTTATTTAGCTTGGATGGGGGCTATAGGTGACAAATTAAATCACTAAATTCTTGTGCCCTGATTTTTTTTAGTTAATTGAACAGAAATGGAGATAGTGTTTTTTTCCATCCACAGAAAGAAAATTTGAGCACTGTTTCTTATCCAAAGACTTAAATCAGATGTTTTTGCACTTCACAGATGTATCATTTTGATGTACTGATAAGTTCCATCTTTACTTGATTTCACTTATTGTTTTTGCTAAAAGAAATGTGTGACTTGGACTTGAATTAGCTTTCTCCCAAGAAGGACTAGGTCAAGCTGTTCTTGCTGATATAATAAGGAGATACAACTTTAGCAACAGAAAGATCATTGCCTTTTTCCTTATTGCAAAGTTCATTTAAAAGTCTCAAAGTCATTTTGTACTGGGCAATTTTGAGTACAGTGTTCTGAATTGAAGTTTTCCTCTGCATAATTTTGACAATATTAAGAAAAGATGTACTTTGTAGGGAAGGCTTCAATTTTGCATTGTTGATTTAATCAAGTAGGTTATATTTGCAGAAAAATGGTCAGTTTGTAATGCTGTCATTAATCTGTATAGAATGTGTGTCCCATATAGAATCATAGAATAGTTAGGGTTGGAAAGGACCTTAAGATCATCCTTTCCTGTTACATCTCGCACCTGTGTGCCTACACTGTGGGCTGTTACACACAGAGGACAGGAATCTTCTGGGGGCCAGAACTTACCTGCAGAAAGGACAATTCAAAGCCTTACACATGAACAATAAAGGAATCTGAATTTTGAATTAGGCAAAGGGCATTAAAAGATTTAAATACATAGTCACATTTGCCACTTCTGGTAAATTACATCATTGCAAGTTTATTTTAATAAAGAATTCCAGAAGCTGCTATTCTGAGCAGAACCAGTCAATACCTTATTTTTGCATTTGATATTCAGCTGTAATAAGCCACATGTGAATTTTATTAAGCTTTCTGAATTTTCTCTCTGTTCAGGGAGCTATAGATTTTTAGATTTTAGATTTTTATAGATATCTGGCTTTACTTTAAAGGAAAAAAAAAAGAGAAAAAATCGTTTGCACCATTTCCTTAAAAAAAAAAAAAAAAGGTTTTGTCATGTCTATGTCTATGAATTAAAATGTAATGGCAATCCCAAGCGCAGCTACAGGTTGGCCAGAGAAGAGATTCAGGGCAGAACTGCAGAGAGGGACTTGGGGGTGTTGGTCAGTGAGAAATGAAACATGAGCTGGAGTGTGCGCTCACAGCCCAGAAAGCCAGCCGTATCCTGGGCTGCATCAAAAGGAATGTGACCAGCAGGTCAAAGGAGGTGATCCTGCCCCTTTACTCTGCCCTCATGAGACCTCACTTGTAGTATTGTGTGCAGTTCTGGTGTCCTCAACATAAAAAGGACATGGAACTGTTGGAACAAGTCCAGAGGAGGGCCATGAGGATGATCAGGGGACTGGAGCACCTCCCGTATAAAGATAGGCTGAGAAAATTGAGGCTGTTCAGCCTGGAGAAGAGAAGGCTGCATGGAGACCTCATAGCAGCCTTCCAGTATCTGAAGGGGGCCTATAAGGGTGCTGGAGAGGGACTCTTCATTAGGAACTGTAGTGGTAGGACAAGGGGTTACGGGTTCAAACTTCAACAGGGGAAGTTTAGATTAGATATAAGGAAAAAGTTCTTTCCTGTGAGGGTGGTGAGTCACTGAAATGGGTTGCCCAAGGAAGTTGTGAATGCTCCATCCCTGGCAGTGTTCAAGGCCAGATTGGACAGAGCCTTGGGTGGGATGGTTTAGTGTGAGGTGTCCCTGCCTATGGTGTTATAAAAATTCCATCTTAGCCATGGTCTGATTTAATTATTTTATTACAATTGATTAATATCAAGAGGCAATAAGCAAGCAGCGCTGGTTGCGTAGGGGAGTCTCTGCTCCACCAAGATGCACATCGGGGTCTTTGGGGTCCAGTCTCTTATACTTCTTGGTCTTGGGTCTCAGCCAATCCCTTCTTCATCTGTACCTGGATGCCGACGCGGCCCCTTTTCATTGTTCTTTTCTTGTTGCCAAGGTCTGCTTTTCGGTGAAGAAATTTCTTGGAAGAGGAACTGAACCCCTTGGTAATTTATTAATAAAGAATTGTTTATCACAAGCTTAATCACAGCCCTAGTTCTATCCTTATATGGTTATTTAGTCAAAGCATAGGTCTCACAAACCCCTGTAACTGGATGTATCTCTTGGTTACACAATCCCTTCTTTAAAGCACTCAAGCAGTAAAACAAAACCTCATTATTTTAACAGTCAAAAATGATTAAAGAGAAGACTATTCTATTTGTTTCTTCTCTCCCTTCATTATATTGAAAGCAACATTTATTATAATCAAAGTCATTTTTATACATCCCACACATGGTACACTGGTCACAGGTGCATTGGTAACAATGATTCCCAAGTTCTTGACACGAATCATTCTCGTATTCTTTACAATGGCAGGGGGGTTGGAACTTGATGATTTTAAGGTCCTATCCAACCCTAACTATTCTATGATTCTATGTTAGTTGTGAGTGGGATTTCATAAAGTGCTGGAAACAGGACACTTTTCTTCAACGGTCTTGAAAAATAAGTTAAACATTATTAAAATATTCATGTACCTAAATAAATCTGAAGTGGCATTTTTGTGCTGAAGGTTTTTTTATTAGTATTATTTAAACAGTTGCATGTCAAAGAGCGAAAGTATGTTTTTATGAAGTGCAATTCACTTTGAATTTAATACTTGTATACTAATTTCCTTCTGCATATAAATGAATTTTAGATCATTTTTGATTTGAAGATTGTTATTGGAACTGAAGGTGGCAGTTACTCCCATTCAGATGCACTGTAAGAATCTGAAAGTGAACAATAATGTCTTTTTTCCAGAGGCAGATAATCTGTTGCACAGCTATTACATGTCTTGAGTAAATGGATATTTCTGCAGATGATAGCAGAGAGTTTGGATAGCTATGTGCAAACACACTATTTGATTTGTATGCCGCAGAGATCTACAAAGCAAATTGCTGTTTGACATTGGAAGATGTGTGAGGTGTTCATATTGTGAAAAAGCGGTGGCAACTGTTGTCTGTGCCTGGATGTGGAACATCCCTGGTAGAAAATGGAGCAGAAGGGAGCCATGGTAGAAAGTGAGATGTCCCTTCTAGGACTGTGACTTTCTGCCCTGATGCAGGCCGTGCTTTGTGGGTCAGATGCACACAGGAGAGATGCCTTCCTCCTTTGCTCCATCATCTGCTAATGAACCACTGGGCCCCACAGCCCACGGTAGCTCACCAAAACCTTCCCCCTGTGTGTAAGCCTGTCCTTTCTAAGGAGACTCCAGTGTAAAGGAGGGGTGCTGCTCTCCTAACGGCTATGCTGGGGGAATGTGGTGTCTGCTTGTCTGCTCCCAAGCAAGGGCCCTGGGTGGACCGAGTTCAATAACCTGGCAGGGTCCTGCAGTTGGGAACTGCTTTGGTAACTGAACACTTGGCACACTCCAGTCTGCTCCATGCTCTGCCTTTACTACATTTTCTAAAATTCACTTACAGTTTTTTTTTGTGGTGGGGAAGTGTTTATATCCCATATTTATGCCATTAAACTGGTTGCCAAACGCTGAAGAGCTGTGTGGTGTTACACTATAAAGTACAATCCCACTGCTGCTTGCATGCAAATTAATAATAACTTAGCTCTCTGTCTGCTTTTTGGTGTATAAATGCATTTGTAACATAGTAACATATAAATCATTTTAGTAAAAGCACTAGAAAGGCTAAAATATTTCCTGCAGATATGATTAAGAAGAAATTTTACTGTTTGGTGGTGCTTTTGTGATTTCCTTTTCTGATTCTGTTAAAGGAACACTTTTAAAGTGATCTGATGCTTAATCAGTTTGCTTTTTTTTTTTGTTATTTTTAATTTCACAGAGTTATTTTGTCTTCCTAAAGAGTGAGGGATTAACCTACAGGCTAAAAGTTACTATGAAACATTAATTAAATATATTTAAATATAAATAATTAATTAAATATATTCTTATCGCTGTTACAGGCACAGATATTGTTTTATGTGCCTGGTCAGTTTTGAAGCCACTATTTTTTGTTACTAGACATAAATCATTAGCAAGTATTTTTAGTGTCATCAGTGAAAGGTTCATGCAAGCCCATAATTTTCAGGTATCATCTTTTTGATTAGCTGCTCAGAAATTTCCTTAAAAAGGGGTATAAATTATTCCACACTGAAAACTAGAGACTGAGTCCAATTTGTGCATAAATTGAAATTGTCTTTCTAATAGACTCTTTGGAAGGTGTGGGGTTGCCTTCAAGATAATGATTTAAACATAAACTGACCCTTGATGAGGGAGCTGGAGTTTCAGTTTAATGCATTTCTGCAATTTTCCTTTGTCTTCAGTGCTTTCAAATTCCGCATAAATAATTCCTTCATAACAAGTGCCTTTTCAGAAGACGGATGCTGCTGACAGTTAATATAAAATTATTGCCCCAAATTCTGTTGTGGTTTAAATAAAGTCACCCGTAAATCATACAGTCGCTCTCTCACTGCCCCCCTGTCCTGGGTTCAGAAGTAGCAGTTATTTTTCTCCTTCTTAGTAGATAGTGCAGTGCTGTGTTTTGATTTTTTGGCTTGGGAACAGTGCTGATAACGCCGATGTTTTCAGTTGCTGCTCAAATGTTTGGTCTGACCAAGGACTTTCTGAGTCTCATGCTCTGCCAGGGAGGAGGGGAGACCGGGAGGAAGCAGAGACAGGACACCTGACCCAAACTAGCCAAAGAGGTATTCCATACCACAGCACGTCATGCCCAGGATGTAATGGAGAGTTACCCGGAAGAGCTAGTTCCTTGTAGGGTTGGACAAGGTATCTGTCGGTGCTCAGCTGGGGGGAGTGGGGCGAGTTATTGGTCGGCTGGTGTTGAGTTGTTGTATTCTTTCCTCTTGTTATTTCCTTTATCATTATTATTATTGGTGGTAGCAGTAGTGATTTGTGTTATACCTTAGTTACTAAACTGTTCTTATCTCAACCCGTGGGAGTTGCACTCTTTTCGATTCTCCTCTCCGTCCCTCCAGGAGCAGGGGGAGGGCAAGAAGGGGGAGGAGTGAGTGAACGAGGTTTGTGGTTGGGTTTAAACCACGACAGTTCTTTTTGGCGCCCAACATGGGGCATGAAGGGTTGAGATAACGACAGAGATGATCGGATTAATAGTCGTCACAATGCTGATTTATTGGCTCTCAAAGTTGTTTCTCTTGATTTCACAGTTTCAGAATGCTGTACATTACTTAGAGCCGGTATTTGCTGTGTTAGTGTTTATCAAGTGTGGGGCTTGGGCTAAGGTTCTTGTTTCACTGTACTTTATGGCAATGACTTGTAATACGGGTGGGCTCCGGCAGCAGGGAGAGATGGATGTGGCCGTGGACTTGTACCTGGCCGTCCCGCTGCTCTTCACCGTCCTGGCCCTTGTCCTCGCCTCCGTCTTCGTGAGGCTGCCGGGAGCAGAGGGGGAGCGGCCCCGGGAGCCGGCGGCGGCCGAAGCGGCCTGGGAGAGCGGCCCCGGGGACCAGGCGGCGGCGGGAGCGGGTCCGGAGGCCGGGAGGAAGGCGGCTGCTGATCAGCGGGAGGAGGCGGTGGAGGAGCCGAGCTCCGCGGAGGAGCCGAGCCCCGCGGCTGAGCCCAGCCCCGCGGTGGCCGAGAGCGTCCCCCGGAAGCCGCCTGCCGAGCCCCAGGAGGATGCAGGAGTCCACGCAGCATTTCCCAGCACGGCAGAGGAGGAAGATCTGCACTCAGGAAAAGAGAAGCTGGTGGTGGGAGAGCCGGCAAGCACGGCAGCTACACCAGCCCCAGGGACAAGTACAGCAGCATCATTTGAGAGTTCTGAAGGGTTCGAATGGCCTTTGGGTACCCTTGGGACCTGCCTGCTGATTGTGATGGGGATCAGCATGGTGGCACACACACAGAGTGTGTTCTACCCATGACCATTTTGTCTGATCTCAAAAGTTAAGCAGAGTCAGGTTTGCTTCTTGTCTGGGGTTAGACGACAATATGGGAAGACCAAGAGATTTTCCCCAAGGCTGGACAGTCATGAGTGGCAGGGTGTGTGGGACAGTATGAGCCAGTATCTGGTCCACTGGACCCCTCCAGTGCTTTGGAAGCATTGGAGATGGAAGGCAGCTGTATGGAGTCCCCAGCAACAAGCTGCAGAAACTGCTGAAGGGGACAGTGAATTATTTTGAGCCTGGTGGGCCATGACATGGGTCAGGGAACCATCCTCTGCTACCAAAAAGAACTGTCGTAGTTTAAACCAACCCACACAGGTCGTCCACTCACCCCCCACCCCCCCCCCCGACCCTCCCCACTCCCGGAGGGATGGGGAGGAAAATCAGGAGAATGTAACTCCCACGGGTTGAGATAAGAACAGCCCAGTAACTAAGGTATAACACAAATCACCACTGCTACCACCAATTATAATATTGATAAAAGAAAATAACAAGAGAATACAATACCACCGCCGAACGAGTTCGACCCCCCCGAAGAGAGAGAGCCTGCCCCTTCCGGGTAACTCCCAGTTCCCTCTCCGGGCATGACGTGCTGTGATATGGAATACCTCTTTGGCTAGTTTGGGTCAGGTGTCCTGTCTCTGCTTCCTCCTGGCCTCCCTCGTCCCCAGCAGAGCATGAGACTCACAGAGTCCTTGGCCAGAATAAACATTACTTAGCAACAATTAAAAACAATCGGTATTATCAGCTCTGTACCCAGGCTGGAAGTCAAAACACAGAGCTTGCACCAGTTACTAAGAAGGAGCAAAACAGCTCCTGGTAAACCCAGGACAGCCTGGTGGGCCATGACACTTCAGGCCATCAGGGCAGAGATGCAACATACAGATGGACTCATGATCGAGGGGTGGACTTGGCAATGGACACTATTGACCAGGTTACTCACGAGTGTGAACACTGCACACAGCCTCTCCTGCTCTGGAAGACTGTTACAAGAGATGGAGCCTGA
Source organism: Lathamus discolor (assembly GCF_037157495.1). Taxonomy (NCBI): domain Eukaryota; kingdom Metazoa; phylum Chordata; class Aves; order Psittaciformes; family Psittacidae; genus Lathamus; species Lathamus discolor. The sequence continues at coordinate 28,437,716 of NC_088908.1, forward strand.
CATCATGGACCAGATGGACTCAGCAGCTTTATAGGTCCATGCACTAAGAAATGATCTTTTTCTCTGTGTGTATGTAGATGTATATATATGTAAGAGTGACAGCATATTGAAGATGTGGGATCTGAGCATGACGTGAATGGTATGGAATAAGGGGTGGATAATGTCCTGGGTTCAGCAGTAGCAGTTATTTTTCCCCTAGTCCCGGAGAGACAGAGAGGAGAATCGAAAAGAATGGAACTCCCACGGGTTGAGATAAGAACAGTTTAGTAACTAAGGTATAGCACAAATACAGACCAAACATTTGAGCAGCAACTGAAAACATCGGCGTTATCAGCACTGTTCCCAAGCCAAAAAATCAAAACACAGCACTGCGCTACCTACTAAGAAGGAGAAGAATGACTTCAACTGATGAATCCAGGACAAATTAATTTTTGTAATTACTTCCCAGAAAACTGTCTTTCTGTTCGAAGACATTTCACACTTTAATAACATAAGTGTTTGGGGACAACATGAGTAATAATTACAAGCAGTCTTTCAGTGAAAATAAACCTAAAAATTACCAAAAAAGATAATATTAAAGTTGGTTAGAGACAGTGAGGAATTTATTTAGCATGTTATGCCTGTGTGCATGTTTTATAAGTTTAATAACCCTTCAGTAGCTAAACTTAAAAAACCAATAAAGAACAAGGAAACTGCTTTCTAATTTTTTAAGCAGTAAGGAAAGTAACAACTGGTTAAAAGTGACATGCTACTAGAGACAGAATAAAAAAACTTAATCTGAATGTTCCTATGGGAGGTTTCTGCTAGAATGGAAAATTAAATGGCAGCATTTAATAAAAGGTTTCTCTAGCATGTTGTCCAAAGGATACAACAGAAGTCTTGAAATTCAGGAAAACCAGGGTTATAGGGCGAGTTTGTGTGTGTGAAAGTGATGTCACCAAAAGCCACCTGGTTGGTCAACACCAGAGGTTCTGCCAACAGGGCTGGCCCAGCCCAGTCAGAACTTTCACATGCTGTAGAAGAGATGCCATCCGGAGGGACCTCGACACGCTTGTGAGGTAGCCAATGTCAACCTTATGAAGTTCAAACAAGTCAAGTGCAAAGGTCCTACACCTGGGTCGGAGCAATCCCAGGCACAGCTACAGGTTGGGCAGAGAAGAGATTCAGAGCAGCCCTGTGGAGGACTTGGGGGTGTTGGTTGATGAGAAATTTAACATGAGCCGGCTTCAGTGTGTGCTCACAGCCCAAAAAGCCAACTGTATCCTGGGCTGCATCAAAAGGAGCATGACCAGCAGGTCGAAGGAGGTGATGGTGGGACAGTTCACATGACTGGAATGTGGTCATGGATGGCTATGTCCTTTTTAGGAAAGATAGGTCAGCGAAGCGAGGTGGTGGAGTTGCTCTTTACGTGAGAGAGCAACTAGAATGTATTGAGTTCTGTCCGGGGTCGGATGAGGAGCAAGTGGAACGTCTGTGGGTACGAATTAAGGGGCAGACTGGCACGGGTGATACAGTTGTGGGGGTCTATTACAGACCTCCTGATCAGGACAAAGGAGTTGATGAGGCTTTCTACAGGCAACTGGAAGTAGCCTCGCGACTACATGCCTTAGTCGTCGTGGGGGACTTTAACTACCCCGATATTTGCTGGAAGACTCACACAGCCAGTCATTCACAGTCTAGGAGGTTCCTCGAGTGCATTGATGATAATTTCTTAATGCAAATGGTGGACGTACCAACTAGGAGAGCAGCGCTGCTGGATTTAGTACTCGCCAACAAGGAGGGTTTGGTCAAAGTGGTGACGGTCAATGGCAGCCTTGGCTGCAGTGACCATGAGATGGTGGAGTTTAGGATCCTGTGTGGGAGGAATAGAATACCTAGCAAAGCCACAGTTCTGGATTTCCGAAGGGCCAACTTTGGCCTCTTCAGTCAACTGCTAAGGGAAGTCTCATGGGAAAGTGTACTAGGCGGTAAAGGGGCTCAGGATAGTTGGTTAGCATTCAAGGACCGCTTCTTCCAAGCTCAGGATCGGAGCGTCCCAATGAGTAGGAAGTCAAGTAAGGGATCTAGGAGACCGGCGTGGTTAAACAAGGAGCTGCTGGGCAAACTCAAGTGGAAAAGGAGAATCTATGGATTATGTAAGGAGGGGCTGGCCGCTTGGGAGGAATATAGGACAGTTGTTAGAGGATGTAGGGAGGCAATTAGGACAGCTAAGGCCTCCTTGGAACTCAATCTTGCTAGTCGGGTTAAAGACAATAGAAAGGGCTTCTTCAAATACATAGCAAATAAAACTAACACAAGTGGCAATATAGGCCCACTGCTGAACGAAGTGGGTGCCCTGGAGACAGAGGATATAAAGAAGGCAGAGGTGCTGAATGCCTTCTTTGCCTCTGTCTTTACTCCTGCAGACTCTCCCCGGGGGCCCCGGATTTCTATAGCCCCAGAAGGAGTCAGGACAAAGGAGGAGTTTGCTTTGGTAGATGAGGATTGGGTTAGGGATCAGCTATGCAATCTGGACATCTGTAAATCGATGGGTCCGGATGGAATGCACCCATGGGTGCTGAGGGAGCTGGCGGAGGTCATTGCTAGGCCACTCTCCATCATCTTTGGTAAGTCGTGGGAAACGGGCAAGGTGCCTGAGGATTGGCGGATGGCAAAGGTCACACCAATCTATAAGAAGGGCAAGAAGGAGGACCCGGGTAATTATAGACCGGTCAGCCTTACCTCCATCCCTGGAAAGGTGATGGAACAACTTATTCGTGACTCCATCTCTAGGCATATCAAGGATGAGGGGGTCATTAAGAACAGCCAACATGGTTTTATGAGGGGGAAGTCATGTATGACCAACCTTATAGCCTTCTATGAGGAAGTGACTAGGTGGAGGGATGATGGTAGAGCGGTAGATGTAGTTTTTCTTGATTTCAGTAAGGCATTTGATACTGTCTCCCACAGCATCCTCATAGATAAGCTAAGGAAGTGTGGGCTTGACGATCAAGTAGTGAGGTGGATCGAGAACTGGTTGAAAGGAAGAAGGCAGAGAGTTGTGGTCAATGGCGCAGAATCTAGCTGGAGGTCTGTGATTAGTGGAGTTCCTCAGGGGTCGGTGCTGGGACCGGTGCTGTTTAATATTTTCATCAATGACCTGGATGAGGGAACTGAGTGCACCATCAGCAAGTTTGCTGATGACACAAAACTGGGAGGAGTGGCTGACACACCAGAAGGCTGTGCTGCCATTCAGCGAGACCTGGACAGGCTGGAGAGTTGGGCGGGGAGAAACTTGATGAAATTTAACAAGGGCAAGTGTAGAGTCTTGCATCTGGGGAAGAACAACCCCATGTACCAGTACAGGTTGGGGGTTGACCTGCTGGAAAGTAGTGAAGGGGAAAGGGACCTGGGGGTCCTGGTGGATAGGAGGATGACCATGAGCCAGCAGTGTGCTCTTGCGGCCAAGAAGGCAAATGGCATCTTGGGGTGCATTAGAAAGGGTGTGGTTAGTAGGTCAAGAGAGGTTCTCCTCCCCCTCTACTCAGCCTTGGTGAGGCCGCATCTGGAATATTGCGTCCAGTTCTGGGCCCCTCTGTTCAAGAAGGACAGGGAATTACTTGAAGGAGTCCAGCGCAGAGCCACAAAGATGATTAGGGGAGTGGAACATCTCCCTTATGAGGAGAGGCTGAGGGAGCTGGGTCTCTTTAGCTTGGAGAAGAGGAGACTGAGGGGTGACCTCATCAATGTTTACAAATATGTAAAGGGTAGGTGTCAGGATGATGGAGCTAGGCTTTTTTCAGTGATATCCAGTGATAGGACAAGGGGCAATGGGTGTAAACTGGAGCATAAGAAGTTCCACGTTAATATCAGGAAGAACTTCTTTACTGTAAGAGTGACAGAGCACTGGAACAGGTTGCCCAGGGGGGTTGTGGAGTCTCCTACACTGGAGATATTCAAGGCCCACCTGGACAAGTTCCTGTGTGATGTACTGTAGGTTACCCTGCTCTTGCAGGGGGGTTGGACTAGATGATCTTTTGAGGTCCCTTCCAACCCTTGTGATTCTGTGATTCTGTGATCCTTCCCCTTTACTCTGCTCTTGTGAGACCTCACTTGTGTGCAGTTCTGGTGTCCTCAACATAAGAAGGACATGGAGCTGTTGGAGCAAGTCCAAAGGAGGGCTACGAGGATGATCAGGGGCTGGAGTACCTCCCGTATGAAGATAGGCTGAGAAAGCTGGGGCTGTTCAGCCTGGAGAAGGCTGAGTGGAGACCTCATAGCAGCCTTCCAGTACCTGAAGGGGGCCTACAGGGATGCTGGGGAGGGACTCTTCATTAGGGACCATAGGGATAGGACAAGGGGTAACGGGTTCAAACTTAAACAGGGGATGTTTAGATTGAGTATAAGGTGGAAGTTCTTTACTGTGAAGGTGGTGAGACACTGGAATGGGTTGCCCAGGGAGGTTGTGTATGCTCCATCCCTGGCAGTGTTCAAGGCCAGATTGAATGGAGACTTGTGTGACATGGTTTAGTGCGAGGTATCCCTGCCCTTGGTAGGGGGATTGGAACTAGATGATCTTGAGGTCCTTTCCAACCCTAACTATTCTATGATTCTATGACTTTCTGTTTGGTAAAGGAGTAGTAGAAAGAGAACCAGAATTATGTGGGGTTTTTATTTACAATACATTTTTATTTAAGGAAAAATCTATAAAGCATGAGCTTTGCCAGACAACAGTTTATTGAATACACATAGTTCAGATGATGACTTACAATATGGAGTGCTTAATGAATGATACATTTTATAACCAAACCTTTAGATTTGTTGCTGCTGTGTAAGTGGCATATCTGATTTGTTGAGATGAACATTATATCTAGCCCTTAATTGAAATTTTTAGTAGAAATATATGCATAATTTAAAAGAACCTGAAAATGTGAAGTTCAGTTAATTGCTAAGAAAGATGCTGTGATACACCACCAACAGGCATTTTTTTAGTGGTTCCATTGCAATTCAAAGGGTACATCTTGTTACAAGTGCTCCATGGAAAGCTACACAGGGTTTTACACCAATTGATTTATGTTATCATGCACAGTACAGAAGATGGTATAAATTGTGCTCTGGCTGGATAGTGGTTGAAGAGTGCTAATGTGTTTGTGTGAACTGCAGTGCTTGTTGTAACCATTTTTCATCTTCAATAAATTTTGTTCTTCAGCTTTGTTTCATGTTCTCAGAATTGTTTGTCCTTAATCTTTTTGGCTCTGATCTAATTTTAGAAACAGTTAATCTCTCGGTTTGCTGGTGTTTCCTTAATGGCTTAAAACCCAAATGCATCCTGAACCAACAAGGTTTCATCTCCCTCCTGCCTGGGTGTGGTCAGCTCCCAGGCTCTCGGGATCATCAAGTGCATTGTTCAGGAGCATCTCTTCCATAGAAGAGCATGTGGTTCTATCTCACTTAGCTGGATGACTTCTCAAATGTTCCTGTCTTACCAGCGGGGTCTCTTCAGTATGTGAATGCTCAATGGGGCAGCTGAAACGGTGCAGGTGTAGTGCTTGCAGCTGTGTTGCCTAGGTTGGTGGAAAATGTGTGTGTAAGAGGTGCAGGCACCTCCATTTGAGCTGGTCACCAAAGCCCGGTCAGCATGGTGTCCTGGGTTTAGCAGTAGCAGTCATTTTTTCTCCTTCTTAGTAGCTGGTGCAGCGCTGGGTTTTGACTTTCGGCCTGGGAACAGTGCCGATAACACCAATGTTTTTAGTTATTGCTCAAATGTCTAGACTGGCCATAGGACTTTGTGAGTCTCATGCTCTGCCAGGGAGGAGGGAAGCCGGTAGGAAGCAGAGACAGAACACCTGACCCAAACTAGCCAGAGGTATTCCATACCACAGCACATCATGCCTGGGGAGGTAACTGGGAGTTACCTGGAAGGGAACTCTTCTCAGTCAGGCTTGTTTCGGCAGGTGGTATCGTATTCTCTTCCCTTGTTATTTCTCTCATCATTATTATTATTGGTGGTAGCAGTAGTGATTTGTGTTATACCTTAGTTACTGGGCTGTTTTTATCTCAACCCGTGGAAGTTACATTCTTTCGATTCTCCATCCTATCCCTCCGGGAGTGGGGAGAGCGGAAGGGGGGGGGGGGGAAGGAAAGAAAGAGTGGGGGTAGTAGAAACTGTTTGGCCGACTGGGTTTAAACCATGACAGTTCTTTTTGGCGCCCAAGGTGGGGCACGAAGGGTTGAGATAATGACAGATCTGACCTGAGTGTGTCTAATCGTGTTTGGGATAACCATTCATTGTTTTGGATTAATAGTCACTCGTCACAATGCTGATTTATTGGCTCTCAAAGTTATGTCTCTTGATCTCACAGTTCCAACATATTGTACCTTACTTAGAGCTGGTATTTGCTGTGTTAGTGGCTGGGGGCCTTGGGCTAAGTGAAACTGATCTAGCTTATGTTCCCAGTGTGGTCACCACCTTTATATTTTGGGAGGTATATAATAAAACTGCTTGGCAATTACACATCTTTTTTCTCCTTCTTGGGTAGTCAACCTGGGAAGGAGATATTCTCTTATCCTCCCATCACCACCACCCCCCCGCCCCCACCCCCTCCCGACCATTTACAACATCGTTTGAGAGTTTTGAAGTTTTTGAATGGCCTTTTAATACTGTTGAGACCTGTTTGCTTATTGTGATGGGGATCACCATGTTGGCACGCATACAGAGTGTGTTTTGCCCACGACCATTTCGTCTGATATCAAGAGCTGAGCAGAGTCAGGTTTGGGCTTTGTCTGGGGTTAAACGACGATATAGGAGGACCAAGAGATTTTCCCCGAGGCTGGACAGCCATGAGTGGCAGGGTGTGTGGGATAGTATGGGCAAGTATCTAGGTCAGTGGGCCCCTCCAGTACTTTGGAATTTCACCACCGAACAAGTGCAAAATCTGGAAAAACTAGTAAAACACTTAAATGAGGTGTGTTGTCAGTCTGGCCATACCAGAGACGGACAAATCATGGCAACGTGCTGGGGCTTGGCCTATGCTAACAGGGCCTAGTTCAACACTATCCAGCACCTTCAAAAGGAAAAAAATGTCCCTGGATCTGAGGGCAAAGCAACAGACAGCACAGCTCCAAGAACAGCAGCTACACCACCCCCAGCGACAAGTACAGTCACTACCCAAACTTTGGCTGCAATGGACAGCACAGCTGCCCCAGCAACAAGTACAGCAGCTACTCAAACTTCGAATGCAACAGACAGCTCAGCTACTCCAGCTCCAAGCACAGCAGCTACACCACCCCCAGTGACAAGTACAGTCGCTACTCAAACCACTGTGATAATAACTGCAGCTAAACCAGAGGACCAATTCATACCAATATCAGTTGACACTGTAAGCAAAAGAAAAAGCAATGCAATGGACAGCGCAGCTACTGTAGCTGCTGTGCTTGGAGCTGGGGTAGCCGTGCTGTCTGTTGCAGCCAAAGTTTGGGTAGCTACTGTACTTGTCACTGAGGGTGGTGTAGCTGCTGTGCTTGGAACTGGGGTAGCCGTGCTGTCTGTTGCAGCCAAAGTTTGGGTAGCGACTGTACTCGTCGCTGGGGGTGGTGTAGCTGCTGTACTTGGAGCTGGAGTAGCTGCACTGACTGTTGCTTTGACCTCAGATGCAGGGGCATTTTTTTCCTTTTGAAGGTGCTGGATAGTGTTGAACAAAGCCCTGTAAGCATAGGCCAAGCCCCAGCACGTTGCCGTGATTTGTCCGTCTCTGGTATGGCCAGACTGACCACACACCTCATTTAAGTGTTTTACTAATTCTTCCGGATTTTGCACTTGTTCGGTGGTGAAATTCCAAAGTACTGGAGGAGCCCACTGACCTAGATACTTGCCCATGCTGTCCCACACACCCTGCCACTCATGGCTGTCCAGCCCCGGGGAAAATCTCTTGGTCCTCCTATATTGTCGTTTAACCCCAGACAAGGCCCAAACCTGACTCTGCTTAACTCTTGAAATCAGACGAGATGGTTGTGGGCAAAACACACTCCATATGCGTGCCAACATGGAAATCCCCATCACAATCAGGAAACAGGTCTCAACAATATTAAAAGGCCATTCAAGAACTTCAAAACTCTCAAATGATGCTGTAAATGGTCTGAGAGGGGGGCTAGGAGGGTAAAAGAATGTTTCCTTCACAGGTTGACCACCCGAGAAGGAGAAAAAAGATGTGAAATTGCTAAGCACCTGTATTACAAGTCATTATAATAAAGTACAATGAGACAAAAACCTTAGCCCAAGCCCCACACTTGAAAAACAGTACCACAGCAAATACCGGCTGTATGTAACGTACAGAGTTCTGAACCTGTGAGACCAAGAGGAACAGCTTTGAGAGCCAATAAATCAGCATTGTGACGAGTGACTATTAATCCGCTCAGATCTGTCGTTATCTCAACCCTTCGTGCTTCACGTTGGGCGCCAAAAGGAACTGTCGTGGTTTAAACCAATCCACACAGGTCGTCCACTCACCCCCCCCCCCCCCACCCCCCCCCCCCCCGACCCTCCCCACTCCCGGAGGGATGGGGAGGAGAATCAGGAGAATGTAACTCCCACGGGTTGAGATAAGAACAGCCCAGTAACTAAGGTATAACACAAATCACTGCTGCTACCGCCAATGATAATATTGATAAGAGAAAATAACAAAAGAATACAATACCACCGCCGAACAAGTTCGACCCCGAAGAGAGAGAGCCTGCCCTTCCGGGTAACTCCCAGTTACCTCTCCGGGCATGACGTGCTGTGGTATGGAATACCTCTTTGGCTAGTTTGGGTCAGGTGTCCTGTCTCTGCTTCCTCCCGGCCTCCCTCGTCCCCAGCAGAGCATGAGACTCACAGAGTCCTTGGCCAGAATAAACATTACTTAGCAACAATTAAAACCAAACGGTGTTATCAGCTCTCTTCCCAGGCTGGAAGTCAAAACACAGAGCTTGCACCAGTTACTAAGAAGGAGCAAAACAGCTCCTGGTAAACCCAGGACACCCAGCAACAAGTACAGCAGCTACTCAAACTTCAACTGCAACAGACAGCGTGGCTACCCCAGCTCCAAGCACAGCAGCTACACCACCCCCAGCAACAAGTATAGTCGCTACCCAAACTTTGGCTGCAACAGACAGGGCGGCTACCCCAGCTCCAAGCACAGCAGCTACACCACCCCCAGTGACAAGTACAGTCGCTACTCAAACCACTGTGATAATAACTGCAGCTAAACCAGAGGACCAATTCATACCAATATCAGTTGACACTGTAAGCAAAAGAAAAAGCAAAAAAGAGGCAAGAAGGGTGAAGCAAGATGAAGAAACAATGTATTTACCACCCAAGCCAGCATGTGATCAGGAGTCATCATCACATGATGAAGAAGAAGAAGAAGAAGAGGTGACTTCTTGACCTCGGACCTCAACCGAGCTACGGAATATGCGAAAAGATTTTGCCTGTCAACCAGGGGAGCACATCATCACCTGTTTGCTCCGATGCTGGGACAATGGGGCCGATGGTCACGAACTAGAAGGTAGGGAAGCGAAGCAGCTGGGATCACTTGCTAGAGAAGGGGGAATTGACAGCAATTGCAAGAGAGAAAAAGTCCCTCAGTCTTTGGAGGCAGTTCTTGGCAGCTGTGAAAGAAAGGTTTCCATACAAGGATGATGTTATGAGTTGTTCAGCCAAGTGGATTTCTTTAGACAAAGGCATCCAGTCGCTGAGGGAATCAGCCATCGTAGAGATGATCTATCACATCAAGCCTAATAATGGGGATATACCCATAGACCCAGATGAAGTCGAATGTACACGACCCATGTGGCGAAACTCACACGGGATGCACCGTCATCATATGCCCATTCATTGGCAACAGTAACCTGGAATGACATAGTGCCACTAACAGTGGATGAAATGACTCATAAACTCCAAGAGTTTGAAGACAACCTCACCCCTTCCATCATTTCAGCTGTGGAAAAACTGTCCCAGGATCTCAAACAATTGAGGGACGATCTATCTGATTTATGCAGCTCCTCACGTGTACCAGCACACGCCTCAGCTATTAACAAAAGGCGACCTATTCTTCGACAGAGAAGATAGAGGAGGTATATGCCACGGGCCACCCTATGGTTTTACCTGCATGATCACGGAGAAGACATGACAAAGTGGGATGGAAAGCCTACTTCAGCTTTGGAGGAACGGGTGGGTGAATTGAAGAGGGGAGTAAGGGAAAAGAGTGATCATCCAATGAAAGCTGAGACTTCAGTCTCTGCTGAGCAGGTTCCCAGATGGAGTGGAAGATCTGATTTTACTCCAGCTCCTGTGATAACGAAGAATAATCCATTTCAACACGACTTAAGTGTCCAACGTTGTGATGACTATTATACGGGCCCTGGCACCAGCCAGGTGGAGGTAGGGGACAATCGGATTTACTGGACTGTGTGGATAAGATGGCCTGGCACATCAGTCCCACAGAAGTACAAGGCTCTAGTAGATACCAGTGCACAGTGTACCCTGATGCCATCAAACTGTCAAGGGGTGGAACTCATCTATATTTCTGGAGTGACAGGAGGATCCCAAGAGTTGACTGTACTGGAGGCTGAAATCAGCCTGACTGGGAGGAAGTGGCAAAAGCACCCCATTGTGATTGGCCCAGAGGCTCCATGCATCCTGGGCATAGACTACCTCAGGAGAGGGTACTTCAAAGACCCAAAAGGGTACTGATGGGCTTTTGGTATTGCTGCTTTGAGACTGAGGAAATTGAGCAGCTGTCCACCTTGCCTGGTCTCTCAGAGGATCCTTGTGCTGTGGGGTTGCTGAAGGTCGAAGAACAAGCGCCAATCGCGACCACAACAATGCACTGACGGCAATATCGCACCAACCGAGACTCCCTGATTCCCATCCATAAGCTGTTCCGTAGACTGGAGAGTCAGGGAGTGATCAGCAGGACCCGCTCACCCTTTAATAGCCCCATATGGCCAGTGCAAAAGTCTAACGGAGAGTGGAGACTAACAGTAGACTATCGTGGCCTGAATGAAGACACACCACCATTGGGTGCTGCCGTACCGGACATGCTAGAACTTCAGTATGAACTGGAGTCAAAGGCAGCCAAATGGTGTGCCACAACTGATATTGCCAATGCATTTTTCTCAATTCCTTTGGCAGCAGAGTGCAGGCCACAGTTTGCTTTTACTTGGAGGGGTGTCCAGTTCACTTGGAACTGACTGCCCCAGGGGTGGAAACACAGCCCTACCATTTGCCATGGACTGATCCAGACTGGACTGGAACAGGGGCAAGCTCCAGAACACCTGCAATACATTGATGATATTGTTGTGTGGGGCGATACAGCGGAAGAAGTCTTTGAGAAAGGGAGGAAAATAATCCAAATCCTGCTGAAAGCCTGTTTTGCCATAAAATGGAGTAAGGTCAAAGGACCTGCACAGGAGGTTCAATTTATGGGGATAAAATATCAAGATGGAAGTCACCAGATCCCCACGGATGTGATCAACAATATAACAGCAATGTCTCCACCAACTAATAAGAAAGAAACGCAAGCTTTCTTGGGTGCTGTGGGGTTCTGGAGAATGCACATCCCAAATTACAGTTTGATTGTAAGCCCTCTCTGTCATGTGACCCGGAAGAAGAATGATTTTAAATGGGGTCCTGAGCAACAACAAGCCTTTGAGCAAATTAAACGTGAGATAGTTCATGCAGTAGCCCTTGGGGCAGTCCAGACCAGGCCAGATGTAATAAACGTACTGTACACCACAGCTGGGGAGAATGGACCTACGTGGGGCCTCTGGCAGAAAGCTCCAGGGGAGACTCGAGGTCGACCCCTCGGCTTTTGGAGTTGGGGATACAAAGGATCTGAGGCCAGCTATACCCCAACTGAGAAAGAGATACTGGCAGCCTATGAAGGGGTTCGAGCTGCTTTGGAAGTGATTGGCACTGAAGCACAGCTCCTCCTGGCACCCCGGTTGCCTGTGCTGGGCTGGATGTTCTAAGTCAGGTTCTCCTCTACACATCATGCAACTGATGTTACATGGAGTAAATGGTCTGCACTAATTACACAACGAACTCAAATACGAAATCCCAGTCGTCCAGGCATTCTAGAAGTCATCATGGACTGGCCAGAGGGCAAAGATTTCGGAATGACACCAGAGGAGGAGGTGGTGCGTGCTGAAGAGGCCCCACCATATAATAAACTGTCAGAAAGTGAAAAGCAGTATGCCTTGTTTACTGATGGGTCCTGCCGTATTGCAGGAACGCATTGGAGATGGAAGACAGCCATATGGAGTCCTCGACAACAAGTTGCAGAAACTGCTGAAGGAGAGGGTGAATCGAGTCAGTTTGCCAAGGTGAAAGATATCCAGCTGGCCCTGGACATTGCTGAACGAGAAAAGTGGCCAGTACTTTATACTGACTCATGGATGGTGGCAAATGCCCTGTGGGGGTGGTTGCAGCAATGGAAGCGAAGCAACTGGCAATGCAGAGGGAAACCCATCTGGGCTGCTGCAATGTGGCAAGATATCGCTGCCCGGGTGCAGAACCTGGTGGTGAAGGTACGACATGTAGATGCAGATGTACCCAAGAGTCTGGCCACTGGGGAGCTCCAGAACAACCAAAAAGTGGATAAAGCTGCTAGGATTGAAGTGGCTTAGATGGACTTAGATTGGCAACATAAAGGTGAATTAATTTGGCCCAGTGTGCCCATGACACTTCAGGCCATCAGGGCAGAGATGCAAAATACAGATGGGCTCGTGATCGAGGTGTGGACTTAATGGACACTATTGCCCAGGTTATTCATGACTGAGAAACATGTGCTGCAATTAAACAAGCCAAACGGTTAAAGCCTCTTTGGTATGGAGGACAATGGCTGAAGTATACATATGGGGAGGCCTGGCAGATTGACTATATCACACTCCCACCAACCTGCCAAGGCAAGTTCCATCTGCTCACCATGGTGGCAGGAACCATCAGATGGCTGGAAACATACGCTGCGCCCCACGCCACTGCCCAGAACACTATCCTGGGCCTTGAGAAACAGATTTTGTGGAGATACAGCACCCCAGGAAGAATTGTGTCAGACAATTGGTCTCATTTCCGGGATAACCTTATAGACACTTGGGCCAAAGAGCATGGCATTGAGTGGGTATATCACATCCACTACCATGCACCAGCCTTTGGGAAAATCGAACGGTACAATGGGCTGTTAAAAACTACACTGAGAGCAATGGGTGATGGAACTTTCAAGCATTGGGATGCACACTTACCAAAGGCCACCTGGTTGGTCAACACCAGAGGATCTGCCAACAGGGCTGGCCCAGCCCAGTCAGAACTTTTACATGCTGTAGAAGAGTAAAAAGTTCCTGTGGTGCACATGATGAATTTGCTGGGGAAGACAGTCTGGGTTATTCCTGCTTCAGGTAAAGGCAAACCCACTCGTGGGATTGCTTTTGCTCAGGGACCCTGATATACTTGGTGGGTAATGCGGGAAGATGGGGAAGGCCGATGTGTATCTCAAGGGGATTTGATTTTAGGGGAAAACAGCCAATGAACTTAACTGTATGCTGTTGCCTGCTATGTAATATTTTTAAAGCCCATCAACTAGATGTCTTCAGGTCACCAGCGACTGGCCCTGACTTCCCTCTGACCATCATCCCAACAGAATGAACTTTGATAGAACCAGACGAGTTCTGCAGTAAAGGAACTATCAGCATCAGCAGGCAGCGATCCAACACTGCACACAGCCTTTCCTGCCCTGAAAGACTGTTACAAGAGATGGAATTTGACATCATGGACCGAATGGACTCGGCAGCGTTATGGGGACTGGTTTACCCACTAAGAAATTATCTTTTTTTCTCTGTGTGTGTATGTGGATGTATATATGTAAGAGAGATGGTATATTGAAAATGTAGGATCTGAGCATGACATGAATGGTATGGAATAAGGGGTGTATCCTGTCCTGGGTTCAGCAGTAGCAGTCATTTTTTCTCCTTCTTAGTAGCTGGTGCAGCGCTGGGTTTTTGACTTTCGGCCTGGGAATAGCACTGATAACACTGATGTTTTTAGTTACTGCTCAAATGTCTAGACTGACCATAGGACTTTGTCAGTCTCATGCTGTGCCAGAGATGAGGTGAAGCCGGGAGGAAGCAGAGACAGGACACCTGACTCAAACTAGCTAGAGGTATTCCATACCACAGCACATCATGCCCGGGGAGGTAACTGGGAGTTACCCTGAAGGGCACTCTCTTCTCAGTCGGGCTTGTTTCAGCGGTTGGTATCGTATTCTCTTCCCTTGTTATTTTCTCTTATCATTATTATTATTGGTGGTAGCAGTAGTGGTTTGTGTTATACCTTAGTTGCTGGACTCTTCTTATCTCAGCCCGTGGGAGTTACATTCTTTCGATTCTCCTTCCCATCCCTCCGGGAGCGGGGAGGGTGCGGGGGGGAAGAAAGAAAAAGAGGGGTTAGTAGAAACTGTTTGGCTGACTGGGTTTAAACCACAATACATTGCCAGCATTTCTAGTGGTTGCCTTCACTGCTGAATGGGCAGAAGGGATTTAGAAGGGCTTTCTCTCCTCTGCTGCCTCTCTGGAGAGCTGCAGTGCTGCATGGAGCCATTGGGCATGCCTGGCTTCAGGCATATCTAGGCATCTACTATGGCCAAGGGGGTGTCCTCTAGTTGCAAGGATGAAGCTGCAAGCCCATCCCTCATGAGAGACCAACGAGTGCATGCAGAGGGGACTGGCTGTGATCAGCTGCCCCTGCTTCCCACCCCACTGCCAGCAGACAGCAGAAGCCCTGTGTGTGGACCTGCCACCTCATGACTTCAGCACATCCAGCCCCTGCACCAAGGTTGTTCTGGAGCTGCCAGACAGCTTATTCAGCCTGAACACTAGTGTGCATGAAAATCTGTGGGATTTTTTTTGGCAAAGATATTGGTGCTAGCCCACACTCTAGTCACAGATGAAGATAAAGAATCTGAGAGACCTGAAGGTCAGATGTGATGCTGTCGGCTCCTGGCTAGGCTGGCACAATGCAAGGTTCATCTCCCCAGCAAAGTGCCTCTCGTTAGTTTTGGGATCTCTCACATCCTGGGTATATGTGTGCTTTGGGTGTCTTCAGCTAGAGCTTTTTTTTCTTTTCTTGCTACGAATATTGGTGCTTGGAGGTAGCGAGGAGAGGAGAGCATGGAATCATAGCATCATAGAATAGTTAAGGTTGGAAAGGACCTTAAGATCATCAAGTTCCAACCTCCCTGCCATGAGCAGGGACACCTCAAACTAAACCATGACACCCAAGGCTTCGTCCAACCTGGCCTTGAACACTGCCAGGGATGGACCATTCACAACCTCATTGGGCAACCCGTTCCAGTGCCTCACCACCCTCACAGTAAAGAACTTCCTCATTATATCCAGTCTAAACTTCCCCTGTTTAAGTTTTAACCCATTACCCCTCCTCCTATCACTAATGAAGAGACGCTCTCCAGCATCCCTATAGGCCCCCTTCAGATACTGGAAGGCTGCTATGAGGTCTCCACGCAGCCTTCTTTTCTCCGGACTGAACAGCCACAACTTTCTCAGCCTGTATTCATACGGGAGGTGCTCCAGTCCCCTGATCATCCTCGTGGCCCTCCTCTGGACTTGTTCCAACAGCTTCATGTCCTTTTTATGTTGAAGACACCAGAACTGCACACAATACTCCAGGTGAGGTCTCACGAGGGCAGAGTAGAGGGGCAGGATCACCTCCTTCGACCTGCTGGTCACGCTGCTTTTGATGCAGCCCAGGATATGGTTGGCTTTCTGGGTTGCGAGCGCACACTGCTGGCTCATGTTCATTTTCTCATTGACCAAGATCCCCAAGTCCTTCTCCACAGGGCAGCTCTGAATCTCTTCTTTGCCCAGTCTGTAACTGTGCCTGGGATTCCTCTGACCCAGGTGTAGGACCTTGCACTTGGCACGGTTAAACTTCATAAGGCTGGCATCAGCCCACCTCACAAGCGTGTCGAGGTCCCACTGAATGGCATTCCTTCCCTCCAGCGTATCAACCGAACCACATAGCTTGGCGTCATCAGCAAACTTGCTGAGGACCCACTCAATCCCACTGTCCATGTCACCGACAAAGATGTTAAACAAGACCAGTCCCAACACCGATCCCTGAGGGATACCACTCATTACTGGTCTGCAGCCGGACATTGAGCCATTGACCACAACTCTTTGCGTGCAGCCATCCAGCCAATTCTTTATCCACCGAGTGGTCCATCTATCAAAATGATATCTCTCCAATTTAGAGACAAGGATGTCATGTGGGACAGTTTTGAACGCTTTGCACAAGTCCAGGTAGATGATATCAACTGCTCTACCCCTTGTCCATCAGTTCTGTAGCCCCATCATAGAAGGCCACCAAATTGGTGAGGCAGGATTTCCCCTTAGTGAAGCCATGCTGGCTGTCACCAAGCACCTTGTTGTTTTTCATGTGCCTTAGCATGCCTTCCAGGAGAATGTGCTCCAAGATTTTGCCAGGCACAGAGGTGAGACTGATTGGTCTCTAATTCCCCGGTTCATCCATTTTCTCCTTCTTGAAAATGGGGAGTATATTTCCCTTTTTCCAGTCATTGGGGACTTCACCTGACTGCCATGTTTTTTCAAATATGATGGCCACTGGCTTAGCAACTTCATTTGCCAGCTCCTTCAGGACCCGCGGATGGATTTCATCAGGTCCCATGGACTTGGGCACTTTCAGATTTTGAAGATGGTCTCGAAGCAGATCCTCTCCTACAGTGGGCCTAGGGTCTTCATTCTCACAGTCCCTGTGTCTGCCCTCCAAGACTTGGATGCTGTGGTCAGAGCATTTGCCAGTGAAGACCGAGGCGAAGAAGTCATTCAGAACCTCAGCCTTCTCCAAATCCAGGGTTAGTAAATTCTCCTGATATCTTCTGGAGAGGGCCCACATTGTCCCTATACTGTCTTTGATTCACTAGGTACCTGTAGAATCCCTTCCTGTTTTCCTTAACATCCCTAGCCAAGTTTAATTCTAACTGGGCCTTAGCTTTCCTAACCTGGTCCCTAGCTTCCCTGACAACAGCCCTGTATTCTTCGCAGGCCGCCTGTCCTTGCTTCCACCATTTATAAGCCTCTTTTTTCCCTCAAAGTTTTCTCAGCAGCTCCTTACCCATCCAAGGAGGTCTCCTTGCCCTCCTAGAATCATAGAATCATAGAACAGTTAGTGTTGGAAAGGACCTCAAGATCATCTAGTTCCAACCCCCCTGCCATGGGCAGGTACACCTCACACTAAACCATCCCACACAAGGCTTCGTCCAACCTGGCCTTGAACACCGCCAGGGATGGAGCCCTCACAACCTCCCTGGACAACCGATTCCAGGGTCTCACCACCCTAACAGGAAAGAATTTCCACCTTATATCCAGTCTAAACTTCCCCTGTTTAAGTTTTAACCCATTACTCCTAGTCCTGTCACTACAGTCCCTGACGAAGAGCCCCTCCCCAGCATCCCTATAGGCCCCCCTGAGATACTGGAAGGCTGCTATTAGGTCTCCACGCAGCCTTCTCTTCTCCAGGCTGAACAGCCCCAACTTTCTCAGCCTCTCTTCATACAGGAGGTGCTCCAGTCCCCTGATCATCCTCCTGGCCCTTCTCTGGACTTGTTCCAGCAGGTCCATTTCTTTTTATGTTGAGGACACCAGAACTGCACACAATACTCCAGGTGATGTCTCACAAGAGCAGAGTAGAGGGGCAGGATCACCTCCTTCGACCTGCTGGTCACGCTGCTTTTGATGCAGCCCCGGATATGGTTGGCTTTCTGGGCTGTGAGTGCACACTGAAGCCGGCTCATGTTCATTTTCTCATCAACCAGCACCCCCAAGTTCTTCTCCACAGGGCTGCTCTGAATCTCTTCTTTGCCCAATCTGTAGCTGTGCCTGGGATTCCTCTGACCCAGGCGTAGGACCTTGCACTTGTCATGGTTGAACTTCATAAGGCTGGTATCAGCCCACCTCACAAGCGTGTCGAGGTCCCTCTGGATGGCATCCCTTCCCTCCAGCATATCAAACGAACCACACAGCTTGATGTCATCAGCAAACTTGCTGAGGGCGCACTCAATCCCACTGTCCATGTCACTAACAGAGATGTTGAACAAGACCGGTCCCAACACCGATCCCTGAGGGACACCACTCGTTACTGGTCTCCAGCCGGACATTGAGCCATTGACCACAGCTCTTTGTGTGCGGCCATCCAGCCAATTCTTTATCCACCGAGTGGTCCACCTATCAAATTGATGTCTCTCCAATTTAGAGACAAGGATGTCATGTGGGACAGTTTCGAACGCTTTGCACAAGTCTAGGTAGATGACATCAACTGCTTTACCCTTGTCCATCAGTTCTGAAGCCCCATTGTAGAAGGCCACCAAATGGGTGAGGCAGGATTTCCCCTTAGTGAAGCCATGCTGGCTGTCACCAAGCACCTTGTTGTTTTTCATGTGCCTTAGCATGCCTTCCAGGAGAATGTGCTCCAAGATTTTGCCAGGCACAGAGGTGAGACTGACTGGTCTGTAGTTCCCCGGGTCTTCCATTTTCCCCTTCTTGAAAATGGGGTTATATTTCCCTTTTTCCAGTCGTCGGAAACTTCACCTGAATGCCATGATTTTTCAAATATGATGGCCAGTGGCTTAGCAACTTCATTTGCCAGCTCCTTCAGGACCCGCGGATGGATTTCATCGGGTCTCATGGACTTGTGCACTTTCAGATTTTGAAGATGGTCTCGAACCAGATCCTCTCCTACAGTGGGCCCAAGGTCTTCATTCTCACAGTCCCTCCGTCTACCTTCTAAGACTTGGGTTGTGCAGTCAGAGCATTTGCCAGTGAAGACCGAGGCGAAGAAGTCATTCAGAACCTCAGCTTTCTCCAAACCCTGTGTAGCAAGTTCTCCCGAGAGCTTCCTCAGGGGGCCTAAGTTGTACCTAGTCTGGTTTTTTTTGCTACGTACCTGTAGAATCCCTTCCTGTTATCCTTAACATCCCTGGCTAGGTTTAATTCTAACTGAGCCTTAGCCTTCCTAACCTGGTCCCTAGCTTCCCGGACAACATCCCTGTACTCTTCCCAGGTCACTTATCCTTGCTTCCACTTTATATAAGCCTCTTTTTTCCTTTGAATTTCCCTCAGCAGCTCCTTATCTATCCAAGGAGGTCTCCTGGCCCTCCTGCTGCACTTCCTTCTAGTTGGGATGCAACACTCCTGAGCTTGTAGCAGGTGATCCTTGAATATCAACCAAGATTCTTGGGCCCCCCTGCCCTCCAGGGTTATATCCCATGGAACCTTACTAAGCAGGTTCCTGAAGAGGCCAAATTCTGCTCTTTTGAAGTCCAGGGCAGTGAGCTTGCTACACGCTCTTTTCACTGTCCTGGAGATCTCAAATTCGACCATCTCGTGATCACTGCATCCAAGGGTGCCCTGGAGTACCACATTCTCAACTAGCCCTTCCCTGTTGGTGAGCACAATGTCAAGCATGGCACCTCTCCTTGTTGTCTCCTCTATTACTTGCAGAAGGAAGTTGTCTTCCACACAATCGAGGAACCTTCTGTATTGCTTGTGCCGTGCAGTGCCATCATTCCAACAGATGTCAGGGTGGTTGAAATCCCCCATGAGAACAAGGGCCCCCCTGCCCTCCAGGGCTATATCCCATGGAACCTTACTAAGCAGGTTCCTGAAGAGGCCAAAGTCTGCTCTTTTGAAGTCCAGGGCAGTGAGCTTGCTGCACGCTGTTCTCACTGTCCTGAGGATCTCGAGTTTGACCATCTCGTGGTTGCTCCATACAAGGCTGCTCTGGAGTGTCACATTTCCAACGAGCCCTTCCCTGTTGGTGACCATGAGGTCATTGAGGATTAAAATTCAGCATATACTTTTTCTTTGTGGGCTGTAATTAATCTTGCTAATTTTTAAAGCTTTGAGAATCTGGTTAAGTGATAAAATACTAACAACTTTATATGACAGAGAGTTAGAGGCTCCCGCTATACACCCACC
This sequence comes from Lathamus discolor, assembly GCF_037157495.1. Taxonomy (NCBI): domain Eukaryota; kingdom Metazoa; phylum Chordata; class Aves; order Psittaciformes; family Psittacidae; genus Lathamus; species Lathamus discolor. The sequence continues at coordinate 28,457,735 of NC_088908.1, forward strand.
ATAGAAGATGAGGAGAGAGTGTTTGCAGGATTTGCACTAAGCAGCAAAGAATGCATTCGAGAATTGTTGCACCACATGATATAAAAAGCCCATTAATATAATGAAAGGTGTCAGGAATAATGTGATATTTTCTGTAATTAAATATATCTTAATAAGTGCAACATCCTTCTTAAAGCTCTTATTTTTCAGACATTTCAAACTTAGAAGATGTTCTTGCTGTTGGCAGGTGGCCTGGGAGGAGAGCTGGAGAGCAAAGCGAAGGACAGCCAGGCCCTGGAAGAGAGGAACAGTGTGATGAGTAAGGAAGAGAGAAATGAGGAAGATGAAGACATTGAGGACGAGTCAGTTTACACCTGCGATAACTGTCAGCAGGATTTCAATTTACTGGCAGACCTGACTGAACACAGGGCACACAACTGTCCTGGAGGTAAAATCTTGTTGTGGGTTTTATAATGCTAAAAGTTTTAGTCAGGGTATTTTTCCCTCTCTCTCCAAATGTAGGAAGATTAAAAAAGTTAAATGACTGAAGTGTGCAAAACTCCCAGAAAGAAAGGCCTCTGAACCCCATAAAAGAACATGACGATTTCTGAGATTAAAATTCACAGTGCGAGTTTTATAATTCCACCCGAAAAATCCACCATTCTCTCTAGGTTATTATTACATTGCCTTTCGAATTTTATGGAAGTGAGGATGATATCAGCCTATGCTGATCTTGATTTTACTTTCTGTAAAGTAAGACCAAGCTCAGAGCATTGGTGTGAAGAATTGCACCATATCATGCTTTTACATGGCTGCCTTTCCATGGCCAGCAGCAGCAGCACATATTCTGCAGAGCATGCTAAGCCAATTTACAGGGGTAGTAAAAAGCTTTGCAGATTTTACCAAAGATTAAATAAAATCTTAGGAGGGGGAGCACAGGATATGTTCATATGTATTTAAATCAGAGATTCTTACTCTTCACCTTCCTGGAATTGAATACTCTGCCATCAATTTTTCTTTTTCACTCATCTACAGTATTTTTAGGCAGTTACTGTTCTGGCTGACTGGCAGGTCTGCAGGTGGAGGGCAGGAGGGTTACTTTGTCCTCTGGTGCAGCAGTATCCCATCATCTCTCTCCTGAGTGCATATTCTTCCCTGGCCACTTAATTTGTTTGGTAATTAGTCCATATTTTCTGCTCTTCTTTTTGGGCATAAGGAAAATGATGCTCAACCAAGAAAAAATACAGGGAACAGAGTACAGGAAGGGAGGAAGGGTCAAGCAGGGGCTTTGGCTCAGTCTGACTTTCACCTTGAGATCATCCTTCCCTGTCTCTCTCTGGTCTGCAGAGGAGAGGACCCCTTACTCTCACTCCTGTCTGCTTGCTGGTTGGAAGGACAGAGGGAAGGCTGGGGCTTTTCCCCAGCCTGAAGGTGGATAGGGATTGCAGTCCTATGCCTGCCCCCAGGGCTCCTTGCTCTACACTCTTGTTTAAACCCTACATAGATTTACAAACTTAAAAATGTGTAGAATTGAAAGGAAACTTCTTGCTGGGCAATTCATTGGTCCGCTGACAACCATGGCATTGGCATTCATACTCTATGGGGCAGTAAGCAAGAAAATGCCATTGAGTAGAAAAATCCTTGTTTTGCAAACTGAAAGGTGAAGCGCACAGCCTGTGTGGACATTGGCCCTTTCCAAAGGAACAGTTGCAGGGACAAATCCTTCCTGATGCCATCCCACACGGGGAGCAGGACAGGCAGGATCCCACCAGGGCAGGGGGTGGCCGTGCAGATGCAGGGTGTGTCTCCAGCAGCTGTCCTTGGGCGGCTGCTGCTCCATCACTGCCCTGTCTCCTAAGTTGTGCTGGTACAACTGCTCATGGTGCTGGGGACAAGCCCCACCAAAAGAAAAGCTGGTTTTACCCCATGTGTCTGCTTGGGGCTGGTTCAGCGTGTGATGCCCCAAGCAGCTGTAATGGCACAACTGCAGGAGGGGAGCAGCCGCTGCTGGCGGGGACTCCAGTGGAGGAATGTAAGGTTGTGACTAGTGACCAACAGCACTATGAAAAGAAGCAAGTTTTTTTGTAGAGATTCTATTTTTGTCAATATAGTCAGTGTTTTCACACCTCAGCTTTTAGTTACCCTCAATGTAATGTTCTGTTAGTGCGACTAAGAAAAATATAGAATCATAGAATGGTTTGGGTTGGAAAGGGCCTTAAAATCATCAAGTTCCAACCCTCCTGCCATGGGCAGGGACACTTTGCACTAAACCACGTCACCCAAGACTGTCCAAACCAGCCTTGAACACTGCCAGGGATGGAGTATTCATAACTTCCTTGGGCAACCCATTCCAGTGCCTCGCCACCCTCACAGTAAAGAACTTTTTCCTTATATCTAATCTAAACATCCCCTGTTTAAATTTGAACCCATTACCTCTTGTCCTATCACTACAGTTCCTAATGAAGAATCCCTCCCCAGCATCCTTGTAGACCCCACATAGACAGTACCCACTCCTTGTTCTGTACCATTCACATCATGTTCAGATCCCACATTTTTCAGTATATCATTGCTTTTGCCTCATATATATGTACATACATATATGTACACATATATATATGCACACATACACACACAAAGAGAGAGATATCATTCCTTAGTCCATGGACCAGTGACAATAGGATGCTTTTGCCACTAATTCCCAGTTGGGCTGATTTCAGCCTCCAGTACAGTCAATTCTTGGGATCGTCCTGTCACTCCAGAAATGCAAATGGGTTTTGCCCCTTGATAGCTTGATGGCATCAGGGTACACTGTGCACTGGTTTCTACTAGAGCCTTATACTGCTGTGGGACTGATGTGCCAGGGCATCTGATCCACACAGTCCAGTAAACCCGATTGTCCCTCTCCTCCACCTCCACCTGGCTGGAGGCAAGGCCCCTCTAATAGTGATCATAAGACTGTACACTTAGGTCTTGTGTAAAGGGATTAGTATTCCTCATCACATGAGTTGGAGTAAAATCAGCTCTTCCATTCCATCTGGGAAACTGCTCACCAGATGCTGGAGCAGCAACTTTAATGGAAGATTATCCTTGACCGTTGTTCTCCAATTAATGCACCTGTTACTCCAGAACTGAGGTAGGTTTTCCATCCCACTTTCTCATGTCTCCCCTGTGATCCCACAAGTAAAACCATAGGGTGGCCCGTGGCCTGTAGCTCCTCTATCTTCTCTCTCGGATAGTAAGGCGCCTTCTGTTAATACCTGAAAAATGGTTTGGTACACGTGGGGAGCTGGATAGATCATCTCTCAATTGTTTGAACTCCTGGGACAGTTTTTCCACAGCTGAAATGATGGAAGGGGTGAGATTGTCTTCGAACTCTCAGAGTTGACGAGTCACTTCCTCCACTGTTGGTGTTGCTGCTCATTCCAGGTCATAGATGCCAACGAGTGGGCATATGATGATGGCGAACTCCATTTAAGTTTCTGCAACATGGGCTGTGTACATTTGACTTCATCTGGATCTATGGGTGCATTCCCAGCATCCAGCCTACTATGGATCATCTCTAGAATGGCTAATTCCCTCAAAGACTGGATGCCTCTCTCTATCATCTGCTTAACTTTCGAGATCAGATGAAATAGGGCATTCTCAGGGTGGGATGGCCATGGGTAAAATGCACCGTATGTGTAGCAACATGCTGATCCCCAGCACAAGCAGCAGCAGGCAGGTCTCAAGGGTAGTCAAAGTCTATCCAAAACCTATACAATTCGCAAATGCTGCTGTAAATAGCCTGGTGGGGGAGCAGAGGGTGTGAGCGAATGTCTCCTTCATAGGTTGACCACACGAGGAGGAAAAAAAGATGTGTAATTGCTAAACACTTCCATTACATGCCTTCCAAACTATAGAGGTGATGACCATGCTGGGAATGCAAGCCAGACCAGTTTCATGATCAACGAGTCTATTGTATTACAAGTCATTACCAAGAAGTACAGTGAAACAAGAACCTCAGCCCAGGCCCCCCAGCCAATGAACACCAAACCAGCAAATACTGGCTTTAAGTCAGGTGTGACATGCTGAAACTCTGAGATCAAGTGAAACAACTCTGAGAGCAAATAAATCAACATTGTGACGACTATTAATCCAAAACAATGAATGGTTATCATAAATACGATTAGACACACTCTGGTCAGATCTGTCATTAATCTCAACCCTTTGCGCCCCATGTTGGGAGATCACTGCTTGGGTCTGGGTGGGTATTGGTCGCTGGGTGGTGAGCAATTGTTTTCTCTCCTCTTGTTATTTCCCTTATCATTATTATTATTGGTGGTAGCAGTAGTAGTTTTGTATTATACCTTAGTTACTGGACTGTTCTTATCTCAACCCGTGGGAATTAAATTCTTTCGATTCTCCTCCCCATCCCTCTGGGAGCAGGAGGAGGAAGGTGTGGGTGGAGGAGGAAGTGGGGGGAGTGTTTAAACCGCATCAAAACAATACCCTGTCATGGATTAAGCCCAGCCGGTAACTCAGAATCACGCAGCCGCTGTCCCACTCCCCCCAGCCCCCTTCCTTCCCCCCTGCTCCCGGAGGGATGGGGAGGAGAATCAAAAGAATGAAGGAAGCAGAGACAGGACACCTGACCCAAACTAGCTAAAGGGGTATTCCCTACCACAGCACGTCATGCCCAGTATAGAAACTGGGGGAGTCAGCCCGTAGGCCCAGATTGCTGCTTGGGTCAGGCTGGGTATCAGTCAGCAGTTGGTGAGCAATTGTATTGTGCATCACTTGTTTTTATTGTTTTCTTTTCCTTTTCCTTTTTTAGTTTTATATTCTCTTCTGTTGTTATTTCCCTTATCATTGCTAGTATTAGTGGCAGTAGTAGTAGTTTTGTATTATACCTTAGTGGACTGTTCTTATCTCAGTCCGTGGGATTTGCATTCTTTTGATTCTCCTCCCCATCCCCCCGGGAGTAGGGCAGGAAGAAGGTGGGGAGTGAGGGAGCAGCTGCGTGATTCTGAATTACCAGCTGGGCTTAAACCACAACAGCCACTATCCATCAGTTCTATAAACATTTGAAATACATTTTTATTATTTATTATTGTATTATTTATGTAAATATAATTTATTTTTTGAGACTTATCAAAATAATTTGTTATGTTTCCCTTTGCTATTTTTTGATTGCAGGTTGCAAATTTGATCTTTTAGTATTTCCACATGTGCTGATGATTTGCAAAGACATTTTGTCTTAAAAAGGCACCACATAATTATCTTCTATACATGAAATAGGTACTAATTATCTCCATGTGAGGATATCCTTGTTCCAGGAAAAGAATATCTGTTTTCCATTTTGTTTACTCTAGTGTCCTGAATTGATTTTAATTAAATAGGAAGACTGCACTCATACATCTTGGAATGAGAATGTTTCCATGAAGACAATCTGGAATATTGCTTCATATTTACATATCAGACCTTGAGGAAAAAATATCCCACACCACAACTCTTTCAGATCAACTCCTTTGTTCCATAGCCATGAGAATTGTTGTGGAAAGAATGCAAAATGCATGTCTTTGTTCAGTTCATCTGAAAAGATTTACACTACCCAGGTAAAAAGACTGCATTAGGAAGTGTGGCACATTTAAAGATTTTACCTCACAAAATAAGCTGTTTGACTGTGTCCTTAGTTACCCTGCACTCCTTTAGCCTATTATACCTGCCTGATGTGTCTAAGGTGGTAACTAATGATTTCCTTTGGGATACTGAAGTTAGGAAGGTATTGTAGCTCAGTAGTGTTGCAGGATTACAAGAGATCACTCCAAAGAAGAGGATAAACCATCTATTTCACTGGAATCCCTTAGAAATTCATTACAGCGTGCTGAAGTTATAATACAGTTTGAACACAGATGCTTTGACATGTAAGGAGGCGACAAACAGCCATTTCCCCATTTGCTTTTTCATGTATTTCAGACTTGTTTCTTTGAGGAAAAAACACTGCTGAAATCACAGAATCACAGAATCACAGAATCCCAAGGGTTGGAAGGGACCTCAAAAGATCATCTAGTCCAACCCCCCTGCAAGAGCAGGGTAACCTACAGTACATCACACGGGAACTTGTCCAGGCGGGCCTTGAATATCTCCAGTGTAGGAGACTCCACAACCCCCCTGGGCAACCTGTTCCAGTGCTCTATCACTCTTACAGTAAAGAAGTTCTTCCTAGATCCCTTACTTGATTTCCTACTCATTGGGACGCTCCGATCCTGAGCTTGGAAGAAGCGGTCCTTGAATGCTAACCAACTATCTTGAGCCCCTTTACTGCCTAGTACACTTTCCCATGAGACTTCCCTTAGCAGTTGACTGAAGAGGCCAAAGTTGGCCCTTCGGAAATCCAGAACTGCGGCTTTGCTAGGTATTCTATTCCTCCCACACAGGATCCTAAACTCCACCATTTCATGGTCACTGCAGCCAAGGCTGCCATTGACCGTCACCACTTCGACCAAACACTCCCTGTTGGCGAGTACTAAATCCAGCAGCGCTGCTCTCCTAGTTGGTACGTCCACCATTTGCATTAAGAAATTATCAATGCACTCAAGGAACCTCCTAGACTGTGAATGACTGGCTGTGTGAGTCTTCCAGCAAATATTGGGGTAATTAAAATCCCCCACGACGACTAAGGCATGTAGTCGCGAGGCTACTTCCAGTTGCCTGTAGAAAGCCTCATCAACTCCTTTGTCCTGATCAGGAGGTCTATAATAGACCCCCACAACTGTATCACCCGTGCCAGTCTGTCCCTTAATTCGTACCCACAGACATTCCACTTGCTCCTCATCCGACCCCGGACAGAACTCAATACATTCTAGTTGCTCTCTCACGTAAAGAGCAACTCCACCACCTCGCTTCGCTGACCTATCTTTCCTAAAAAGGACATAGCCATCCATGACCACATTCCAGTCATGTGAACTGTCCCACCATGTCTCTGTAATTGCCACTAGATCATAACCTTTAGCCTGCACACAGACTTCTAACTCCTCCTGTTTATTCCCCATGCTGCGTGCATTGGTGTACAGGCATTTCAGGGAGCCAGTCCTAGTACCCTTTTTCCCCTGCGGGACAGGGTCTAAAAAGCTATCCTTTCCCACAAGTGAAACAAGAGATTGATAGTCCTCCTTAGCCCACCATCCTTCAATCCCTAGCATGTTCCTCTTGGGCTTGTCCCCAACAGGCCCAGTTAAATCCCCTCCCCCCTTCATAACTAGTTTAAAGCCCTGTCAATAAGCCCTGCTAACTCCTGCCCCAAAACCCTTTTTCTTCTCTGGGACTGGTGTATCCCGCCTGTCACCAGCAAACCAGGTGTCACATACAGCAGCCCGTGACTGAAAAACCCAAACCCCTGCCTTTGGCACCAGTCACGTAGCCATACATTAACCTGCAGAGTCTTCTTATATATCCCTTCACCCTCGCTTGCAACAGGTATGGAGGCAAACACCACTTGCGCTCCAGACCCTTTAACCAGCCGTCCCAGGGCCCTGAAGTCTCTCTTCATTGCCCTTACGTTCCTCGTAATAATTTCGTCACTGCCAACCTGAAAAACCAGCAGCGGATAGTAGTGAGACGGCTGCACCAGTTCAGAGAGTTTCTTTTTAACATCTCTAATCCGAGCCCCAAGCAGGCAGCAGACCTCCCTGTGGGGTGGATCCGGTCGACAAATGGGCCCTTCTGTTCCCCTCAGAAGGGAGTCACCCACCACAATTACTCTTCTTTTCTTCTTGGTTGGGGAAGTTCTGAGGCATGGGGGTGAGTGACTAGCCCTGGGTGACTCACTAGATAGATTTGCCTCTCCATCTCCATTCACCTGGCCCTGAATTTCCAAGACCTCGTACCTGTTATTCAAGGGCAATTGGGAGGGAGGAAGGGATTGTGAGGGTTTTCGCTTACCTCTCCGAGGAGGGACGTCCCTGCATACATCCTTGTCCATTAAGCTCTCTCCTTCTGTCTGATGGCAGGAGGGAAGGGGATCCATAACTTGTTGAACCACTTCCCTCTGCCCTTGCCTTAGGGTGTGGCTCCACCAATCTATTTCACTTTCACATTCTCTAATGGCTCTCAACCTTTCAACATCCTCCCTCAGTTCAGCCACCTGCCTGAGCAGATCATTCATTTGCTCACAGCGAACACAAGCAGTGTCACTGGCTCCCTCCAATACAAGTGCCAGGCTCAGGCATTCGCTGCAGCCAGAGACCTGCACAGCTGCATGTCTGCAGGAAGGCTCAGTCTGGATACCCACATTAGTACTCACTACAGCTTTCGATCGTGTTGTAACCATGATCTATCTGGTCAATCAATCCGTCTACGTCTCTCAGCACTCCTTCCCTCTCCTGTACTCCAGGCGAGTCCTCTCGATGAGGCGGTTAGAACGCTTCCCTGCCAGCTCGCCTGCCCGCGCAAACTGCCTCGACCCTCAGCCTCGACGCTCTCTGGTCGCCGCGCTCCCTGGGAAGGTTTTTTAGCCACTCCCAGCTGGTGCCACTCCTCCTGGCTCCGCCCCCTGTGAGTCAGCCCCTCGCGGGAGCTGAGCTTCCGAGTCCTGGGCAAGTCCTGTTGAGGACTTGAGGCTCCCTCCTCAGTGGCTCTTGTCGTTCTGAGGTGAGGCTCCTGGACGCTGATCTGTCCCCTCTCCGCTCCGGTGTTGCAGGCGTCCTCTCTCAAGCTACTCACCTCAGCAACTCCTAGACATCTCTGGTAGCATAAGTGCATGGCATTACTTTTGGTGTCAGTGTAGGACAGGTATTCTTCTGACGGAATTAGTTGCCTTTTATACCTTTTGCTCATGACTGATGTCTGTGATTGCAGGTTGTAGGTTTCCAGTGTCTATGGGGATCTGAAAAGGGTCTAAATAGAATCATAGAATCCTAGAACAGTTTGGGTTGGAAAGGACGTTAAGATCATCCAGTTACAACCCCCCTGCCATGGGTAGGGACACCCAACACTAAACCATGGCACCCAAGGCTACATCCAACCTGGCCTTGAACACTGCCAGGGATGGAGCATTCACAACCTCCCTGGGCAACCTATTCCAGTGCCTCACCACCCTAACAGGAAAGAACTTCCTCCTTATATCCAATCTAAACTTAGAACCATAGAATCATAGAATAGTTAGGGTTGGAAAGGACCTCAAAATCATCTAGTTCCAAAATCCCTGCCATGGGCAGGGACACCTCACACTAAACCACCCCACACAAGGCTTCATCCAACCTGGCCTTGAACACAGCCAGGGATGGAGCATACACAACCTCCCTGGGCAACCTATTCCAGTGCCTCACCACCCTAACAGGAAAGAACTTCCTCCTTATATCCAATCTAAACTTAAGAACCATAGAATCATAGAATAGTTAGGGTTGGAAAGGACCTCAAGATCATCTAGTTCCAACCTCCCTGCCATGGGCAGGGACACCTCACACTAAACCATCCCACCCAAGGCTTCGTCCAACCTGGCCCTGAGGACTTCCAGGGACGGAGCCCTCACAACCTCCCTGGACAACCGATTCCAGGGTCTCACCACCCTAACAGGAAAGAATTTCCACCTTATATCCAGTCTAAACTTCCCCTGTTTAAGTTTTAACCCATTACTCCTAGTCCTGTCACTACAGTCCCTGACGAAGAGCCCCTCCCCAGCATCCCTATAGGCCCCCCTGAGATACTGGAAGGCTGCTATTAGGTCTCCACGCAGCCTTCTCTTCTCCAGGCTGAACAGCCCCAACTTTCTCAGCCTCTCTTCATACAGGAGGTGCTCCAGTCCCCTGATCATCCTCCTGGCCCTTCTCTGGACTTGTTCCAGCAGGTCCATTTCTTTTTATGTTGAGGACACCAGAACTGCACACAATACTCCAGGTGAGGTCTCACAAGAGCAGAGTAGAGGGGCAGGATCACCTCCTTCGACCTGCTGGTCACGCTGCTTTTGATGCAGCCCCGGATATGGTTGGCTTTCTGGGCTGTGAGTGCACACTGAAGCCGGCTCATGTTCATTTTCTCATCAACCAGCACCCCCAAGTTCTTCTCCACAGGGCTGCTCTGAATCTCTTCTTTGCCCAACCTGTAGCTGTGCCTGGGATTCCTCTGACCCAGGCGTAGGACCTTGCACTTGTCATGGTTGAACTTCATAAGGCTGGTATCAGCCCACCTCACAAGCGTGTCGAGGTCCCTCTGGATGGCATCCCTTCCCTCCAGCATATCAAACGAACCACACAGCTTGATGTCATCAGCAAACTTGCTGAGGGCGCACTCAATCCCACTGTCCATGTCACTAACAGAGATGTTGAACAAGACCGGTCCCAACACCGATCCCTGAGGGACACCACTCGTTACTGGTCTCCAGCCGGACATTGAGCCATTGACCACAGCTCTTTGTGTGCGGCCATCCAGCCAATTCTTTATCCACCGAGTGGTCCACCTATCAAATTGATGTCTCTCCAATTTAGAGACAAGGATGTCATGTGGGACAGTTTCGAACGCTTTGCACAAGTCTAGGTAGATGACATCAACTGCTTTACCCTTGTCCATCAGTTCTGAAGCCCCATTGTAGAAGGCCACCAAATGGGTGAGGCAGGATTTCCCCTTAGTGAAGCCATGCTGGCTGTCACCAAGCACCTTGTTGTTTTTCATGTGCCTTAGCATGCCTTCCAGGAGAATGTGCTCCAAGATTTTGCCAGGCACAGAGGTGAGACTGACTGGTCTGTAGTTCCCCGGGTCTTCCATTTTCCCCTTCTTGAAAATGGGGTTATATTTCCCTTTTTCCAGTCGTCGGAAACTTCACCTGAATGCCATGATTTTTCAAATATGATGGCCAGTGGCTTAGCAACTTCATTTGCCAGCTCCTTCAGGACCCGCGGATGGATTTCATCGGGTCTCATGGACTTGTGCACTTTCAGATTTTGAAGATGGTCTCGAACCAGATCCTCTCCTACAGTGGGCCCAAGGTCTTCATTCTCACAGTCCCTCCGTCTACCTTCTAAGACTTGGGTTGTGCAGTCAGAGCATTTGCCAGTGAAGACCGAGGCAAAGAAGTCATTTAGAACCTCAGCTTTCTCCAAACCCTGTGTAGCAAGTTCTCCCGAGAGCTTCCTCAGGGGGCCTAAGTTGTACCTAGTCTGGTTTTTTTTGCTACGTACCTGTAGAATCCCTTCCTGTTATCCTTTACATACCTAGCCAGGTTTAATTCTAACTGGGCATTAGCTTTCCTAACCTGGTCCCTAGCTTCCCGGACAACATCCCTGTACTCTTCCCAGGTCACTTATCCTTGCTTCCACTTTATATAAGCCTCTTTTTTCCTTTGAATTTCCCTCAGCAGCTCCTTATCCATCCAAGGAGGTCTCCTGGCCCTCCTGCTGCACTTCCTTCTAGTTGGGATGCAACACTCCTGAGCTTGTAGCAGGTGATCCTTGAATATCAACCAAGATTCTTGGGCCCCCCTGCCCTCCAGGGTTATATCCCATGGAACCTTACTAAGCAGGCTCCTGAAGAGGCCAAATTCTGCTCTTTTGAAGTCCAGGGCAGTGAGCTTGCTGTACGCTTTTCTCACTGTCCTGAGGATCTCGAATTCGACCATCTCGTGATCGCTGCATCCAAGGCTGCCCTGGAGCACCACATTCTCAACGGGTCCTTTTCTGTTGGTGAGCACAAGGTCAAGCATGGCACTTCTCCTTGTTGTCTCCTCTATTACTTGCAGAAGGAAGTTGTCTTCCACACAATCGAGGAACCTCCTGGATTGCTTGTGCCGTGCAGTACCGTCATTCCAACAGATGTCAGGGTGGTTGAAGTCCCCCATGTCAACAAGGGCCTGTGAGTGTGCGGCTTTTCCTATCTGTCTGTAGAGTGCCTCATCCACAGGTTCTCCATGATCAGACGGTCTGTAACAGATCCCCACAGTAATGTCTCCCATAGCTGTTTTCCCTTTAACCCTGACCCACAAACTCTCTGTTAACTGCCCACCTGTCCCCAGGCAGAGTCCCATACTCTTCAGCCTATCCCTAACATAAAGGGCAACTCCCCCTCCCCGCCTGCCAGGCCTGTCTTTTCTAAAGAGCCTGTAACCTTCCATTCCAGCACTCCAGTCATAGGAGCCATTCCACCATGTTTCTGTGATGCCTATTATATCATACCCCCGTAGATGTGCACACATCTCTAATTCCTCTTGTTTGTTCCCCATGCTACGGGCGTTTGTATAGAGGCATCTGAGCCGAGCTCCAAATGAAGCCGGCTCATTGGCTGGAGCAGCTGGAATATATCTACATTGTTCCGAGCATTTATTAAAGGTGTTGGCAACTGACTGGGTGTGTTGGGATGGAATGATGCCCTCCTCCCCCAACACATCTAGTTTAAAGCCTCCTTGACCAGTCTGACAAGCCTCCTACCAAAACTGCTCTTCCCCTTCTTTATCATCAGACCAGCTCCACCAGCCCCCAGTAGACGTAGCCTACAAACTTCAGTCCTGTGTTCAAGACACCCAAACCCCTGACTATGACACCACCCTTTTAACCATTTATTAACCTGGCTAATCCTCCTAGCTTTTTTTAGGTCCTCCGCTGTGTCCTGGAGAATTGACAAAAAGACTGAACTCCAGATCCCCTAACCACCTCTCCCAGGGCTCTGTAGTCTTTCTTTGTGTTCCGCAGTCTACCACTATCTATATCCCTAGCATCCAAATGGATCACTAGGAGTGGGTAATAGTCTGTGGGACTTACTAGAGCAGGCAGCCTCTCTGTAACATCCCTGATCCGTGCTCCTGGTAGGCAGCAGAACATCTCATTTCCTTACTGGCTCATGTCTTCCCTTTTCTCCTAGCTTGCCCCCACATATCACCTCTCCTGCAGCAGTCCTGGAAATAGTGCCTGAAACAACTAGTGAACACCATGAAAAATACTCTGAGAATAAATTATAACACCTAGTGTATGCACTGGATGCATTAAGCTTTTTAAATTAATTGAAACCTCACTGATCCCATGTCCCCTTAACTAGAGAAGGCCAAGTAATTGCCATTAGCACCACATGCTGTCTTTTTTATACATTTTTTTTTGCGCACTGACTTTCCAGTGTAGGTGTTGTATCATGATGCTATCTTATAGCATCAGTGACAAGAGTAAAGAATCGCATGTGGACTTTCAAATTACTGTGTCCTCTAGCCATCACCAGTGGCTACACACATCAAGCAGCTATTCTGTGATACCTCACTGTCTGGTGGCTGATGCGGAGTTGTTTGTTGTCTGATGAAAAGTGGCTAAAAAGCCACGAGATTTGCCATTTTGCTTGTGTGTTTTAATCTACCTGTATTAGTCTGGGTTTTGAATCATAGACTCATAGAATAGTTAGGGTTGGATAGGACCTTAAGATCATCAAGTTCCAACCTCCCTGCCATGAGAAGGGACACCTCACACTAAACCATGTCACCCAAGGCTCTGTCCAACCTGGCCTTGAACACCACCAGGGATGGATCATTCACAACTTCCCTGGGCAACCCATTCCAGTGCCTCACCACCCTCACAGTAAAGATCTTTTTCCTTATATCTAATCTAAATTTCTCCTGTTTAAGTTTGAACCCATTACCCCTTGTCCTACCACTACAGTCCCTAATGAAGAGTCCCTCCACAGCATCCTTACAGGCCCCCTTGAGATGCTGGAAGGCTGCTATGAGGTCTCCATGCAGCCTTCTTTTCTCCAGGCTGAACAGCCCCAACTTTCTGAGCCTATCTTCATACGGGAGGTGTTCCAGCCTCTGTATCATCCTAGTGGCCTGTTGTTAACTTTACAGGTTGTCTGTTTCAAACAGCAGCAGAGATATATGGATATTGCCATCTTGGAAGCGGCTGATTTTTCTAAACTACTGTCCGGTAGGAACTAGTTTATATTTAAAGTCTTGCAGTGGCTTCTTTTAAATGACCTGTAACTTGCGCATTAGGCTTGTGTTTGAAATGAAGTATTGTAACATTTTTCATGCTAGTGTATAATTTTGCATTTTCTTGTAATTCACCTGCTACAAGAATTACAATTGCCATGCAAACGCTTATGCAGGATGATTATCCAGAAAACCATATACAGCAGCTTGTCTACAAGTGACGAGGTCTCACGAATGTTTTTATCAGGTGGTTCTTTATACTTCTCACTGACAAAGAGAGACTTCTGACATGTATTTCCAAAGTTAGCCCTCCCCCCCTCCCCTAAATTGTAATCTTTGTTTGCACCTGATTGGTAAGTCACAGAGTTTGTGTCTTTTTGCTGCTGTTCTTGTTGCATCTTTAAATTAATGAATTAATGATTGTTCTTCACAAAAGAAACTGAAATACAGTTGTGAAAAAGCAGTGTGGAAAGTTCCCAGTTAAGTTCCCAGCCAAGTTCCCAGCCAGCCTGTGAGGAGGCTCTTTCCAGGACTTCTGCCTACACATAGCAGAGAATCAGTGTGATGATACAACGCTATGCTGCCTGGCTTTCTGCACAGGTGCTCAGTGAAATATGTATTTTCATGTAGAACATAAAGCATATTCCTCTATCTGAATTTGTATCTGATGTCAAACAGAAGCAGTTGCAAATTGAATAACAAACCAGCCATACAGTAACCTTGCCAGTGCAGTGGTTCCACAGTGCATTCCCTGCAGCGTGTCTTCTGAGCTGCCAGCACTGGCTCTGCACCCACACAGGGCATTTGGCATGAGTGGGGGTTGCCTGTGAAGGTGCTTTTAGTGGAGTGTTTAATGTATTGCTTCTGTTTGTGAAAGCTGTGCAAAGTGTCATCTGACAGGCGAAGGTAGGTGAGACCGCTGGGCTTCTCGGGACACACAGCCCCATGCTTGGCCCTTCTGCATGGGCAGGCATTAGCAGAGCTGAGCTGCAGCAGCTTCTTCTTGGTCTGTCTCTTGGATTTTGAAGGTGTGCTAGTGCCTGTAAGGATTTGCAGTGCAGGGGATGTGAATCCAAACAGATGCTTGCTAGACATAAACACCAGGTTCAGGATTTGCCTTACGGCCTCCTGGAGGGTCTCCCACCGCAGGGGTACAGTGCTGGGCCCCCAGCAGAGACCCAGCAGTGCAGGGAGCTGGTCAGTGTTTGTGCCGATAAGAGCATGCCAGCGCATCAGGCGCTACCCCCCACAATCACCACAGCCACCTTTGTGCCTGGTCCCTCCGGGGACAGTGGCAGGGGAGCAGCACCAGTCACTCTGTGTGCAGATAGGAGCACTGCCAGCATGGCTGCAGGCCATTAGGTTGCATGTAACCAAAACCCCTAGCAGGAAGGGAGGTAATGAGCTATTGAGCTATCTCTACCCCTTCTTCTGCTTCCATGTAGCCATCACAGATGGCCTGGCTATGCATCCTGAGGCTGAACAAACATTTCTTAGCAATGATGATGTCTTTCCTCAAGCAGCGTATGTTTTTCACACAGGAAGAACATTTTCCCAGTAATTTTTAAACATATGGCCCAGTAAGGAGCTGAGGATGACAAGTTAGTATGCTTGCATTGGCAAGGGACTGTTTCATTCTTGCTACTTTGAGTTCTTCTATCTACTTTTATCTAGCTCAAAAAAGTAGTCTGCAGAGTAAGCACAGGTATACATGAAAATGGATAGAAGAGAAAGTGGGCACATGTTTTAAACGAGGACTCTTAAACTATGTTCCCTTTTGAAGTCTCGAACAGTTTGGCACTTGGCTGTCTGAAAAGCCACTCGAACCTCCTGATATTTTTCTGCGTCAGATGTGGGGAGGTGAACAAAAGGCAAAGCAGCCCAAATGCTGGGAAACAAGAGCTAGTGGCCAGGTGCTCTGCTGTGATAGTTCCTGAATGCAGCAGGACCTGTGCTCAGGATCTGGAGCTTCTTCCACTCCCCCCCAGCAGCATCCTGGGCTCACGCAGCCCTTCAGGGGCAATAGGCAGACTCAAGCTCCACTTCCCCATTTCCTCTTCTCCTTCCGCTTTGGATTTCTGTTTGCAGAGGATAATCCATTGCCATTTTACAGAACAGGGAGTATTGTGTGGGTCTGTGTAGGGCAGCTGTCATGGTTTAAGCTCAGCCGGCAACCCAGAACCACGCAGCTGCTTGCTCACTCCCCTCGTACCTCCCTCCACTCCTGGAGGGATGGGGAGAAGAATTGACAGAATGTAACTCCCACAGGTTGAGATAAGAATAGTCCAGTAACTAAGGTATAACAAAAACCACTACTGCTACCACCAATAATAATAATGATAAGGGAAATAACAAGGGAACAGAATACAACACCTCAGCACCAGCCGACTGACACCCAGCCCGACCCGATCATTGATCTAGCCTTTCCGAGTAACTGCCCCCAGTTTATATAGTAGGCCTGACGTGCTGTGGTATGGAATACCCCTTTGGTTAGTTTGGGTCAGGTGTCCTGTCTCTGTTTCCTCTCGACTTCTACTCCTCCCTAGCAGAGCATGAGGTTCAGAAAGTCCTCGGGCAGAGTAAACACTACTGAGCAACAACTAAAAAAATCGGTGTTATCAGCGTTGTTCCCAGGCTGAAAGTCAAAACCACAGCACTGCACCAGCTACTAAGAAGGAGAAAAATGACTGCTACTGCTGAACCCAGGACAGTATCCACCCCTTATTCCATACCATTCACGTTATGCTCAGATCCCACATTTTTCAATATACCATCACTCTTGTCTCATATATATATACATACATTTACACACACACAAAGAGAGAGATATCATTCCTTAGTGCATGGACCAATCCCTATAAAACTGCTGAGTTCATCCGGTCCATGATACCAGGCTCCATCTCTTGTAACAGTCTTTCAGAGCAAGAGAGACAGTGTGCAGTGTTGGACTGTTGCCTGCTGATGGCACCGCAGAACTCATCTGGTCACTGCTGAGCTCCTGTGGTTTCATCAAAGTTCATTCTTTGTTGGAATGATAGTTGGAGGAAAGTCAGGGCCAGTCTCTGGTGACCTGAAGACATCTAGTGGCTATAAAAGTGCCACATAGCAGGCAACGGTATACAATTGAGCACATTGGCTGTTTTCCCCTAAAATCAAATCCCCTTGAGATACACATTGGCCTTCCCCATCTTCCCGCATTACCCAGCAAGTATATCCGGGTCCCTGAGCAAAAGCAATCCCACGAGTGGGTTTGCCTTTACATGAAGCAGGAATAACCCAGACTGTCTTCCCCAGCAAATTCTTCATGTGCACCACGAGAACTTTTGCCTCTTCTACAGTATGTAAAAGTTCTGACTGGGTTGGGCCAGCCCTGTTGGCACATCCTCTGGTGTTGACCAACCAGGTGGCCTTCGGTAAGTGTGTATCCCAACGTTAGAAAGTCCCACCAACCATTGCTCTCAGTGTGGTTTCTAACAGCCCATTGTACCATTCAATTTTCCCAAAGGCTGGTGCATGGTAGGGGATGTGATATACCCACTCAATGCCATGCTCTTTGGCCCAAGTGTCTATAAGGTTGTTCCGGAAATGAGTCCCATTGACACAATTCTTCCTGGGGTGCTGTATCTCCACAAAATATGTTTTTCAAGGCCCAGGATAGTGTTCGGGGCAGTGGCATGGGGCACAGCATATGTTTCCAGCCACCCGGTGGTTGCTTCCACCATGGTGAGCACATGGTGCTTGCCTTGGCAGGTTGGTGGCAGTGTGATATAGTCAATCTGCCAGGCTTCCCCATATGTATACTTCAGCCATCGCCCTCATTGCCAAAGGAGTTTTAACAGCATGTTTCACAGTCTTGAATAACCTGGGCTATAGTGTCCATTGTTAAGTCCACCCCTCAGTCACGAGCCCATCTGTATGTTTCATCTCTGCCCTGATGGCCTGAAGTGTCATGGGCCCACTGGGCCAAAAATAATTCACTCTTATGTTGCCAATCTAAGCCCATCTGAGCCACTTCAATCTCAGCAGCTTTATGCACTTCTTGGTTGCTCTGGCGTTCTTCAGTAGCCTGACTCTTGGGTATACGAGCATCTACATGTCATACGTTCACCACCAGGTTCTGCACCCGGGCAGCGATATCTTGCCACATTGCAGCAGCCCAGATGGGTTTCCCTCTGCGTTGCCAGTTGCTCTGTTTCCATTGCTGCAACCACCCTCACAGGGCATTTGCCACCATCCATGAGTCAGTATAAAGTACTGGCCACTTTTCTTGTTCAGCAATGTCCAGGGCCAGCTGGATATCATTCACCTTGGCAAACTGACTCGATTCTCCCTCTCCTTCAGCAGTTTCTGCAACTTGTTGTCGAGGACTCCATATGGCTGCCTTCCATCTCCGATGCTTTCCCACAATACGGAAGGACCCATCAGTAAACAAGACATACTGCTTTTCACTTTCTGACAGTTTATTATATGGTGGAGCCTCTTTATCATGTATCACCTCCTCCTCGGGTGACATTCCAAAATCTTTGCCCTCCGGCCAGTCCATTATGGCTTCCAGAATGCCTGGACGACTGGGATTTCGTATTCAAGCTCATTGTGTAATTAGTGCAGCCCACTTACTCCATGTAGCATCAGTTGCATGATGCGTAGAGGAGACCCTGCCTTTGAACATGCAGCTCAGCACAGGCAACCGGGGTGCCAGGAGGAGCTGTGCTTCAGTGCCAATCACTTCCAAAGCAGCTCAAACCCCTTCATAGGCTGCCAGTATCTCTTTCTCAGTTGGGGTTGAAATCGTTCTTCTCCCGGGTCACATGACAGAGAGGGCTTATAATCAGACTGTTATTTGGGATGTGCATTCTCCAGAACCACACAGCACCCAAGAAAGCTTGTGTTTCTTTCTTATTAGTTGGTGGAGACATTGCTGTTATCTTGTTGATCACATCTGTGGGGGTCTGGCGGCCTCCATCTTGCCATTTTTTTCCGAAAAATTGAATCTCCTGTGCAGGTCCCTTGACCTTACTCCGTTTCATGGCAAAACCGGCATTCAGCAGGGTTTGGCCCTTAGAATCATAGAACAGAATCATAGAATAGTTAGAGTTGGAAAGGACCTCAAGATCATCTAGTTCCAACCCCCCTGCCATGGGCAGAGACACCTCGCACTAAACCATGTCACCCAAGGCTTCATCCAACCTGGCTTTGAACACTGCCAGGGATGGAGCACTCTCAACCTCCCTGGGCAACCCATTCCAGTGCCTCACCACCCTCACAGGAAAGAATTTCCTCCTTATATCTAATTTAAACTTCCCCTGTTTAAGTTTGAACCCATTACCCCTTGTCCTGTCACTACAGTCCCCGACGAAGAGCCCCTCCCCAGCATCCCTATAGGCCCCCTTCAGGTACTGGAAGGCTGCTCTGAGGTCTCCACGCAGCCTTCTCTTCTCCAGGCTGAACAGCCCCAACTTCCTCATCCTATCTTCATATGGGAGGTGCTCTAGCCCCCTGATCATCCTCGTGGCCCTCCTCTGCACTCGTTCCAACATTTCCATGTCCTTTTTATGTTGGGGACACCAGAACTGCACACAGTACTCCAGGTGAGGTCTCACAAGAGCAGAGTAGAGGGGCAGGATCACCTCCTTTGACCTGTTGGTCACGCTCCTTTTGATGCAGCCCAGGATACGGTTGGCTTTCTGGGCTGCAAGTGCACACTGCTGTCTCATGCTCATTTTCTCATCAACCAGCACCCCCAAGTTCTTCTCCACAGGGCTGCTCTGTATCTCTTCTTTGCCCAATCTGTAGCTGTGCCTGGGATTGCTCCGACCCAGGTGTAGGAACTTGCACTTGGCATGGTTGAACTTCATAAGGTTGGTATCAGCCCACCTCACAAGCGTGTCGAGGTCCCTCTGGATGGCATCCCTTCCCTCCAGCATATCAAACAAACCACACAGCTTGGTGTCATCGGCAAACTTGCTGAGGGCGCACTCAATCCCACTGTCCATGTCAGCGATGAAGATGTTAAACAAGACCGGTCCCAACACCGATCCCTGAGGGACACCACTCCTTACTGATCTCCAGCCAGACATGGAGCCATTGATCACAACTCTTTGTGTGCGGCCATCCAGCCAATTCTTTATCCACCGTGTGGTCCACCTATCAAATTGATGTCTCTCCAATTTAGAGACAAGGATCTTGTGTGTGATCTTCCGCAGTGATCTAGCCCTTCCAGGTAAGTGCCCCCCGTTTAATAGTGGGCATGACGTGCTGTGGTATGGAATACCTCTTTGGTTAGTTTGGGTCAGGTGTCCTTTCTCTGTTTCCTCCCGTCTCCCCCTCCTCCCTGGAAGAGCATGTGACTCCAAAAGTCCTTGGGCAAAGTAAACATTACTGAGCAACAACTGAAAAAATTGGTGATATCATCGTTCCCAGGCTGAAAGTCAAAACCACAGCACTGCACCCGCTGCTAAGGAGAAAAATGACTGCTACTGCTGAACCCAGGACAGGCTGGTTTGTTTCTTGGCATTATAGCAGTCTAAGTAAATAATAAATGTCTTCTGAAAAAGAGGAGGGAGGCATTGCAGTGGAAAGCCTCCTTCTGGGACTTGAGCCTGCTGAGTGCTGGAAGGACAACTGTGCCTGAAGGAAGGAGGATCGCTGCTTCCCTGAGCAGGTCCTAGCAATCAGGGGGTTGTTTACAAAATCCAGTATGTGAAACTCCATTCAGAAATGCAGTGAGGATAGCCTGGAGGCTACAATAGATGTGAGCTTGTTATAAAGTGGACTTTAATAATGACTTAGGAAGCTCAGTGGAGGATGTGCTGGGGTTGTCCTATCTCTGATGGACAAGAGCATAGACTGTTTGTGGCTAGGATGCTGCTGAAGGACACATGTTGCCTTCTGTGGGTTGTTGAGTGCCAAAACAATGCTGACCATATCAGCCTTGACTTATTCAGTGCCATCAAGATCTTCAGACCGCAGACATGTGCAGTGAATGGGAGGTGCATTGAAAGCCAGCTTTTTTTCCCAATTTGTTCCCCTATCCCTTAGCAGACCATTGGGTAAGTAGTCTTCATATAGAAGGATGGCTGTACTGAGCCAGAGCCAGCCTGGTCGGTCCCATAGCACTGTTTCTGGGTGCTATGAGTTTCTAAACTTATCTGGGCACTCCTCGGGTAATCTTTCATGAATTTCCATTTTGAAGTTTCTTGTTGAAGTATGCAGTTAGCATTTCCTGTGGTGGGGACCCAGAGTTAATTATGCACTGGAGAAAAGTATCCCCTTTTTTCCACTTTAGCTTTGTTGCCTGCTTTCATTTGATACCCTCCAGTTCTGGTGGAGGAGACAGTGAGTGGTGGCCCCTTTTCCACCTTCTCCACCTGCTCATGCTTGAGTAGAATCCTTTTGCTGGCCCATCTGCTGTCTCCAAATCCGTATTTGGAGTCCTCTTACTGATACCTCCCGTATCTTGACCCAGAGTAAGAGACTGGGGCACATAGTAAAGCATGGCTGATAGGACAGTGAGTGGGTAAGTTATCTCCTTCATCACTTAGTGCTAGAGGTCTGATCACTTCTGCGTGTCTCTCCTGGTTCTTGAGCAGGAGGTGAGGAATAGTACTTGTCCTGGTGTGAAGACCTGGCAGACAGAAAGATGGTGTCTGACCATGTAGGAGGAAACCAATGTTTATTAAGAAAAAAGCAATCAGCTGTGCATTTCCAGTACTCATCACACAACTGAATTTTGCTGTTGGAAGTAATAGGTTTTAAGAAGTCTTTTTAATGTTGATTTCTTTGAATTTCTAGAATATATTTTTTAAATAAATTAAAAATAAAGTGTGTATACTAATGTTGTCAAGAATTCCTGTCTTTCACTTTTTTTTCTAAACAAGTTCTAGAAAAAATACCCACAGAAGTTCTGTAGTGCATATTTAAATCCTTTTGTTGTAGACTCATTAAACTTGGCTTGTCTGCAGATACAGCTGGCATGCTATTAACTGTGCTTCAGGCTTGGGGAAGCCAGAAACCAGCCTCCACCCCCTGGTGCCGGCTGGCTTTAGGGAAATGCACCAGCATGGGTTGGTCCTCTTCAGCTGGCTGGATGCCTGGCTGCCTTTGGGAACACTCGCTGGAGCATCTTCACATGGCCTCTGGGTCCAGGAGTACAGGGCTCAGCCTGCCTTGAGTGCCTGCTTGAGGGAGGGCTGTGCGATGTGCTACATGCTGGACCCAGGCAGCGCAGCAGTCCTTGTGAGCAGGATGGATACACCAAGGTATGTGGCTTCCCGCGGACAACCTCAAGCAGGAGCCTGTGTTCTCCACAGGGGTCTTGCCTTTCTTTACTGTGGGTTGGCAAGAAGCAAATTAGTGATTGTCTGCCAAATAGTTTCTGTTCTGAGCAAACATGATATTGGAATGAAGCAGTCAAATAAAATGAATAAGGGAAATATTTTCCCTGCACCAGCTGGAGAGGCTGTTGCTCTCCAGTCTGGGTTTGCATGTCAGAAACCTCCACCAGAGGTCTAAGCAGCTTCTGACTTTCTTCAAAGCTTTGGCAACAAGTATGTACCTTTTGAATGCTGTTTCATATAGGTGATTTTAATAGGTGCTTTTAATAGTAAGGTGACTTTAAAAAAAAAATTGTAATTTCATATTCAGTTCAAAATTGTTGACAATATATTCAGTACAAATTTGAGTTAAATAATGTTTATTAATTGTAGGTAATGTTATTCAAACTTCTCAGGTTGGGAAGAAAAGAGATTCAGAGTAGCCCTGCAGAGAGGGACTTGGGGGTTTTGATCTATGAGAAAATGAACATGAGCTGGCAGTGTGTGCTCACAGCCCAGAAAGCCAACTGTATCCTGGGCTGCATCAAAAGGAGCGTGACCAACAGGTCAAAGGAGGTGATCCTGCCCCTCTACTCTGCTCTTGTGAGACCTCACCTGGAGTACTGTGTGCAGTTCTGGTGTCCCCAACATAAAAAGGACATGGAAATATTGGAACGAGTGCAGAGGAGGGCCACGAGGATGATCAGGGGGCTAGAGCACCTCCCATATGAAGATAGGATGAGGAAGTTGGGGCTGTTCAGCCTGGAGAAGAGAAGGCTGCATGGAGACCTCAGAGCAGCCTTTCAATATCAGAAGGGAGCCTATAGGGATGCTGGGGAGGGACTCATTAGGGACTGTACTGATAGGTCAAGGGGTAATGGGTTCAAACTTAAACAGGGGATGTTTAGATTGAATATAAGGTGGAAGTTCTTTACTGTGAGGGTGGTGAGGCACTGGAATGGGTTGCCCAGGGAGGTTGTGAATGCTCCATCCCTGGCAGTGTTCAATGCCAGATTGGACAGCGCCTTGGGTGACATGGTTTAGTGCGAGGTGTCTCTGCCCATGGCAGGGGGGTTGGAACTAGATGATCTTGAGGTCCTTTCCAACTCTAACTATTCTATGATTCTATGGTTTCCTCTACAGTGAACTCAGTTCAATCATGCAGACTTTGTACTTAATGATATCTCTTAAAATAGATGAGATTTGATGTTCCCTCATCCAGGTCGTTGATGAAAATATTAAACAGCACCGGTCCCAGCACCGACCCCTGAGGGACTCCACTAGTCACAGACCTCCAGCTAGATTCTGCGCCATTGACCACAACTCTCTGCCTTCTTCCTTTCAACCAGTTCTTGATCCACCTCACTACTTGATCGTCAAGCCCACACTTCCTTAGCTTATCTATGAGGATGCTGTGGGAGACAGTATCAAGTGCCTTACTGAAATCAAGAAAAACTACATCTACCGCTCTACCATCATCCCTCCACCTAGTCACTTCCTCATAGAAGGCTATAAGGTTGGTCAAACATGACTTCCCCCTCATAAAACCATGTTGGCTGTTCTTAATGACCCCCTCATCCTTGATATGCCTAGAGATGGAGTCAAGAATAAGTTGTTCCATCACCTTTCCAGGGATGGAGGTAAGGCTGACCGGTCTATCACAGAATCACAGAATCCCAAGGGTTGGAAGGGACCTAAAAAGATCATCTAGTCCAACCCCCCTGCAAGAGCAGGGTAACCTACAGTACATCACACAGGAACTTGTCCAGGCGGGCCTTGAATATCTCCAGTGTAGGAGACTCCACAACCCCCCTGGGCAACCTGTTCCAGTGCTCTGTCACTCTTACAGTAAAGAAGTTCTTCCTGATGTTAACGTGGAACTTCCTATGTTCCAGTTTACACCCATTGCCCCTTGTCCTATCACTGGATATCACTGAAAAAAGCCTAGCTCCATCATCCTGACACCTACCCTTTACATATTTGTAAACATTGATGAGGTCACCCCTCAGTCTCCTCTTCTCTAAGCTAAAGAGACCCAGCTCCCTCAGCCTCTCCTCATAAGGGAGATGTTCCACTCCCTTAATCATCTTTGTGGCTCTGCGCTGGACTCCTTCAAGCAATTCCCTGTCCTTCTTGAACAGAGGGGCCCAGAACTGGACGCAATATTCCAGATGCGGCCTCACCAAGGCTGAGTAGAGGGGGAGGAGAACCTCTCTTGACCTACTAACCACTCCCTTTCTAATGCACCCCAAGATGCCATTTGCCTTCTTGGCCGCAAGAGCACACTGCTGGCTCATGGTCATCCTCCTATCCACCAGGACCCCCAGGTCCCTTTCCCCTTCGCTACTTTCCAGCAGGTCAACCCCCAACCTGTACTGGTACATGGGGTTGTTCTTCCCCAGATGCAAGACTCTACACTTGCCCTTGTTAAATTTCATCAAGTTTCTCCCCGCCCAACTCTCCAGCCTGTCCAGGTCTCGCTGAATGGCAGCACAGCCTTCTGGTGTGTCAGCCACTCCTCCCAGTTTTGTGTCATCAGTGAACTTGCTGAGGGTGCACTCAGTTCCCTCATCCAGGTCATTGATGAAAATATTAAACAGCACCAGTCCCAGCACCGACCCCTGAGGGACTCCACTAGTCACAGACCTCCAGCTAGATTCTGCGCCATTGACCACAACTCTCTGCCTTCTTCCTTTCAACCAGTTCTCGATCCACCTCACTACTTGATCGTCAAGCCCACACTTCCTTAGCTTATCTATGAGGATGCTGTGGGAGACAGTATCAAATGCCTTACTGAAATCAAGAAAAACTACATCTACCGCTCTACCATCATCCCTCCACCTAGTCACTTCCTCATAGAAGGCTATAAGGTTGGTCATACATGACTTCCCCCTCATAAAACCATGTTGGCTGTTCTTAATGACCCCCTCATCCTTGATATGCCTAGTGATGGAGTCAAGAATAAGTTGTTCCATCACCTTTCCAGGGATGGAGGTAAGGCTGACCGGTCTATAATTACCCGGGTCCTCCTTCTTGCCCTTCTTATAGACTGGTGTGACCTTTGCCATCCGCCAATCCTCAGGCACCTTGCCCGTTTCCCACGACTTACCAAAGATGATGGAAAGTGGCCTAGCAATGACCTCCGCCAGCTCCCTCAGCACCCGTGGGTGCATTCCATCCGGACCCATCGATTTACAGATGTCCAGATTGCATAGCTGATCCCTAACCCAATCCTCATCTACCAAAGCAAACTCCTCCTTTGTCCTGACTCCTTCTGGGGCTATAGAAATCCGGGGCCCTCGGGGAGAGTCTGCAGGAGTAAAGACAGAGGCAAAGAAGGCATTCAGCACCTCTGCCTTCTTTATATCCTCTGTCTCCAGGGCACCCACTTCGTTCAGCAGTGGGCCTATATTGCCTCTTGTGTTAGTCCTCCTTCTTGCCCTTCTTATAGACTGGGGTGACATTTGCCATCCGCCAATCCTCAGGCACCTCTCCCGTCTCCCACGGCAGTCTTCTCCCTGACACTGTGCTGACATTTGCCCTTTCCTAGCCCCACGTGCAACCAAGTCACATCCCAGTTTATACATTTAAGTTACACCTTATTGTGTTACTGTTTTCTCCTTTACTCTCAGCTGCAGTTGCTTTTTTGTCTGTTGTCCCAGATCTGGCTCCTCTTTGGGGCTCCATACATATGCAGAGCCTTCCTTGAAGCATCCCATGGGGACCAGCATTTGCAGATCTCCTCGAGGGGCTGTGAGAAATCAGATTGCTCTATGTTCTGTTTTGGAGGCAGCCTCAGATATGTTCAGATGAGCTAAAGATGTGTGTTAGTCTTTGTTCACATACCTTAGCAAATGGTTTAATTTGCATTCAGACCACATCCAGATCCAGCCTGGAGAGCTGCTTGATCTCACCTTACAGCCCTTCTCTACTTCTTCCTCTCTTACAGACACTTGCCATGGTTTGTTTTACAAGAGCCGTTTGATGTAGGAATTGTATTCTATTAGGTGTTTTAATGGTGTCCAGTGTAACTGGGTGTGATTTTGACCAGAGCCTCTGGTAGATATAAATAAAGCAGATAGTATTCCTTGCTTTTTATGGAGGATAAACTGTCATCTTCAGGAGGCAGTCAAAATGCTGTTGCACAAATTAGACAAATTTAACTCCAAATGTAAAAAAAAGAAAATTAAAGGGAGTAGGATTTTCTTGTAGCTTAAATGAGAGAATACTGAGTTTTCTGGCAGCCAGTTTAAACTCTGGAAATGCAAACATCAGGAGGGAAGATGCTCTTTCTCTCGATAACTGGGTATGCACATACATATCTATGGTGTACAGAATGCTTCATTTTATGTTAATCAGCTGAGTTTTGAAGACTTGAGTAGCTAAAATTGCCTGTATTGAAAATAACATCATTACTTTGGGGGGAGCATCAGTCTTTAATTAAAAGAGAAATGAGGAGAGCCAGTCCTTACAGCAAGTTGGGGGGAGTGATTTTGTGAGTGGTGCTGGAGTTGGGAAAAGTGCAATCTGAGTTAGCAAAACTGCTTTTCCAGTGCCTGCCACATTAACTGGCCATGCATGTCTGGATCACTGAGTGACAGGTGGGAGGCTCAGCTCTCAGAGAGCTTGGCCACTCCAAGCAGGGAAGGGAGAGAGGGAGGGAAGGAAGGAGGATATGGAGAAAAAGCAATTTGTGAACTTGCCCCTTTTGAGATAGCAAATGATCCTCTTCCCATGCCCAGGATCATTGCTGAACAGCCAGCAGCTGCATCCCTCTCTTCTTTTGCTGTCAGCGAATGTCACTGCAGAAGCCTCAGTAGTTTCAAGAAGCCACTATTTGTACACAAGGAATAGGGAAAACTCATGGATAGAAATGTTGTGTGGGCTGCTCTGGATTTTACTCTGAGGAATATGATCTCCACAAATGTTTTAAATTAGGCTGTCCTTGATAATTCTAGTGGTATGGAGCCCAACCAAAATTTCAGGAAAAAATATGTTGCTCTGTTAAATCAGACATGAAAAAAAATGAAGGGCTTAACTTTTGTCCTGAGTGTGATAAAACAGCACCACACAGTTGAAAATCAACTTGACCTTCACCCACATGACGCTGTTGTCTTAGTCTCTCTTTAATTTCCTTTGGTTGACTAAAGGCCATGGTATTCAATAGGGAGAAAAGCCAGAGGGAGGTGGGGAGAATCCTGTTTTATCTGGAAAGGCTTCGGTGCTTGCATAAGTTGACTCCATAAAGAGAGTTGCTGTAAAACTTTGAATTATTTCATTACATTAAAAAAGTAAAAAAAACCACCACCCTTCTCTTAATAGTCAGCAAAGAAGATATGTGCTGTAAGAAAAGTGTTTCTCATATAAAACATTCTGTTTTAATTAAACCTAGAATCAGTTGGTATTTTGAAATGAAGGCTTCATGCAGCAACAGGAAACCTGCACATTCATTTAAAACTAGAAATCTGTATCCAAAGGGGATAAAAAAGCCAATTATTTTTTCCAGAGATATTTTAACATTCTCTGTTGCAGAGTTTGCACGAACAAAGAGAAGATACTCAGGTACATGTATATTTGCATATATGTCAATAAATCAGCAGTTAGGGCTTGTGAATAAGCAATATTATTGATTTTCAAATTGGAGGTACAATTTCAATTTGTGAACTACTTATTTTGCACAGCATCCTGCAGCAAGTACTTCCCACCTATTTTTCCCAAAGACAGAATGAACTAAATGAATGCGTAAAATTCTGTGCAAAATTTAATTCTATTAAACAACAGCAACAACAAAGGGGAAAACTATGTGCACAAGCGCATCTTGAAATTCTTTTTAACACCTTGAAAGCAATTAAAAGTGCAATTCATAGTTGTTCATCCAATCCCCTGCTTCTTCCATCCTTGTTGAATTTAAATGTTACCCAGAACAAAAAAGTTGCCATATATATTTTATTTTTTTTTTTTGAAAACAGGAAGTTTTCTACGTGGGCTTTACAAAGCTAAGATTGCTGTAAGCTCTGCCTACCCTAAACTGCAGTTTTCCTGCTTCATCTCATCACACACAGATAATGTCCTTTCATGTCATAGTCAGAAACTACTCTGTTGCTTTATATTTTTTGCTGTAGATACCCTAGCTAGTGTGGCACAGAGAGAGTTAGGGGTATCTTCTGTTTTCTTTGTTCAGTAAATGTTGCCTGTTTTAGGAAGGTCTATAAGAAATGTCAACTTCTTGTTAAAAAGATAAAGACAGTTTGGATTTAGCTGTAGAGATTAATCTCTGCTTTGTAAAGGTTAAGAATTAAACAATTTGCTCATTAACCTATTTGGGATTATGTAGATTAATTTGTGACTGTAGTGTTTTATTTAAGCGTGGTTTGTGTGATATGCCAACCATCACGGGTGCTATTTTACATGGTATTAAAAAAAACAAAGCAGAAAATGTGCAAGATGTTGGGACCTTTTCCTGGCGAGCTCTGCTACTCAGGTCTCCATGCGATATGCCAAAATGCTGTGTGCATAAATGTAAAATTTAATAAGTTATCATTCTGATTAGCATCATCAACTGCTTAACTATTGTAAAAATTGGCTTTTGAAGTTGCTTGATGGTAGCTGTTGCTCTCCACCTCATTCCATTTGCTGTCTCGCTGGGGATAACGGTATGCAAGGGAAAGCAAAAAGGTCAAAGATCTTTTTGTTTAGTCTCTTTGCACATTAAAAGTTCTATTATGTGTTTGTATTGCATGTGGTTTCTAGTCTGTTGGCTACAATCCATTCAAAATCCATTGATGATGAGTTTGTGAAGCTAAATATATCTTGTGGGTTATGACTACCAAGCTATCACGTTGCGTAGCAGGCAGGGCCAATATTTAACAAGTGTTTTCCAGAAGGGGGAATTTTGAAACTGAGTCAAATGATCTTACAAAAGGGTTAACAGAAATGATAGTTGTCATGGTTTAAGTACAGTCAGTAATTCAGAACCACGTAGTCGCTCGCTCACCCCTCCCCCTTCCTCCCCCCCCCTGCTCCCGGAGGGATGGGGAGGAGAATCGAAAGAATGTAACTCCCATGGGCTAAGAGCAGTCCAGTAACTAAGGTATAACACAAACCACTACTGCTACCACCAATAATAATAATGATAAGGGAAATAACAAGGGAAGAGAATACAACCGCTCACCACCCGCCGACTGATACCCAGCCGGACTGAGCAGTGATCTAGCCCTTCCGGGTAACTGCCCCCGGTTTATGTAGTGGGCATGACATGCCCACATTCCACATGGAATACCTCTTTGGTTAGTTTGGGTCAGATGTCCTGTCTCTGCTTCCTCCCGGCTTCACCTCATCTCTGGAAGAGCATGAGACTCACAAAGTCCTATGGCCAGTCTAAACATCTGAGCAGTAACTAAAAATATCGGTGTTATCAGCTCTGTTCCCAGGCTGAAAGTAAAAACCACAGCACTTCATCAGCTACTAAGAAGGAGAAAAATGACTGCTACTGCTGAACCCAGGACACTAGTACAGATGACAGCAAGTGCTTGGTCTGTGCTGGCAGTGGGGGTGTTTGGAGCTATGCTCTGCTGTTTGTGGGGTAGTGGTTCTCAGGTTGGGGTTTTTTTGGATTTTGCTGGGGGAGGGGGAGGGCTGTGCTATTGTTGTGAATGACACAGCTGCCACAAAGCTGAATGGGGTTCAAAAAGCTGTGTCCTCTCCAGCCATCCCTTTCTCTTGCCCTGGCAAGCAGTAGGTGCAGCGAGCGGTGGTGGGCAGTGTGGGGCCCACTGCTTCTCCCCATGTCTTTGCCCCATGTCTCCCCACTGTGTGACCCCAGGAGCAGAGCCATGTGCCCATCCCCCTGCCATGGGCAGGGTAGCAGGCTCTGCCAAGACTGCAGCTGCTTCTTGCCTGACATTTAAAGGAATGCAAAGCCAGACTGCAGGATGCAGCCACATCCTAAGGGCTGGCACAGCCGCCTTGATTGTTTTCACTCTCCAGATGACTGACCTTTTGAAAAAGAAGTTTTAGCTGCTGTGAAACACTGACAATAGCTTTAATAGATGTCATTTTGGTATTAAATAGTCACAGCTACATTTTGATAATGTAAAATAGCAGTCATCAGCATGTTCTAGCTGCTTGTTTCAGGCCAGGTACAAACACAAGCAGATGTCACTGCCTCCTTGCCAGGCGTTAGCGCAAGATACTAATTTTCTTTAAAAATGAAAACAGAGATTTTATTATTTTAAGTCAATTTGTGTTCTGACTGCATGAGTACCTTCACAACTGTCAAGTGAATCCAGTGTGCTTGTTCCCGAGGGCAATCTGACATCTGGGAAATTCTGTCTCAGCCCAAACTAATCCCCTTTACAGCATCTTTGGTATTTTGAACTGAAATGGAATTACACCATCACACACCATCCTTTGCATTATTCTGATCTGCTCCAGCATATCCCTGCTTTTATAACTTTGGGTTTAAATCCCACTCTTGGGCTGTTTCAGGAGTGCTGCAGTTATCTGTAAGCTGTCTTGCCTTTCACTGTGGGGCTGGTAAGCTCAAAAACATCTGTAGGCAGGGTCAGTCCAGCTTGCTAATCTTTAGAGGATATTTACAGAGTTTCATAAGGCCTGGGCCCATATCCACACCCATCGTAGGTGCAGTGTCTACAGATTTATCCCTGAGAGCCTCTTATAAGCTTTGTTTGTATTGCTATCTAGAGCTATCTCACTGCAGAAATCCTCAGGAGAGAGAAGTGGCCAAGAGTACTTAGAAACATCTGTTAAAAATTCAGACAAACACTGCACTGTCACTAGAAGCAGTTAGGATGAGGTGAACAAAATTTAGCATGTAGTGCTACAGGAAAAAGGAACTTTTTTTTGTTCCTTCACTTTTCCTTAAAAATCGATGGTTTGATCAGTAGATACAGAAAACACTTGGGGCAGAGAGCTGCTTTTACTAACCTCAAGAGCTCACTTGAGAGCCAATGTCCATGGTTTTACGGGAGCACAGCTTCCAGAGCGCTCGTCTTTGATTTATCACAGGCTTTCTCCCTTTCCCATCCTCTCCCGACATCAGGACAAGAAGCAGCACAAGCTGTACTGGTTGGCTGATGCACACGTGATGATTGCCTAGGACAGGCCCAAGAGCTGGAATAACAGCTGACTGCTCCTAGCATTTCTCTCAGCAGAAACATGAACTGGGGAATCTCTCCTACCCAATCAAAGGTAGGTTCACCAAACTTACAGAAACTCAGTTTCTCTTGGAGCCCTCTATTACCAGTCTGGCGTGATTCAAAAGTTAATAGGAAGGGACATACAGTTAAGACATATGACAGGCAATATGATCACATAAACCTTGTTTTCTTAGGATGCCAGGCTGAAAAAAATGAATGCAAAGCTCCTGAGAATAAATGAGTCAGTTCAGATTTAGACTCAATGGACAATGTTGGCTTTGTTATCACTGCAGGTAGTGAGGGGATAAGGCTAGGGGGTATTTCCAGAAATAGAATCAAAGAATAGTGTTGGAAAGGACCTCAAGATCATCTAGTTCCAACCCCCCTGCCATGGGCAGTGACACCTCACACTAAACCATGTCACCCAAGGCGCTGTCCAACCTGGCTTTGAACACCACCAGGAATGTAGCATTCACAACTTCCCTGGGCAACCCATTCCAGTGCCTCACCACCCTCACAGTAAAGATCTTTTTCCTTATATCTAATCTAAACTAAAGAACTTCCTCCTGAGCGCACACTGCCAGCTCATGTTAAGTTTCTCATTGACCAACACCCCAAAGTCCTTCTCCACAGAGCTGCTCTGAATCTCTTCTCTGCCCATCCTGTAGCTGTGCCTGGGATTGCCCCGAGCCACGTGTAGGACCTTGCACTTGGTATGGTTAAACTTCATAAGGTTGGCATCTGCTCACCTCACAATCATGTCAAGGTCCCTCTGGATGGCAATGCTTCCCTCCAGTGTATCAACCAAACCCCACAGCTTGGTGTCATCAGCAAACTTGCTGAGGGCACACTCAATCCCACTGTCCATGTCACCGACAAAGATGTTGAACAAGACCGGTCCCAACACCGATCCCTGAGGGACACCACTCATTACTGGTCTCCAGCCAGACATTGAGCCATTGACCACAGCTCTTTGTGTGCGGCCATCCAGACAGTTCTTTATCCACCGAGTGGTCCACCTATCAAATTGATGTCTCTCCAATTTAGAGACAAGGATGTCATGTGGGACAGTTTCGAACGCTTTGCACAAGTCCAGGTAGATGACATCAACTGCTCTACCCCTTGTCCATCAGTTCCGTAGCCCCATCATAGAAGGCCACCAAATGGGTGAGGCAGGATTTCCCCTTAGTGAAGCCATGCTGGCTGTCACCAAGCACCTTGTTGTTTTTCATGTACCTTAGCATGCCTTCCAGGAGAATGTGCTCCAAGATTTTGCCAGGCACAGAGGTGAGACTGATTGGTCTCTAATTCCCCGGTTCATCCATTTTCCCCTTCTTGAAAATGGGGGGTATATTTCCCTTTTTCCAGTCATTGGGGACTTCACCTGACTGCCATGTTTTTTCAAATATGATGGCCAGTGGCTTAGCAACTTCATTTGCCAGCTCCTTCGGCACCCGCGGATGGATTTCATCGGGTCTCATGGACTTGGGCACTTTCAGATTTTGAAGATGGTCTCGAAGCAGATCCTCTCCTACAGTGGGCCTAGGGTCTTCATTCTCACAGTCCCTGTGTCTGCCCTCCAAGACTTGGATGCTGTGGTCAGAGCATTTGCCAGTGAAGACTGAAGCAAAGAAGTCATTGAGAACCTCAGCCTTCTCCAAATCCAGGGTTAGTAAATTCTCCTGATATCTTCTGGAGAGGGCCCACATTGTCCCTATACTGTCTTTTATTCACTACGTACCTGTAGAATCCCTTCCTGTTTTCCTTAACATCCCTAGCCAAGTTTAATTCTAACTGGGCCTTAGCTTTCCTAACCTGGTCCCTAGCTTCCCAGACAACATCCCTGTATTCTTCGCAGGCCACCTGTCCTTGCTTCCACCATTTATAAGCCTCTTTTTTCCCTCAAAGTTTTCTCAGCAGCTCCTTATCCATCCAAGGTCTCCTGGCCCTTCTGCTGCACTTCCTTCTAGTTGGGATGCAACACTCCTGAGCTTGTAGCAGGTGATCCTTGAATATCAGCCAAGATTCTTGGGCCCCCCTGCCCTCCAGGGCTATATCCCATGGAACCTTACTAAGAAGGATCCTGAGGAGGCCAAAGTCTGCTCTCTTGAAGTCCAGAGCAGTGAACTTGCTGCACGCTCTTCTGACTGTCCTGAGGATCTCGAATTCGACCATCTCATGATTGCAAATGTGGGAGAGTCGTTATTAGAAGGGTAAAGATTCCTCTGCTGTGCATCTTCCATAGTGGACCCCCCATTACCCTGGTCCCTCCTCCTTTCGTTAGTCTTTTGAGTAAAAGTCTCCTGTGATAGGAACATCTCTCAAGTCTTTTCATCTGTGAGCTGCCAGGTGAAAGAATACAGCTAGAGAACAAAAGATGTTCAGATACAGCAGACAAGCTTTTGTAGCATCTGCCACATCAGCTGTCTCTTATAAGGTCTGCTGTATTTTCTGTTGATGGTTCTCTTCTCCCGAGGATTTCCCCACACCTGGGAACAGCTGCCATAACCTGCACTGATATTTTCCTCAATGCCTTTAATTTCTGCATACAGATGGAGCTGGGATATCACACACTATCCTTGCCCTTATTCTGTTCTGCTCCTTGGCAGTCCCAGCTTTCCTGGCTGGGAGCTTGTATCCCATCTCCCTCTCAACCTTTTACAGGAAGGGCTTTGCAATTATTTTTAAGCTGCCTTGTCCGTTTTTCCAACATTTCAGTGTAGTCTGCAGAAGAGGGAAGCTAAGTGTATGCTCTCTGGTTTTACAGGGAACAGAAAACTTGAAGTAAATGTTGCTGGTCTGTATTAGCAAGATATTTTTTTAGGAGGCAGGGAACCCTCCCTTTAACATCGTCTTCTGGGTGGAAAAATTCCTGGTGGCCTGTAACCATCTCTTGCCTTTGATGTTTTTGGAGATGCTGGAGGAGCAGGCAGCCGACTCAGTTGCATGCTTATGAAGGGGAGGCTGGCTGTCCTGCTAATACTGTACTACTGCTTGCCATCCTCATGTGGGTTTTCTCTCCCCTTCCTCCTACCACATGTCAGAATAAGAAGCACCCTGTGATTTCCTTCCTCATTCCACTTGTGTTCTGATGCTTGAGATTTTTTAAAATACATCATGGTAAGAAGCAAAGCTATGATGATTTTGGCCTTGTAGCTCCTCTGGAGGCATCTTTAGATTCTCTGCATGAAATAAATGCTCATTCAAGCTGAAGAGCAGCATTTTCTCATTTTGCTGCTTCAAATAGGTGGGAGGAGTGATTAACTGTTCTCTGAATGTAGTGGACAGGCTCATCTGCTGCCCAGTGCTACAAGTTGGATGATGCACTTGCCTGTTCACTCCATCCTCCGATACATCAACATTTTGATTGTCTACATGCATTGTGTTAGTGCAGTGTGAGAGAATTATAGTTCTCCTGGCTACCTTCTCTTCCAAAGCTAACTGAAAATAGAGAGTCTCTTCTAAGGAGAGATGTATTCCCCCTCCAATGTTATGCACACAAATCAAATTTCTTCTGCTTTTGACTAAACTTAGATAAAAACCTGATGGTTGCAGCTGAATCTCACTTTGATTTTTTTCATTAAAACTGCTCAAAGCAAACAACAGGGTAGAGGATCTCATGTGAGCCAAAACTAACCTCCCTGTTCTGCCAGTGAAGCTGTATTGACAAATTTCACATAGCTGTGTACTCTAGCATCTCCTTTGAACACAAGTGTGGTTCTGGAAGCCATTTTGAAGCTCCCACTTGAAACACTCCTTGTGAGCTAGTGGAGCATTTTCTGGCACTTAAGCTTCTGTATCTGTGGCTTGTCCTGTGTTCAGCTGTAGCAGTCATTTTTCTCCTTCTTAGCAGCTGGTGCAGTGCTGTGTTTTTGACTTTCAGCCTGGGAACAACGCTGATAACACCAATGTTTTAGTTGCTGCTAAGTAATGCTTACTCCGATCAAGGACTTTTCAGTCTCTCATGCTCTGCCAGGGAGGAGGGGAAGCCGGGAGGAAGTAGAGACAGGACACCTGACCCAAACTAACCAAAGGGGTATTCCATACCACAGCATGTCATGCCCAGTATAGAAACTGGGGGGAGTTACCTGGAAGGCCCAGATTGCTGCTCGGGTCAGGCTGGGTATTGGTCGGTGGGTGGTGAGCAATTGCATTGCGTATCACTTGTGTTTATTGTTTTCCTTTCCCCTTTTAGTTTCATATTCTCTCCCCTTGTTATTTCCCTTATCGTTATTATTATTGGTGGTAGAAGTAGTAGTTTTGTATTATATCTTAGTTACTGGATTGTTTTTACCTCAACCTGTGGGATTTACATTCTTTTGATTCTCCTCCCCATCCCTCCAGGAGTGGGGGGGGCGGACAAACGACAGACGAAGGGGGGGAGTGAGTGAGCGGCTGCATGGTTGCGAGTTACCAGCTGGGCTTATACAACAACATGGTTGGTTGTGCTATACAGAGCAATGAGTCATGGATTGCTAAAAGAGGAAAAAGTATTTCTTAGAAAACCTTTCAGAAAAGCTAAGGTTGTTTTTCAGATGGAGGTTCTATTGTTGTCTGTGGTGAAATTGGTGTGGCAAGTCACCTCTGCAGTGTTTCTGAGAATTACCAGATAGTGTAGCGGCTCATCTGAATCCAACTTTTGTATGATTTTTGCAGCCAGTGACTTCCTCCTAGTATAGGATATTTCTTTTATATTTTTCACTATCTGGATGGCTGGATATGGGGACTTGTTCTTTGCTATACTTTTATTCTTAATTATGTACTTGAATTGCAGAAGTGAAAAACCCCTCACCTCCTGCTGAAATCTTGGAGAACTATGGGTGTTCATCATCCCAAACAGTGAAGCCACTGTACTGCAGACTTCACTCTGAGTTGATTCCCCTTTGTAGCTTACCATTTTAACATTAATTGTTTCAGTTGGCTGGCTCTGAATTCATGACAGCAGTACATGTTAACAGAACTGGATGTGCTACTACAGTCTCCCAGCCAGCCTGTCTGTGACATTAGTGTTTGAGATACACCAGCAGCACAGAGGTGGCCCTGTGGAGTGGGTATGTCCATCTGAGTGAGCAGGTAACGGGCACATTAAGGATGCTGCCAAGTGCTCTTCAGCTCAGGCAGGTCCCCAAGTCACCACCTGGGATTCCCTGCAGCGGGGCTGATCAGTCTGCATTGGTGCCTTGGCTGCTGGGACTTCACCGCTGTCGCAAACTGAATTGCCCCTAGTTTGGACGTGGGCAAAGTTCATTGCAGACACCCTTCCTGGTGCAATGGGGCTGTCCCTTTGTGGGAAAGAGGCATGGGACAGGATCCTTCTTCTGTGCCCCACACTGGATCTGTGGTAACACCTAGCATGGCTGCTACTGCACTGCTGACACTTTGGTCATTCCCAGTTCTTTTGCCATTTTGGCATAAAATAAAAAGATCATTTACTGACAGCAAGGAAAAGGGTTCTGAAATGTTGTAGTTTAATTCTTCAGTTTCCTACTTTGCTTTAAGCCTATACCTGAGAAAGAAATGGCCATTGAGTGAGGAGGCAGTGAGGATAGGTGCAATGCACCTTTAGAGCTGTTGTGACAGTTGTGGATACACAGACCTTGAGCTAATGAAGGAGACCTCGAGCTAATGAAGCAGACCTTGAGCTAATGAAGCAGACCTCGGTGTGCAGGATGATGCCTCACAACAATGTGTAATACTGAGTGTCGTGGTTTAAAACTAGCCACACAGCTCGTTCACTCACTCCCCCCCCCCCTTTTCTCCCTCTTTCTTTCCTTCCCCCCTCACCCCCCCCCCCCCCTCCAACCCCGGAGGGATGGGGAGGAGAATCAAGAGAATGTAGCTCCCACATGTTGAGATAAGAACAGCCCAGTAACTAAGGTATAACACAAATCACTGCTGCTACCACCAATGATAATAATGATGAGAATATAACAAGGGAAGAGAATACGATACCACCCGCCAAATGAGTCCGACCCCCCTGAGAAGAGAGCCCGTGCCCTCCCGGATAACTCTCAGTTACCTCCCTGGGCATGATGTGCTGTAGTATGGAATACATCTTTGGCTAGCTTAGGTCAGGTGTCCTGTCTCTGCTTCCTCCCGGCCTCCCCTCATCGCTGGCAGAACATGAGACTCACAAAGTCCTTAGTCAGAGTAAACATTACTTATCAACAACTAAAACCATGGGTGTTATCAACTTTGTTCCCAGGCTGAACGTCAAAACCCAGCACTGCACCAGCTACTAAGAAGGAGAAAAACTGACTGTTACTGCTAAACCCAGGACAGTATCCACCCCTTATTCCATACCATTCACGTCATGCTCAGATCCTACATTTTCAATATGCCATCTCTCTTACATATATATATACATCCACATACACACACAGACAGAGAGAAAGAAATCATTACTTAGTGCATGGACCAATCCCTATAATGCTGTCAAGTCCATTCGGTCCATGATGTCAGGTTCCATCCCTTGTAGCAGTCTTTCAGGGCAGGAAAGGCTGTGTGCAGTGTTGCATCGTTGCCTGCTGATGCTGATCATTCCTTCACTGCAGAACTCGTCTGGTTCTATCAAAGTTCATTCTCTGATGGGATGTTGGTTGGAGGGAAGTCAGGGCCAGTCCCTGGTGACCTAAAGACATCTAGTTGATGGGCTATAAAAGTATTATAGAGCAGGCAACAGTATACAATTGAGCACATTGGCTGTTTTCCCCTAAAATCAAATCCCCTTGAGATACACATCGGACTTCCCCATCTTCCCGCATTACCCGCCAAGTATATCCGGGTCCCTGAGCAAAAGCAATCCCACGAGTGGGTTTGCCTTTACCTGAAGCAGGAATAACCCAGACTGTCTTCCCCAGCAAATTCTTCATGTGCACCACAGGAACTTTGTCCCCCTCTACAATATGTAAAAGTTCTGACTGGGCTGGGCCAGCCCTGTTGGCAGATCCTCTGGTGTTGACCAACCAGGTGGCCTTCGGTAAGTGTGCATCCCAATGCTTGAAAGTTCCCCACCCCTTGCTCTCTGTGTGGTTTTTAACAGCCCGTTGTACCACTCGATTTTCCCAGAGTCTGGTGCATGGCAGTGGATGTGATATACCCACTCAATGCCATGCTCTTTGGCCCAAGTGTCTATAAGGTTATTCCGGAAATGAGTCCCATTGTCGGACTCAATTCTTTCTGGGGTGCCGTGTCACCACAAAATCTGTTTCTCAAGGCCCAGGATAGTGTTCCGGGCAGTGGCGTGGGGCACAGCGTATGTTTCCAGCCACCCGGTGGTTGCTTCCACCATGGTGAGCACATGGTGCTTGCCTTGGGAGGTTGGTGGGAGTGTGATATAGTCAATCTGCCAGGCCTCCCCATATTTATACTTCAGCCATCGTCCTCCATACCAAAGAGGCTTTAACCATTTGGCTTGTTTAATTGCAGCACACGTTTCACAGTCATGAATAACCTGGGCAATAGTGTCCATTGTTAAGTCTACCCCTCAGTCACGAGCCCATCTATATGTTGCACCTCTGCCCTGATGGCCTGAAGTGTCATGGGCCCACCGGGCCAAAAATAATTCACCCTTATGTTGCCAACCTAAGCCCATCTGAGCCACTTCAATCTCAGCAGCTTTATGCACTTGTTGGTTGTTCTGGCGTTCTTCAGTAGCCCGACTCTTGGGTATATGAGCATCTACATGTCGTACCTTCACCACCAGGTTCTGCACCCGGGCAGCGATATCTTGCCGCAGTGCAGCAGCCCAGATGGGTTTCCCTCTGCGTTGCCAGTTGCTCTGTTTCCATTGCTGCAACCACCCTCACAGGGCATTTGCCACCATCCATGAGTCAGTATAAAGTACTGGCCACTTTTCTCGTTCAGCAATGTCCAGGGCCAGCTGGATATCATTCACCTTGGCAAACTGACTCCATTCACCCTCTCCTTCAGCAGTTTCTGCAACTTGTTGTCGAGGACTCCATATGGCTGCCTTCCATCTCCGATGCTTTCCCACAATACGGAAGGACCCATCAGTAAACAAGGCATACTGGTTTTTACTTTCTGACAGTTTATTATATGGTGGGGCCTCTTCAGCACACATTACCTCCTCCTCTGTTGTCATTCCAAAATCTTTGCCCTCTGGCCAGTCCATGATGACTTCTAGAATGCCTGGACGACTGGGATTTCCTATTCGAGCTCGTTGTGTAATTAGTGCAGCCCATTTACTGCACGTACCATCAGTTGCATGATGTGTAGAGGAGACCCTGCCTTTGAACATTCAGCCCAGCATGGGCAACCAGGTTGCCAGGAGGAGCTGTGCTTCAGTGCCAATCACTTCCAAAGCAGCTCAAACCCCTTCATAGGCTGCCAGTATCTCTTTCTCAGTTGGGGTATAGCTGGCCTCAGATCCTTTGTATCCCTGACTGCAAAAGCAGAGGTGTCGACCTCGAGTCTCCCCTGGAGCTTTCTCCCAGAGGCTCCAGGTAGGGCCAATCTCCCCAGCTGTGGTGTAAAGCACATTTTTCACATCTGGCCCGGTCCAGACTGGTCCAAGGGCTACTGCATGAACTATCTCACGTTTAATTTGCTCAAAGGCTTGTTGTTGCTCAGGACCCCATTTAAAATCATTCTTCTTCCGGGTCACATGACAGAGAGGGCTTACAATCAAGCTGTAATTTGGGATGTGCATTCTCCAGAACCCCACAGCACCCAAGAAAGCTTGCGTTTCTTTCTTATTAGTT
The DNA here is from genome assembly GCF_037157495.1 of Lathamus discolor. Taxonomy (NCBI): domain Eukaryota; kingdom Metazoa; phylum Chordata; class Aves; order Psittaciformes; family Psittacidae; genus Lathamus; species Lathamus discolor. The sequence goes on from NC_088908.1 coordinate 28,497,777, forward strand.
GGTGCAGACATTGCTGTTATCTTGTTGATCACATCTGTGGGGATCTGTCTACGTCCATCTTGCCATTTTATGCCCAAAAATTGAATCTCCTGTGCAGGTCCCTTGACCTTATTCCATTTTATGGCAAAACCGGCTTTCAGCAGGATTTGGATTATTTTCCTCCCTTTCTCAAAGACTTCTTCCGCTGTATCGCCCCACACAATAATGTCATCAATGTATTGCAGGTGTTCTGGAGCTTGCCCCTGTTCCAGTGCAGTCTGGATCAATCCATGGCAGATGGTAGGGCTGTGTTTCCACCCCTGGGGCAGTCGGTTCCAAGTGAACTGGACACCCCTCCAAGTAAAAGCGAACTGTGGCCTGCACTCTGCTGCCAAAGGAATTGAGAAAAATGCATTGGCAATATCAATTGTGGCATACCACTTGGCTGCCTTTAACTCCAGTTCATACTGGAGTTCTAGCACATCCAGTATTGCAGCACACAATGGTGGTGTGTCTTCATTCAGGCCACGATAGTCTACTGTTAGTCTCCACTCTCCATTAGACAGCAAGGGAAGAGAATACAACCACTCACCACCTGCCGACCGATACCCAGCCCGACCCGAGCAACGATCTAGCCCTTCTGGATAACTCCCCCCAGTTTTATATACTGGTCATGACGTGCTGTGTTATGGCATACCCCTTTGGCTAGTTTGGGTCAGGTGTCCTGCCTCTGCTTCCTCCCAGCTTACCCTCCTCCCCAGCAAAGCATGAGACTGAGAAAGTAAACATTATTTAGCAACAACTAAAATCATCGGTGTTATCATCGTTGTTCCCAGGCTGAAAGTCAAAACCACAGCGCTGCACTAGCTACTAGGAAGGAGAAAAATGACTGCTACTGCTGAACCCAGGACACCCTGACAGGAATATATGTTCCTCTTTGGCAACTTCTGTCTGTGTCCAGTGCTAGCATGTATACTAGCAAATGCCATTTCTCGGGAACATCCTGGAGCTATTATTTTCCAAAATAGTTTTGGAAGTGAAAAAGCACTATTATTTCCTAGAAAGTTTGGTCTGCTTCTTGTGCATAAATTTTTAAATCATTGTCCTATGATTTCATTATGCCACTTATTTTTATTCTGTCTTTTAAAAATAAACATAAGTAAAGAATAATTAGGGAGAAATGCACTGCATTTGAAATGTAAATAGAAGTAAATGCTACGATGTGTCACACCAGTCAGTGATCAAATATCCAAATTTTAATCTTTACAGCTCAGTTAAATAAGAGATCCTTTTTCATAATTTAAGGTTCCCTTAATGATTCATGAAAGGTAAACTTGAACATTTAACTTCATTGCAATAATACAGCTAGTTTAATTTTTTATTATTTTTAAACCCACAGCCAGCATGCTGGATTAAGTTATTTGCAGTGTATTTTTAAAGCACATCTTGAAATATTAGCCATAACTTTCTGCTCTGTATAAAAAGGTGGGGGGAGGGGGGGGGGTATATGTCTGAAGTTTAATCATGTTTCTATTTGTCAGTCCCAGAGGAATTTTTTTTTTTTTTTTGCTGCTGAGCTCAAAGTTAGTAGCCAGGTTTGATCGCCTGCCCCATGGAGCAGTGCCCTATGTGAATTTGAAGTTTTCTCAACCCGGGAGGCCTGCAAATAAAGACTAGCCTCAGGTAGCCAGATCTCTCTTTCCCAAAGCAGCTCCTGGGGTGTTGCCTGAAGCAGTCCTTCTCAAATTGTTTCAGGCAATTGCTATAAACTATCTACCTCCACTACTGCCCCTCTTCCCCTCCTTCCCTCTCCTCCTCCTAGTATAAGGGAGGGTTTTGGAGTCCAGGAGTCCTATTTGACTTTAATTAAAAAAACAAGAAAAAAAAAACAGAAAAGCAGAGCAGTTTGTGGGGAACTGGCACAGGCTGTGGAAACAGGAGCCACAGCAAGACAAAACCCAATGGCCTTCTGTCCTGGGTTTAGCAGTAGCAGTCAGTTTTTCTCCTTCTTAGTAGCTGGTGCAGCTGTGTTTTGACTCTCAGCCTGGAAACAGAGCTGATAACACCGATGTTTTTAATCGTTGCTAAGTAATGTTTACTCTGACTAAGGACTTTGTGAGTCTCATGCTCTGCCAGGGACGAGGGGAGGCCGGGAGGAAGCAGAGACAGGACACCTGACCCAAGCTAGCCAAAGAGGTATTCCATACCACAGCACGTCATGCCCAGGGAGGTAACTGGGAGCTACCCGGAAGGGGCACAGGCTCTCTTCTGGGGGTCGGACTTGTAGTAGTAGCAGTAGTGATTTGTGTTATACCTTAGTTACTGGGCTGTTCTTATCTCAACCCATGGAAGTTACATTTTCTTGATTCTCCTCTCCATCCTTCTGGGAGTGGAAGGGGGGAAGGAAAGAAAGAGGGAGAAGCGGGGGGAGTGAGTGAATGAGCTGTGTGGCTGGGTTTAAACCACGACACCTTCAAAACTTTTTTCCCTTATTTTTCACCACAATAATTGGAGGATGTAAACAGTAATTAAAGGACCCCCTAGCTCCTAATTTTCTGTGTCTGGTCCTTTGATCTGGTTTATGTCAGGTAGGTATTTTCATTGTTCCTGTCATTTCTTTTATTCTCACCCAGCCCCTTTGATGTGAGCAATGATAATGTCCTGGTTTGAGCAGCTTTAATTCCAAAATAGGAGATGGGCAGGATAATAGTACTGGCCTTACATAATGCTCTTTCACACCTTACTTTTAAACTTGAGCATAATAGGTGTAAGTCGGAGCCTGGGGAGCATTAACCCTTTCCACGCAGGGGAACTGCTGAGGAGGCTAAGAGCCTATTGCTTTTGGAAATGTCAGCCAGGTTAATATTCTGTACATGCTTAAAGATGCATTTGCAAAAAATATTATTATTATTTTCCTGCAAATATGATGGATCTCTAAATATAATTACGAGGGAGTTTGTCCTAATTGTTCCCATGTGGGGAAAATGTGCTGAGAAAGAACAGTAAAGTTAATGCAGTTATTCTGACCGGCTTCACTTGGCAGCACAGTGAGAATCAGAGAATCATACAATAGTTAGGGTTAGAAAGGACCTTAAGATCATCTAGTTCCAACCCCCATGCCATGGGCAGGGACACCTCACACTAAACCATCTCACCCAAGGCTCTGTCCAACCTGGCCTTAAACACTGCCAGGGATGGAGCATTCACAACTTCCTTGGGCAACCCATTCCAGTGCCTCACCACCTTCAGAGTAAAGAACATTTTCCTTATATCTAACCTAAACTTCCCCTGTTTAAGTTTGAACCCATTACCCCTTGTCCTATCACTACAGTCCCTAATGAAGAGTCCCTCCCCAGCATCCCTATTCACAGAATCACAGAATCCCAAGGGTTGGAAGGGACCTAAAAAGATCATCTAGTCCAACCCCCCTGCAAGAGCAGGGTAACCTACAGTACATCACACAGGAACTTGTCCAGGCGGGCCTTGAATATCTCCAGTGTAGGAGACTCCACAACCCCCCTGGGCAACCTGTTCCAGTGCTCTGTCACTCTTACAGTAAAGAAGTTCTTCCTGATGTTAACGTGGAACTTCCTATGTTCCAGTTTACACCCATTGCCCCTTGTCCTATCACTGGATATCACTGAAAAAAGCCTAGCTCCATCATCCTGACACCTACCCTTTACATATTTGTAAACATTGATGAGGTCACCCCTCAGTCTCCTCTTCTCCAAGCTAAAGAGACCCAGCTCCCTCAGCCTCTCCTCATAAGGGAGATGTTCCACTCCCTTAATCATCTTTGTGGCTCTGCGCTGGACTCCTTCAAGTAATTCCCTGTCCTTCTTGAACAGAGGGGCCCAGAACTGGACGCAATATTCCAGATGCGGCCTCACCAAGGCTGAGTAGAGGGGGAGGAGAACCTCTCTTGACCTACTAACCACTCCCTTTCTAATGCACCCCAAGATGCCATTTGCCTTCTTGGCCGCAAGAGCACACTGCTGGCTCATGGTCATCCTCCTATCCACCAGGACCCCCAGGTCCCTTTCCCCTTCGCTACTTTCCAGCAGGTCAACCCCCAACCTGTACTGGTACATGGGGTTGTTCTTCCCCAGATGCAAGACTCTACACTTGCCCTTGTTAAATTTCATCAAGTTTCTCCCCACCCAACTCTCCAGCCTGTCCAGGTCTCGCTGAATGGCAGCACAGTCCTCTGGTGTGTCAGCCACTCCTCCCAGTTTTGTGTCATCAGCAAACTTGCTGAGGGTGCACTCAGTTCCCTCATCCAGGTCATTGATGAAAATATTAAACAGCACCGGTCCCAGCACCGACCCCTGAGGAACTCCACTAGTCACAGACCTCCAGCTAGATTCTGCGCCATTGACCACAACTCTCTGCCTTCTTCCTTTCAACCAGTTCTCGATCCACCTCACTACTTGATCGTCAAGCCCACACTTCTTTAGCTTATCTATGAGGATGCTGTGGGAGACAGTATCAAATGCCTTACTGAAATCAAGAAAAACTACATCTACCGCTCTACCATCATCCCTCCACCTAGTCACTTCCTCATAGAAGGCTATAAGGTTGGTCATACATGACTTCCCCCTCATAAAACCATGTTGGCTGTTCTTAATGACCCCCTCATCCTTGATATGCCTAGTGATGGAGTCAAGAATAAGTTGTTCCATCATCTTTCCAGGGATGGAGGTAAGGCTGACCGGTCTATAATTACCTGGGTCCTCCTTCTTGCCCTTCTTATAGATTGGTGTGACCTTTGCCATCCGCCAATCCTCAGGCACCTCGCCCGTTTCCCACGACTTACCAAAGATGATGGAGAGTGGCCTAGCAATGACCTCCGCCAGCTCCCTCAGCACCCGTGGGTGCATTCCATCCGGACCCATCGATTTACAGATGTCCAGATTGCATAGCTGATCCCTAACCCAATCCTCATCTACCAAAGCAAACTCCTCCTTTGTCCTGACTCCTTCTGGGGCTATAGAAATCCGGGGCCCTCGGGGAGAGTCTGCAGGAGTAAAGACAGAGGCAAAGAAGGCATTCAGCACCTCTGCCTTCTTTATATCCTCTGTCTCCAGGGCACCCACTTCGTTCAGCAGTGGGCCTATATTGCCTCTTGTGTTAGTTTTATTTGCTATGTATTTGAAGAAGCCCTTTCTATTGTCTTTAACCCGACTAGCAAGATTGAGTTCCAAGGAGGCCTTAGCTGTCCTAATTGCCTCCCTACATCCTCTAACAACTGTCCTATATTCCTCCCAAGCGGCCAGCCCCTCCTTACATAATCCATAGATTCTCCTTTTCCACTTGAGTTTGCCCAGCAGCTCCTTGTTTAACCACGCCGGTCTCCTAGATCCCTTACTTGACTTCCTACTCATTGGGACGCTCCGATCCTGAGCTTGGAAGAAGCGGTCCTTGAATGCTAACCAACTATCTTGAGCCCCTTTACCGCCTAGTACACTTTCCCATGAGACTTCCCTTAGCAGTTGACTGAAGAGGCCAAAGTTGGCCCTTCGGAAATCCAGAACTGTGGCTTTGCTAGGTATTCTATTCCTCCCACACAGGATCCTAAACTCCACCATCTCATGGTCACTGCAGCCAAGGCTGCCATTGACCGTCACCACTTTGACCAAACCCTCCTTGTTGGCGAGTACTAAATCTAGCAGCGCTGCTCTCCTAGTTGGTACGTCCACCATTTGCATTAAGAAATTATCATCAATGCACTCGAGGAACCTCCTAGACTGTGAATGACTGGCTGTGTGAGTCTTCCAGCAAATATCGGGGTAGTTAAAGTCCCCCACGACGACTAAGGCATGTAGTCGCGAGGCTACTTCCAGTTGCCTGTAGAAAGCCTCATCAACTCCTTCGTCCTGATCAGGAGGTCTGCAATAGACCCCCACAACTGTATCACCCGTGCCAGTCAGCCCCTTGATTCGTACCCACAGACATTCCACTTGCTCCTCATCCGACCCCGGACAGAACTCAATACATTCTAGTTGCTCTCTCACGTAAAGAGCAACTCCACCACCTCGCTTCGCTGACCTATCTTTCCTAAAAAGGACATAGCCATCCATGACCACATTCCAGTCATGTGAACTGTCCCACCATGTCTCTGTAATTGCCACTAGATCATAACCTTTAGCCTGCACACAGACTTCTAACTCCTCTTGTTTATTCCCCATGCTGCGTGCATTGGTGTACAGGCATTTCAGGGAGCCAGTCCTAGTACCCTTTTTCCCCTGCGGGACAGGGTCTAAAAAGCTATCCTTTCCCACAAGTGAAACAAGAGATTGATAGTCCTCCTTAGCCCGCCATCCTTCAATCCCTAGCATGTTCCTCTTGGGCTTGTCCCCAACAGGCCCAGTTAAATCCCCTCCCCCCTTCATAACTAGTTTAAAGCCCTGTCAATAAGCCCTGCTAACTCCTGCCCCAAAACCCTTTTTTTTCTCTGGGACTGGTGTATCCCGCCTGTCACCAGCAAACCAGGTGTCACATACAGCAGCCCGTGACTGAAAAACCCAAACCCCTGCCTTTGGCACCAGTCACGTAGCCATACATTAACCTGCAGAGTCTTCTTATATATCCCTTCACCCTCGCTTGCAACAGGTATGGAGGCAAACACCACTTGCGCTCCAGACCCTTTAACCAGCCGTCCCAGGGCCCTGAAGTCTCTCTTCATTGCCCTTACGTTCCTCGTAATAATTTCGTCACTGCCAACCTGAAAAACCAGCAGCGGATAGTAGTGAGACGGCTGCACCAGTTCAGAGAGTTTCTTTTTAACATCTCTAATCCGAGCCCCAGGCAGGCAGCAGACCTCCCTGTGGGGTGGATCCGGTCGACAAATGGGCCCTTCTGTTCCCCTCAGAAGGGAGTCACCCACCACAATTACTCTTCTTTTCTTCTTGGTTGGGGAAGTTCTGAGGCATGTGGGTGAGTGACTAGCCCTGGGTGACTCACTAGATAGATTTGCCTCACCATCTCCAATCACCTGGCCCTGAATTTCCAAGACCTTGTACCTGTTATTCAAGGGCAATTGGGAGGGAGGAAGGGATTGTGAGGGTTTTCGCTTACCTCTCCGAGGAGGAACCTCCCTCCATCCATCCTTGTCCATTAAGCTCTCTCCTTCTGTCTGATGGTAGGAGGGAAGGGGATCCATAGCTTGTTGAACCACTTCCCTCTGCCCTTGCCTTAGGGTGTGGTTCCACCAATCTATTTCACTTTCACACTCTCTAATGGCTCTCAACCTTTCAACATCCTCCCTCAGTTCAGCCACCTGCCTGAGCAGGTCATTTATTTGCTCACAGCGAACACAAGCAGTGTCACTGGCTCCCTCCAATACAAGTGCCAGGCTCAGGCATTCGCTGCAGCCAGAGACCTGCACAGCTGCATGTCTGCAGGAAGGCTCAGTCTGGATACCCACATTAGTACTCACTACAGCTTTCGATCGTGTTGTAACCATGATCTATCTGGTCAATCAATCCGTCTATGTCTCTCAGCACTCCTTCCCCCTCCTGTACTCCAGGCGAGTCCTCTCGATGAGGCGGTTGGAACGCTTCCCTGCCCGCTCACCTGCCCGCTCGCCTGCCCGCGCAAACTGCCTCGACTCTCTGCCTCGACGCTCTCTGTTTGCCGGCTCTGTTCGCCGCGCTCCCTGGGAAGGTTTTTTAGCCACTTCCAGCTGGTGCCACGCCTCCTGGCTCCGCCCCCTGTGAGTCAGCCCCTCGCGGGAGCTGAACTTTCGAGTCCTGGGCAAGTCCTGTTGAGGACTTGAGGCTCCCTCCTCAGTGGCTCTTGTCGCTCTGAGGTGAGGCTCCTGGACGCTGATCTCTCCCCTCTCCGCTCCGGTGTTGCAGGCGTCCTCTCTCAAGCTACTCACCTCAGCAACTGATCGAGAGTATTCCAATAGTTCTATGTCCTTTTTATGTTGAGGACACCAGAACTGCACACAGTACTCCAAGTGAGGTCTCACGAGAGCACAGAAGAGCAGCAGGATCACCTCCTAAATGAATGAAGCATACTGTTTATTAGTGTATGTTAATAAACAGCTTATAAACTGTTAGCTTAGGTAGGACAGATGACAGTATGGAGGTTGTTAGTAACACTAGCAGGAGAAAAGGTCTGGAGGTTCTTATCGTTGTCGTGAAATCACAGAAGTCCATTCTGTCTCTGTGTACTGCCTCTTCATCGCAGGACATGCAAACAAATTAGCTGCATTCAGCCTCACTGAGCCAAGAAGGGTGTCACCTATGGCACTCCTCCAGCCAGACCATCTGAGGTGGTGTCCTGGTTTCAGCAGTAGTAGTCATTTTTCTCCTTGTTAGTTGCTGGTGCAGCGCTGTGTTTTGACTTTCGGCCTGGGAACTCTCTGGGAGTAGGGGGAGGGCAAGAAGGGGGGGAGTGGGAGAGCGACTGTGTGATTTATGGATGACTTTTGTTTAAACCACGACAGGTGGCACATGCAGGAACCCCTCTGCCACCCCCCTACCAGGCTGTCCAGTGTGGCACACAGCACCACATGCCATGCTTTTTGGGGTGGCACATGGCACCATGTGCCACACCATGCAGTGTGGGGTGGCCTCTGTGGCACCCCGGGGAGGCAGGTGGTGCTTGCAGAGCCCTATCCCCAGGGTGTCCCCAAGGAGGGTGGCAGCCTGCGGGAGGCCATGCACCGGGGGCTGCCCTGGGGACGTGCCACATTAGCACAGTCCCCATCTGCCTTGCTGGTGCCTCCTCCCTCTGGGCCCCAGCAACAATGGCTCTGCTTCTGCTGCCTTCACCCTGCCCAAGTGACATTTGCCAAGGTTCAGTCGTCACAACACAATTTGCTCGAGAAATGTGCCTGCAATTGCAAACAGGTAGCCCAGAATTTTCAAAGTTCAGGACTTGAGGCATCCACACCCTGTTTAACTCAGGAAGGGGGACTCAGCTTTCCTCAGTGCCTTTTATTTTAGCAGGATTTCTGACTATCTGGAAATTTAGAAAACTAGAGGTCTGCTGTTCAGCCACTTAAACCTTGATGTTTGAACATTTTGTCACTATTTTTCATGTTCAGAAGCAGATCTAAATGGACACAAACTAAAAAACCAAAACAAAACAAACCGCAAAACATTATCCCTGTTTTCTTGGGAGAATTAACTTGAGACAAGATACAAGAAATTGTCAATAAGAAATAACAAAGAAGCAGTGAGGACAGCAAAGGGCAAGTGTGGTAATGGGCAGAGGACAGTATGCAGCTTGATGTGTCTGATTATGTTTTAGCTTAATGCCTGCCTTTTCAGTTTCATTCACAAAATACATATGCATACACAACTCTATGACTGAAACAATTTCAGATGTGGATTTATACCCTCATGACACTAGCTCTTTTAGTTACATAAAATGTGCTATGCTTGTGTAGTTCTTAAATTAACAGCTGCTTATTAAATAGCTTTCAGGGAGATTCTTATTATATGGTATGGTCCTGCACCAGCAAAGTACTTCAGCAGATACCCAGCCTCAGCACATGACTAAACATATAAGCTCCTCAGCCTGCACTCGCTTAAACCTGGGCACATGTTTAAATACTTTGCTGAATAGGGGCCAAGACCAGATGTAGTGAATACCTATAATTAACTTTGCCAAATGGCTTACAATTAGCCACTTGTTTCCATGTGCTTTTAAATTTCCCACTTGATTAGCATTTGGGCTGAAGTTCTGTGTGTTTGTTCTTGTCTGCAGATCTCTTTTTTTTTCTTTTTAATTCAACCAGCTCCCTCAGAATATTTCTGAGTTAGGAGTGAAGGAGGAAAAATTCTCTTCCAGTTCTTCAAGTACAGTTTTTCTTTAATATCACTGTTTTTGTAGCTCTGGTGCAGCAAGGAAATAAAGGAAGAAAAGGTTGTAGAGCAAAATAATATTTTACTGGAGCTTCTAGAGTTGGAAAAAATGGACATACTTCTGAGATCTGGCAAAGGGACATGGAACCTGTAATCTTGTCCACTTTTTCCAGCTGTATCAGCTAATCTAATAAAAGCTTATAGGGCAAAGTAATTTCTTTTTTTTTTTAGACAGAGCAAAACAAACATTGAAAAGGGGAAAGTTGGCACTAACACATGAGTACTAGAGCCTTTCCTTGAGTTGGAAGGGAAAGAAAAAATTCCTCTTTCTAAAGAAACCCTATTTTAAGGGCTCGAGCATGCCCAGATAGCCTCTAGTTAGGTTTCAGTAGTCTGATGAAGCCTGCCTTTTTCATGATTTCACTGCACATACTCCCTGCCTGCCTTGGTTGGCAGCTGGGTAGCAGACCTCTGCAGCTGTGACAATTTGCCTGAGGGAGACTGTCTCATTGAAAGTTGCATTGTAAAATCCTCCAAAATGCTTCCCATAATATTAAGCACAGGAGAAAAACACAGGTGTGAAAAACTTCCACAGATCCCATGGGTTCAATGTCTCTTGGCAGCTTTTGTGGATTCGGTGTTACAACACAAATTTTAAACTTTCATTTATGAAAAAGAAGTTGTTCTGTCTTATGTCACAAAGAGAAGTGGTGAAAACCAGTGGCACTCACACCGCACCTGCCTTCACTGGGATGATGAGGACTGGTTATCTGCTGGTGAAGCCTGTCTACCTGCCATAACTCGGCAGCATACTCCAGCATGGAGAGGACACAGGTGTCCCTGATGCAGAGGCATGTCACTGGCCCAGCAGTGCTTTAGGAGCTCGTATTTTCTGAGTGAAGGCACAGTCTCATACTGTCCAAAAATGAGCACACAATGACTGATTCTGCTTCTGCTCAAAAAGAACTGTCGTGGTTTAAACAAAGTCAGCCATAAATCACACAGTCACTCTCTTCTTGCCCTCCCCCTACTCCTGGAGGGACAGAGAGGAGAATCGAAAAGAATGCAACTCCCACAGGTTGAGATAAGAACAGTTTAGTAACTAAGGTATAACACAAATCACTACTGCTACCACCAATAATAATAATGATAAGGGAAATAACAAGAGAAGAGAATACAACACCTCACCACCAGCCGACCCAAAACTCACTCCACCCCACCCGACCGAGCACTGACCGATACCTAGTCCAACCCTGCAATGAACTAGCCCTTCCGGGTAACTCCCCGTTACATCCTGGGCATGACGTGCTGTGGTATGTAATACCTCTTTGGTCAGTTTGGGTCAGGTGTCCTGTCTCTGCTTCCTCCTGGCCTCCCCTCCTCCCTGGCAAAGCATGAGGCTCAGAAAGTCCTTGGTCAGACTAAAACATTTGTGTTATCAGGTCTGTTCCCAGACCGAAAGTCAAAACACAGTGCTGCACCAGCTACTAAGAAGGAGAAAAATGACTGCTACTGCTGAACCCAGGACAAAGGGATTTGAAAACCCAAGTGGTGTCTCATTGAAATCAACCTTCCTAGATGTATGTGCGGTTTTATAATTTTCTCTTCCACTGGTTAAGTAGCTTAATTACTATTCGTCAGCACAAGCACATACGGAGATCCAGTCATGCTGGCAGTGCTGGATGACGAATATCCACATTTAAAGCAGAAAATAGACCACGTTGCAGAATTAAAACATTCTCTAGTTTGGGGGGTGGTAAGTTTTGTTTGTTTTGATTACAGAACTTTGAAATTGTTGGTTGAACATTTGAGAACAGAGAGGTTTAATTTTGCCCCCACTGGTACTCTTGGATCTTCTGGATTCCTCAGCTGTGGATTTGGAGCTGATATGGGGTGGCATCTACTTGGCCAAAAATGTTTGCAGTGCCATTAATAAGTGATTTTAATGGAGACCTTCTCACAGCAGAAGAGAAATCAGAGATAAATACTGTGTTTTAACAAAGATGATATATCTCCACAGTGTACATTAGTCAGTGAGTTAACCAAGCATAAATATTAAAAGAGACATTATCCCCAGTTGTGGTTTAAGCCCAGACAGTAACTCAGAACCACATAGCTCACTACCCTAATAATAATAAGGGAAATAACAAGGGGAGAGAATATAAAACTAAAAGGGAAAAAGGAAAAAAATAAACACAAGTGATGCACAATACAATTGCTCACCACCCACTGACTGATATCCAGCCCGACCAGAGCAGTGATCTGGGCCTTCCAGGTAACTCCCCCCAGCTTCTATACTGGGCATGACATGCTATGATACGGAATACCCCTTTGGCTAGTTTGAGCCAGGTGCCCCGTCTCTGCTTCCTTCCAGCTTCCCATGACCCTCCTCACTGGCAGAGCATGAGACTGAAACATCCTTAATCAGAGTGAGCACTACTTAGCAACTAAAACATTGGTGTGTTATCAGCATTATTCTCAAGCTAAAGTTGAAAACACAGCATTGCACCAGCTACTAGGAAGGAGTATAATAATGGTTAGAGCTGAACACAGGAGCAGAGAGGCTTTTACCACTTGGCTTGCTTAACTGCAGCACATGTTTCACATTTGTGAATAACCTGGGCAATAGTGTTGTTTCTTAAATCCACTCCTCGATCACGAGCCCATCTGTATGTTGCATCTCTGCCTTGATGAGCTCAAGTGTCATGGGACCACCAGGCCAAAAATAATTCACCCTTATGTTGCCAATCTAAGTCCATCTGAGCCACTTCAATCTTAGCAGCTTTATCCACTTGTCGGTTGTTCTGGTGTTCCTCAGTGGCCCAACTTTTGGATACATGGGCATCTACATGTCGTACCTTCACCACCAGGTTCTGCACCCAGGCAGTGATATCTTGCTGCAGTGCAGCAGCCCAGATGGGTTTCCCTCTGCATTGCCATTTGTTCTGCTCCCATTGTTGCAACCACCCCCACAGGGCATTTGCCACCATCCATGAGTCAGTGTAGAGATAAAGTACTGGCCACTTTTCTCGTTCAGCAATGTCCAAGGCCAGCTGGATGGCTTTCACCTCTGCAAAGTGACTCCATTCACCCTCTCCTTCACAGGATGTGCTAATTGTTGTAGGTTCTTCATACAGCTGCCTTCCATCTCCGATGCTTTCCCACAATGTGGCAGGACCCATCAGTAAACAAGGCATACTGCTTTTCAGTTTCTGACAGTTTGTTATATGGTGGGGCCTCTTCAGCATGCATCACCTCCTCCTCTGGTGACATTCCAAAATCTTTACCCTCTGGCCAGTCCATGATGACTTCCAGAATTCCTGGATGAATAGTATTTCCTATTTGAGCACGTTGTGTAATTAGTGCAGCCCACTTACTCCATGCAACATTCTGTTGCATGATGTTTATGGGTTTAAACTTAAAGAGGGGAAGTTTAGGTTAGATATAAGGAAGAAGTTCTTTACTGTGAGGGTGGTGAGGCACTAGAATGGGTTGCCTAAGGAATCTGAGAATGCTCCATCCCTGGCAGTGTTCAAGGCCAGGTTGGATGGAGTCTTGGGTGACATGGTTCAGTGCGAGGTGTCCCTGCCTACAGCAGGAGGGTTGGAACTACATGTTCTCAAGGTCAGTTCCAACCCTCACTATGCAATGATTCTATGGTTCCATACGTAGAGGAGACACTGCCTTTGAACATTCAGCCCAACATGGGCAACCAGGGTGCCAGGAGGAGCTGTGCTTCAGTGCCAATCACTTCTGAAGCAGCTCGACCCCCTTCATAGGCTGCCAGTATCTCTTTTTCAGTTGGGGTATAGCTGGCCTCAGATCCTTTGTATCCCTGACTGCATAAGCCAAGGGGTCAACCTTGAATCTCCCCTGGAGCTTTCTCCCAGAGGCTCCAAGTAGGACCATTCTCCCCGGCTGCAGTGTAAAGCAGATTTTTTACATCTGGCCCAGTCCAGACTGGTCCAAGGGCCACTGCATGAACTATCTCTTGTTTAATTTGCTCAAAGGCTTGTTGTTGCTCAGGGCCTCATTTGAAATCATTCTTCTTCCGGGTCACATGACAGAGAGGGCTTACAATCGAACTTTAATTTGGGATGTGCATTCTCCAGAACCCCACAACACCTGAGAAAGCTTGGGTTTCTATCTTATTAGTTGGTGCAGACATTGCTGTTATCTTGTTGATCACATCTGTGGGGATCTGGTGACATCCATCATGCCATTTTATCCCCATAAATTGAATCCTCTATGCAGAACCCTTGAACTTACTCCGTTTTATGGCAAAACTGGCCTTCAGCAGGATTTGAATGATTTTCCTCCCTTTCTCAAGAAGTTCTCCTGCTGTATCTCTGCACATAATGTCATCAATGTATTGCAGGTGTTCTGGAGCTTGCCCCTGGGGCAGTCAATTCCAAGTGTCCTGACATCCCTATAAGTAAAAACAAACTGTGTGTCGTGGTTTAAACCCAACCACACAGCTCATCCACTCACTCCCCCCCCTTTTTGCCCTCCCCCTGCTCCTGGAGGTATGGGAAGGAGAACTGAAAGAACGCAACTCCCACAGGTTGAGATAAGAACATTTTAGTAACTAAAGTATATCACAAACCACTACTGTTACCACCAATAATAACAATGATAAAGGAAATAACAAGGGAAGAGAATACAAAACCTCAACACCAGCCGACCAATAACTCGCCCCACTCTCAGCTCCAAATGAAGCTGGCTCCTTGGCTGAAGCGGCTGAAATATATCTACATTGCTCCGAACATTTATTATAGGTGTTGGCAACTGACTGGGTGTGTTAGGATGGAATGATGCCCCCCTCCCCCAACACCTCTAGTTTAAAGCCTCCTTGAGCAGTCTGACAAGCCTCCTACCAAAACTGCTCTTCCCCTTCTTTATCATCAGACCAGCTCTACCAGCCCCCAGTAGACCTCACCCACAAACTTCGGTCCTGTGTTCAAGACACCCAAACCCCTGACTATGATACCACCCTTTTAACCATTTACTAACCTGGCTAATCCTCCTAGCTTTTTTTAGGTCCTCCTCTGTGTCCTGGAGACTTGACAAAAAGACTGAACTCCAGATCCCCTAACCACCTCTCCCAGGGCTCTGTAATCTTTCTTTATGTTCCCCAGGCTACTACTATCTATATCCCTAGCACCCACATGGATCACTAGGAGTGTGTAATAGTCTGTGGGACTTACTAGAGCAGGCAGCCTCTCTGTAACATCCCTGACCTGTGTTCCCTGGTAAGCAACACACATCCCTTAAGACCAGGTCAGGCCAACAGACAAGCACTTCTGTCCCTTTCAAAGTAGGGTCCCGTACTACTATGCCCCACCACTTTTTCTTGGCAGCACCAGTAGAGATCTTTACCTGTGCATCAGCTGGCTGTTTCTGGTGCAAGTACACTTCCTCATTAGGCTCCTGCAGGATAGCAAAGCAGTTCTGCATGGGGACAACAGACTTAGGAGGAAATCCCTTACTTTTAACTGTCCTTTTCCTCCTTTTTTTTTTTGGTTTTTTTTTTTTTTGTCACTAGTTCCCAGCTTCCCCAGTTAACAGCCTCCTTCTTTCCTTCATGAGCTAGAGGGGAAGCTTGAAGCCCCTGCACAGTTTGTGGCTGCAAAAAGCAACCCTGCTTCCCCTCAACCACCCTGACATCTTGCAGCCCATTAATAGCATCCAGCAGCTCAGACACCTACTGCAGGAGGTGTTTCCACCAAGGAGCACTGAGTGCAGCCCTGCCCACTGTGCACCTTTCCCTTACAAGACCAGTACAGGCACTCTCTACACTTCGAGCTCTGCACTGCAGCCTCTCCTGTCACCTACTCTGTCTGGGTGCCTACGCTGACCACTGCTGGGGCAACCAGAGCAAAACTCCCAGACTAGGCCCTGGTCATACAACAGATACTTACCATCCCACCCACCTGCCCGAGCAAACTGCTCCATCACGTTCTCTGGGGCAGGTTTTTAACCACTCAGTGCTGGTGCTGCTGTTCCTGGCTCCGCCCCCTATGAGTCAGCTGCTCGCGTCAGCTGAGCTTCTGGCTCCTGGGCAGGTTCTGTTGAGGTCTTGAGGCTCTCTTGGTACTTCTTGCCGCTCTGAGTTGAGACTCCCGGACGCTGATCTTCCCCCCGCTCTGGTGTTGAAGGTGTCCTCTCTCGAACTACTCACCTCAGCAGTTGGTTTCATCACTTTTGTTATGAAGTGTTCTTGGCTGGGTGACCTTCTTTCTTTGAGAGCAGCAGTTCACACTGGATTTTGGCAAAATGGGTTTGATAGTCCTTGCTTTACTAATCACTAGCACCTAGATGACAGTAATTCACCCTCTAATACCCCCCCAAAACTTATTTATGCAGAACTTGACATGATTTGCAGTCTCTGTAAAGGAGGAATATAGGACTTAAGCAATGCCTAGAATTAATTTTTTTGACCTCCATTTCAGTTCAGACAACTAAGCTGTTCTTGCTATAACCTGGCACTTAGCACCTTAGAACAGTCACACTATCAATTCTGTGTCATTCATGTGTCTCCCTTGTAATGGAAAGGGGGGAAAATTGCAAAGGTTTAAGGCTGCCAGTAAAATTGATCTTAGTAGCAATAATAGTCCAATTTAAGCCAACACAGTCACAGCCTTTTTATTAATATTGGTTTACCATCATCCATTTTAATTGTAACATGTTGTCAATGAATGCCAACAAGCATCCCAAAGTCAGAGTACTTGTTTGAGGTTTGTAAACAACAACACACACAGGTTCAGAGGCATTATTTTACTTATTTGCTTCTGGAGACAGAAAAAAAAGTGCTGGCAACTCATAGTTTTGAGGGAGGTTTATTTCCCAACACCTGTTTTAGGGAAATGTGTGAATGGAAAATTTTGTTTCCATGAGTTTAGATAACATCTGCGTTAATATGGTATAGTGTAAGGATCATTAAAGTTCAGAGTATATTATCAGGTGTTCTCTAATGTACTTTTGATGAGCTTTAATGATGCTTGCTGTAGTGTTTTTTCATCTTTTCTCTCCCTCCCCCTTTTTTCTGCTTGATTTTAATAATGGCTTAACCCAGGTGGTAGACTCTATCCAGAAAGTGCACAAGGCAAATATTATTCCCTAGTACCAGCAAAATATCACAGATAGTCACTGAGTTCACTATGGTAGTTTGCCCAGGAGAGACAATCTTGGCTCTCCCTTTGGATGTCTGGACCTGCCCCCATTTGCAGTCTAATAATTTGGCTTTGGGAGTAGGTGGAGAAATGGCAGAAAGAAACAAAATTAAAAATGTAAGTGGAGAGGAAGGAGAGAAGCCAATAATGCATGGTAACTTTTAAAATTACTAATTAGAAAATAACATCATAGAATAGGATCCTAGAAAGTGTTCAAAATAGCAAGGCTGAGTATGTGCAAGGATAGAGATATTTCTCTTCAGATATCTTGGGTTACAGGTTGGTTGTGATTCATGCTAGAAAATACTTTTGCTTTTTTGAAATAACTGCTATTTCTTCTCAGTATTTATCTTTTATAGCTCCCTTAATCTGCACTACCAGTCAGAAAACTTATTTTAAAAGACATAGTTTCATGGTCCTTTTTATGCCATCCAATTACACAGAAAAGCAAGCTTTAAAGTAATAGTCACAGATACACTGTAGCTTCATTGAGTAGAGATGCCATACAAAAGTGCAAAAGCAAAAATACAGGCAACAGTGAAAGAAAAATACTATGAATACCTTCAACTGAGCATGTTCTTTGTAGTAGCTAGTTTGTAGAGTATCAGGTATCACTCACTGTGTGTAGTTAAGATTTCCTGGCAGTAGCCAGCACCTGTGCCACAAGCAAGAGTAAATCATGTTGTGTTGGTTATTTAAAAGATCATCTTTTGTAAGTTTACCCAGGTTTGCAAGCACATGGGAAGAAGGGGGTTGGAGCACTCACAGCCTCCCTGGGCAACTGATTCCAGTGCCTCACCACCCTCACAGGAAAGAATTTCCTCCTTATATCCAATCTAAACTTCCCCTGTTTAAGTTTTAACCCGTTACCCCTTGTCCTGTCCCTAATGAAGAGTCCCTCCCCAGCATCCCTATAGGCCCCCTTCAGATAATGGAAGGCTGTTATTAGGTCCCCACGCAGCCTTCTCTTCTCCAGGCTGAACAGCCCCAACTTCCTCAGCCTGTCTTCATATGGGAGGTGCTCCAGTCCCCTGATCATTCTCGTGGCCCTTCTCTGGACTTGTTCCAACAGTTCCATGTCCTTTTTATGTTGAGAACACCAGAACTGCACACAATACTCCAGGTGAGGTCTCACAAGAGCAGAGTAGAGGGGCAGGATCACGTCTTTCAACCTGCTGGTCACACTCCTTTTGTTGCAGCCCAGGATATGGTTGGCTTTCTTGGCTGCGAGCGCACAGTACCGGTTCATGTTCATTTTCTCATCGACCATCACCTCCAAGTCCTTCTCCACAGGGCTGCTATGAATCTCTTCTTTGCCCAGTCTGTAGCTGTGCCTGGGATTGCTCCGAACCAGGTGTAGGACCTTGCTCTTGTCGTGGTTGAACTTCATAAGGTTGGCATCAGCCCACCTTACAAGCGTGTCAAGGTCCCTCTGGATGAACTTCATTCTGAATGAACTTCATTTGTCATCCTTGGCATGACGTGCTGTTGTATGGAATACCTCTTTCGTCAGTTTGGGTCAGGTGTCCTGTCTCCGCTTCCTCCTGGCTTTCCCTCCTCCGTGGCAGAGCATGAGGCTCATAAAGTCCTTGGTCAGACTAAAACATTTGTGTTATCAGCTCTGTTCTCAGGCCAGAAGTCAAAACACAGTGCTGCACCAACTACTAAGAAGGAGAAAAATGACTACTACTGCTGAACCCAGGACAATGGGTTCCATCCTTTGACAGCTTGATGGCATCAGGGTACACTGTGCACCGGTATCTACTTCTGTGGGACTGATGTGCCAGGCCATCTGATCCACACAGTCCAGTAAATCCAATTGTCTCTTACCTCCACCTGGCTGGAGGCAGGGCCCCTCTAATAGTCATCATAACTTTGAACACTTAAGTCATGTTGAAAGGGATTATTCTTCGTTATCACAGGAGCTGGAGTAAAGTCAGCTCTTCCACTCCATTTGGGAACCTGCTCACCAGAGACTGAAGTCTCAGCTTTCATTGTATGATCCCTCTTTTCCCTTATTCCCCTCTTCAATTTACCCACCCATTCTTCCAAAGGTGAAGTAGGTTTCCCATCCCACTTTGTCATGTCTTCTCCATCATCCAACAGGTAAAACCATAGGGTGGCCCGCGGCGTATACCTCCTCTATCTTCTCTGTCGAAGAGTAGGACAGCTTTTGTTAATAGCTGAGGCATGTGTTGGTACACGTGAGGAGCTGGATAAATCAGATAGATCATCCCTCAATTGTCTGAGATCCTGGGACAGTTTTTCCACAGCTGAGATTATGGAACTCTTGGAGTTTATGAATCATTTCATCCACTGTTAGTGGTACTATGTCATTCCAGGTTACTGTTGCCAATGAATGGGCATATGATGACGGTGCATCCCGTGTGAGTTTTCGCTACATTCGACTTCATCTGGGTCTATGGGCATATCCCCATTATTAGGCTTGATGTGATAGATCATCTCTACAATGGCCGATTCCCTCAGCAACTGGATGCCTTTGTCTAAAGAAATCCACTTGACCGAATGACTCATAACATCATCCTTGTATGGAAACCTTTCTTTCACAGCTGCCAAGAGCCACCTCCAAAGACTGAGGGACTTTTTCTCTCTTGAAATTTCTTTGTCAATTCCCCCTTCTCTAGCAAGTGATCCCAGCTGCTTGGCTTCCCTACCTTCTAGTTCGTGACCATCAGCCCCATTGTCCCAGCATCGGAGCAATCAGGTGATGATGTGCTCCCCTGGTTGATGGGTAAAATCTTTTCGCATATTCCGTAGCTCGGTTGAGGTCCGAGGTCAAGAAGTCACCTCTTCTTCTTCTTCTTCTTCATCATGTGATGATGACTCCTGATCACATGCTGGACTGGGTGGTGAATACATTGTTTCTTCATCTTGCTTCACCCTTCTTGCCTCTTTTTTGCTTTTTCTTTTGCTTACAGTGTCAACTGATATTGGTATGAATTGGTCCTCTGGTTTAGCTGCAGTTATTATCACAGTGGTTTGAGTAGCGACTGTACTTGTCACTGGGGGTGGTGTAGCTGCTGTGCTTGGAGCTGGGGTAGCCGCCCTGTCTGTTGCAGCCAAAGTTTGGGTAGCGACTATACTTGTTGCTGGGGGTGGTGTAGCTGCTGTGCTTGGAGCTGGGGTAGCCACGCTGTCTGTTGCAGTTGAAGTTTGAGTAGCTGCTGTACTTGTTGCTGGGTGTCATGGTTTACCAGGAGCTGTTTTGCTCCTTCTTAGTAACTGGTGCAAGCTCTGTGTTTTGACTTCCAGCCTGGGAAGAGAGCTGATAACACCGTTTGGTTTTAATTGTTGCTAAGTAATGTTTATTCTGGCCAAGGACTCTGTGAATCTCATGCTCTGCTGGGGACGAGGGAGGCCGGGAGGAAGCAGAGACAGGACACCTGACCCAAACTAGCCAAAGAGGTATTCCATACCACAGCACGTCATGCCTGGAGAGGTAACTGGGAGTTACCCGGAAGGGCAGGCTCTCTCTCTTCGGGGTCGAACTTGTTCGGCGGTGGTATTGTATTCTTTTGTTATTTTCTCTTATCAATATTATCATTGGCGGTAGCAGCAGTGATTTGTGTTATACCTTAGTTACTGGGCTGTTCTTATCTCAACCCGTGGGAGTTACATTCTCCTGATTCTCCTCCCCATCCCTCCGGGAGTGGGGAGGGTCGGGGGGGGGGTGGGGGTGGGGGGTGAGTGGACGACCTGTGTGGATTGGTTTAAACCACGACAGTTCCTTTTGGCGCCCAACGTGAAGCACGAAGGGTTGAGATAACGACAGATCTGAGCGGATTAATAGTCACTCGTCACAATGCTGATTTATTGGCTCTCAAAGCTGTTCCTCTTGGTCTCACAGGTTCAGAACTCTGTACGTTACATACAGCCGGTATTTGCTGTGGTACTGTTTTTCAAGTGTGGGGCTTGGGCTAAGGTTTTTGTCTCATTGTACTTTATTATAATGACTTGTAATACAATGGAATCATTGATCATGAAACTGATCGGGCTTATGTTCCCAGTGTGGTCACCACCTTTATACTTTGGGAGGTATATAATACAGGTGCTTAGCAATTTCACATCTTTTTTCTCCTTCTCGGGTGGTCAACCTGTGAAGGAAACATTCTTTTACCCTCCTAACACGGAGCTACCCCAGTTCCAAGCACAGCAGCTACACCACCCTCAGTGACAAGTACAGTAGCTACCCAAACTTTGGCTGCAACAGACAGCACGGCTACCCCAGCTCCAAGCACAGCAGCTACAGTAGCTGCGCTGTCCATTGCAGCCAAAGTTTGGGTAGTGACTGTACTCGTCGCTGGGGGTGGTGTAGCTGCTGTTCTTGGAGCTGGAGTAGCTGCGCTGTCTGTTGCTTTGCCCTCAGATCCAGGGACATTTTTTTCCTTTTGAAGGTGCTGGATAGTATTGAACAAGGCCCTGTAAGCATAGGCCAAGCCCCAGCACGTTGCCATGATTTGTCCGTCTCTGGTATGGCCAGACTGACAACACACCTCATTTAAGTGTTTTACTAATTCTTCCGGATTTTGCACTTGTTCGGTGGTGAAATTCCAAAGTACTGGAGGAGCCCACTGACCTAGATACTTGCCCATACTATCCCACACACCCTGCCAGTCATGGATGTCCAGCCTCAGGGAAAATCTCTTGGTCCTTCTATATCGTCGTTTAACCCCAGACAAGACTCAAAGCTGATTCTGCTTAACTCTTGATATCAGACGAAATGGTCATGGGCAAAACACACTCTGTATGCATGCCAACATGGTGATCCCCATCACAATAAGCAAACAGGTCTCAACAGTATTAAAAGGTCATTCAAAAACTCCAAAACTCTCAAATGATGTTGTAAATGGTCGCGGGGGGGGGGGGGGGGGGGTGGGGTGGGAGGGGGTGGGGGGGTGGGGGTGGAGCTGGGAGGATAAGAGTATGTCGCCTTCACATGTTGACCACCCGAGATGGAGAAAAAAGATGTGTACTTGCCAAGCACTTTTATTATATACCTCCCAAAATATAAAGGTGGTGACCACACTGGGAACATAAGCTAGATCAGTTTCATGATCAATGATTCTATTGTATTACAAGTCATTACCATAAAGTACAATGAGACAAGAACCTTAGCCCAAGCCCCACACTTGAAAAACACTACCACAGCAAATACCGGCTCTAAGTAAGGCACGATATACTGAGACTGTGAGATCAAGAGGAACAACTTTGAGATCCAATAAATCAGCATTGTGACAAGTGACTATTAATCTAAAAACAATGAATGCTTATCCCAAATACTATTAGACACACTCTGGTCAGATCTGTCATTATCTCAACCCATCATGCCCCACATTGGGCAAAAAGAACTGTCGTGGTTTAAACACAGCCACACAGCTCGTTCACTCACTCCCCCCCCTTCTTTCCTTCCCCCCCCCCCTTCTGCCCTCCCCACTCCCGGAGGGATGGGGAGGAGAATCTAGAGAATGTAACTCCCACGGGTTGAGATAAGAACAGTCCAGTAACTAAGGTATAACACAACTCACTACTGCTACCACAAAGGGTAATAATGATAAGAGAAAATAACAAGGGAAGAGAATACGATACCACCCACTGAAAACAAGTCCGACCCCCCCCCAGAAGAGGGCCCGTGCCCTCCCAGGTAACTCCCAGTTACCTCCCTGGGCATGACATGCTGTGGTATGGAATACCTCTTTGGCTAGCTTGGGTCAGGTGTCCTGTCTCTGCTTCCTCCTGGCCTCCCCTCTTCTCTGACAGATCATGAGACTCACAAAGTCCTTAGTCAGAGTAAACATTACTTAGCAACAACTAAAACCATGGGTGTTATCAGCTTTGTTCCCAGGCTGAACGTCAAAACCCAGCGTTGCACCAGCTACTAAGAAGGAGAAAAACTGACTGCTACTGCTAAACCCAGGACACTGAGCTATTTCTAGGATAAAATACATGGATGATGAGGTGGCGGACTGGAAATGTTGCCCAACCTGAAGACTCCAGGAAGCTATTCCTGGAAGCAGTGGGTGAGCCTGTGCACGAGCCTGGGAAAGTCTCACATTTAACAGGCCTCAGTTTACCTATCTATGAAAAAAGTATGTAGAGATCAGGACCAGCATGTGGGGAACCTTTACTCTTTGTAATGATTTTGACATCTTTGAAAAGAAAACTGTATTTTATGATCAGTTATTCTTTATTTCACTGGTATGACTGTGTGCATAGTTGACTTCTTAATTTTCAGCAGTAGATTTCCAAAACCTGGTTTACTTTCTCCCCCTTTTTATTTGTTTACTTAATCTCCAGCTAATTTTCCTCTTTGGAAGCTAGAGTTTTTCCAACATGATTTGGTAGAAGGACAATACAGCCCATCTGGAATATACTCCACACCCATCAGAAAATGTCCCTCACTCTCAGTTAAAAACAACAGCCTCCGAGATTTTGTTCCTTTCCAAAGAGCATCACCCTGTTTGGAGGGCAGGGGACGTGATCATAAAGATTTAACATGAATGTATCAACTACATTTTTTAAAAGTATGGTAAGAACTTATCTCCTGTGCTACATTCCAATCTGTTTTACATTTTAGCAAGAGTTAAACCTCTTAGAAAATGGAGGGCTGTAATGGAAATGTTGGCAGATGTAACTTTGACCCTAATGGAATTTCTAGATTCTGCTATAATAAATCTTGCTTAAAAAATTACATTGGGTGCAATGATTTGATTTAATTTTGTTGTAGTTTAAATAGCAAACACACAAACTCTTGTTACAAGGCAGATGTAATGGTGTTGCATTGTGGTTATTTCATAGTAAGTCAGACTTCCCTTTTTTAATTAAAAAAAAAAAGATAAAAGCAGGTGTAGTTTGATGAACGAAAACATTTTGTAAACATGTATGTGTGTTTCATATATGTCTTCACATAAATGCACGTACATACAAATATATCAGATTACATCTTCTTTTACCTTTAAATTTTTATGAACACAGGCATATGGCACATTTTCCTGCCTTGGATTTTTTGTCTGCACAGACAGGCTGGCTTGGCACTCCATGAGCATACACAGCTTTAAGTATCTAGCTGAGAAACTCTGAAATTAGAGCATCTGTGCCTGCAGAGCTCTGGGTGATTTGACCTCCCAGGAGGTCCCCTGTCTGGCCCCTGTCTCACCATGCCATGAATACATTTCCATCCATCTCCAGCTCTCATCACCTAGTCAGCTAATTCCTTTGAGCCCACTCTGCCTTATTAAAGTCACAGATCACTTTACCAAGTTTAATACTGCTGGCAGAGCAACAGTTCAGACAGGCTCACCACAATACCATCTTTCATTAGGGTGTTGGGTTTTTTTTTTCTCCTTTTCATGTTTTGATCTTCACAACTCCTAGCAATAAGCTGTAGGGTTGCCTCCAGATTCCTTCAGTAAACCCCTGGCATGGATACAAGTGCCATCACAGCTGCTGCAAAACCCGCTTCCAAAGGCAGCAGTGCTGCATGTAATAGGAAAGGACTTGTGGCACACTGAAAATATTTTTAATCAGAGGGGTGTGAGGCTAATTTTTTATTTGGAGAGTGCTTTTCCCCTCTACAGTCTGTTTTGCCTCCCCTGTTATGAAATATGGATGGTACCAGTTCCAGCATTTGGAGACTAACTGGCGGATCTGAGTGTCTCCAAAGATCCGCCTTGTACATACACCTAAACACTTCACTGAGCAATCTGTCAACATGTCAGCAACACATGTTTTGTAAAAGGCTTCCAGTGGGAGTAATGGCTCCCACCAGGACTCTGAAAATGCTTTGAATTCAGCAGATTTCTATTGCGGGCATTCCCTGGGGTGCCTTTTACAATGCCTACATTTCAGGAATTTGAGCCAGAGACCCCTGGGGGTTTCCTTTCATAATGCCTGAAAATGTAGGGTTATATTGTTGGAGGTCCCCATGGGGTCTTTATTAATACCTGAATTCTGAGGAACTAGAAATTACACAGGGCACTGCAGAGGCCTAGATCCACACCAGGAAGAGGAGAAAAACTCTGTGGGGAGATTTTTTTTCTTCATGCAAGAGTGAAAGAGAAGAATTTGCTAAAGGACAAAATTGAGTGTTTGAGCTTCCTTCATTTAATCTGCCTTCTAGAACACAATGCAAAAATCTGCAACGGGGAGGGGAAAAATGTATTTTGTATTTTAAAATCTTACTTTGATATTTTAAGGGATACGGAATATTGATTTTAAAAAACATCCCAAGCAGTATTGTTTAAAATGATTTTCTTATTTGCAATTGAAAACACCTCTTTGTACATTAAAGCTGTTAAATTCCTGTAGTTTTCTCATGTCATTAACATTAACTGTTTGAGGTCTGTTCTAGGTATTTGCCTGGACTGTGTGCCTTCCTCCTTGCTCTAAAGATAAATAAAAATAAACCTTGGAGACAATCCAATCCCTCAGTGTAGATTGCTGTTAGAGCTGTAGCTAGCCAGTGGAGAAAATCTGCCTAAGATTGGATTGCATTAAAAAAAAGTTTGCAGCAGTAGCCTGGTGGAACACGGAAAGGGGAGGCTTTGTTTAGATTTGTATGTAGTACTTCCTTATAAGCTAGAATACTGATTTATAAAGGCTATCTACTAAAGCTCGAGTCAGAGATACACAAATGAAAAATAGCATCTATTTTGTCATGGTTTTATCTAGGCAATAAGAAATGCCTCTGTACGTTGGGTATTGTTAACCTGTGGGACTCAATGCCACAAGCTGTTGCTCAGATCAATGCCCCTCTGCTGCTGTACAGGCGTTGTGGTTTAAGCCCAGCCAGTAGCTCAGAACCATGCAGCCGTTCACTAAAAGTCAAAAACACAGCACTGCACCAGCTACTAAGAAGGAGAAAGAAGGAGAAAAATGACTGTTGTAGTTGAACCCAGGACAACAGGAGAATTAGATCTTTCTGTGCATAAGCATATCCATGACGAAACTGTCTGTCAGGAGAAACCCTTTTGCATTTTCCCTGGTTAATCAAAGACAATGCAACTGAGAAGAATTAAATTGAAAGTTTTAATATTAGAGTATATTAGATTTGAGGCAGCAGTAGGAGGATTTATAAGATTGTCTGGATACAAATACTTAATATTATGGCATTTGCATTTATTTCTCATATACTGCTTTAATTGAGCATAAAGGTAAGGCTGTTTTTTCCTTTATGTAGTGCTTTGGTATGAATTATTTAACTCATATGTCATGCACATGTGCTTGGCTACAGGATGTATGGTTATATTTTCTTAAAAATTAAGGTAGAATTTTGAAAAACATCTCATTGCAATATTTGCACAATAAAACTGTAAGGATGTGAACTTCTGGAGAGAAACTAATAGCTAACTGCTTCTGTTGGGGCTGTCAGGGACATGATGTTCCAGTGTTAGTCCAGTGGCTTTAATTCCCATTTCTCTGTCGGACTTTAAGCACTGAGAAAAGCAAGGAGGGAGAATTCCTGATGCTCCTATTTCACACTTAGGAGCCTGAGTGATGCTTGTAGATCTGCCATTAAAAAACACTGCAGGTAGTGGAGACACTCTTCCCCCACCCTGCTCCCCAGTTTACCCTGGTGCCCCATACTCAGTACCACTGCTGATGGGGCCTTTCCAGAGCTTCTTCCATACAAATGACATCATCTGCAAGACAGCCTCACCAGGAAGAGATGAAGAAATTTTATCTTTACATCCCAGGGTCTGAGGCATATTTTGGGTTTGCATGTGATTTTTGTTTAGAGTTTTTTGTAATTGTATTTCTCAGTGAGCTTTTTTGTGTTAATGCCCCCTTCTTTCTCTGAGAGTAATAATAATTTGTTCTCTGCAATGCAGTTTTATGACCAAGCACTTCTGATCTTTTCAAACTTAGCTCTATTTTCTATATGTATTTTTAAAGCCTTCTTTACACCATAGGTGCTGTGGTG
This sequence comes from Lathamus discolor, assembly GCF_037157495.1. Lineage (NCBI taxonomy): Eukaryota > Metazoa > Chordata > Aves > Psittaciformes > Psittacidae > Lathamus > Lathamus discolor. Next base: position 28,524,689 of record NC_088908.1, read on the forward strand.
CTTAAGGAGCCCTTTGTGCTCCATGTGTGTGACAGTTTTGTTTGTACCTTAGTCTCTTTCTAAATTGTGATTCTGCCTCTTCTGCTCTTTGGTTGGGTGGAGGGCAGCTTATAGGTGAAACTGTTAATTCTTGAATGGCTTATACAGACCCTTGTAAATGCAAGATGATGATGGTTATGATGAATACATGAGTATGTGTAATAGAAGGTTAAAACCTATTAAGATCTTGATTATCTTGTTATTCTTGAAACTGCTTAAACTCTAAATCACCTATAAAAAAGGCATTTTTGTGTTGTATATAGAAGATATAAACCAGTTTATCATTGTCATTAGTGACAAGATGTTTGAGTGTTACTGTGGGAAGAGTGTCATAGAAGTCCTGGAAGAGGAGAAAGGAGATGAAGACAGATTGGTCTTAGCAAGAACTGATCAAATATGCTTTATTCTTCATCTGTGGTGGTATATTAGGATGACAGCAGGTCTATATTTTTATTGTAGGGATCTGGATGAGTGGAAAGAAGAGGCTACAGCCTTCGAGTCCTCGCTAAACTCTGCCCAGGGTCTCTGACCTGAAATCTTTTTCCCTCAAGTCTCGTGTATGAGGAGAGTCCTGGCACTGAAACATATAGATAGAATGTAGGTGATGGAAAGGTTTTATATGTGAAAATATGGTTTTGCCAGTCAGACAGGTCCTTAACCATGGCCATCACAATGGCTCTGCTGTCCTTGTCATTCTCTGTGGAAATTCAGGGTTTTCTAAAAAAATAAAAAGATCAAACCATTTCTAATGGTACCAGAGAGATTGTAGTTTAAAGCCACATCATTAAAAGTAAGTTTCTTTAAAGCACTGAATTCTGTTTATAAAAATAGACGGTGAACATATGGTACAACAGAAAAATCCATGTGGTCCTGAAAAAAAAGTAGAAAGTACTTTAACCTAAACCAGATGTGTGAAAAAGAGCTCCTAAATGTAACTAACTATTCTATGATTCTTTGTTCCTATAATCTTGCCTAGCAGGTAATTAGTATTGAGTGGGGGAAAGCTTCCCCTGTGGACCGTGACACCATAGACCTAAACTGGCATTTTTTCTCACATTAGATTTTTTTTAAAAAATCATTCTTTAAGAATTAACAGACTGCATTGAGGGTATTGTATATCTGAAAGCAAGTGCTGTGTACTTTTCTTCCCATACAGACACTGTGTACGGTGGGCAGGCAAGCAGTATTCTAGTGCCAGAGGACTAGAAATCAAATGTTGGGTATGGAAAAAAATCCATAACCTGAGAAACAAACATTAACCAGGGATTTCCACAACCCACTTTTGCTGTGATTTTGTTGGTTCCCATCCTGGAATAAGTGCATGTGTGGATATGCTAGTGAAATGAATAGGCCTTATTGAGGTAAGACATCATGGGGTTTTCCCCAGAGCAGCAACAGATTTCTTTGTGCATGGGCTGAAGTTTATGGGATTTTTCTCAGCTACTGAAATGGTGATGTGTTTGCTGGCTGTTTGAGCAGGAGAAGGGTATCCTGAAGCCCTGAGCACTGTTGCTGTGAATCACAGCTTATATCCTATCAAACAGACTAATGGGTCTCCTCTGCTGAAAGAGCTGGTAATTTGCCTTGTCATGACCACTGGTTATGAAAGGGGCAAGTCAGCTGAGAAGAAAGATGACTTTCTTGAAGGCATCATGTAAAAACTTTGACCTAATGCAAATACAGCCATTGCTGATCAACTTAGGCAGGTATGTGGTTCAGTTTAGAGGGTGCTTGTGTGGAAGGATGTTTTCTGCTTTCTCCTTATAGGCTTGAGAGCCTACTGGGTTACTGCTGTTGACCTCCCTTCTTTGATGTTCTAGTATAATTAAGCCCACAAATGTAATGAGGTCTGGTCTTTTTGGCCACTGCAATATGATTGAGAGTGACATTGGCCTTCTATGCCTTAAAGACAGATGTCTTCTTAACAGAGCAGTGCTCAGGAATGCCCATTTCATCCTCTTCTGCCCTTTCCAAGTTTGGCCAGTGCTCTCACCTGTTGGCTTCAGAAATACAGACAGCAATGTGGAAGACGAGTGCCAAAGCTAAAAGCACTGTGAGGTTGTTTGGGTAGGAAAAAGTGAGTAAAATTCATGGAGATAACATGCACCCACACACCACATGCTCACCTCTGTGCTCCTCAATCACATTGCTGACAGCAGGGTCAGAGCTATGTCCATGCCATGGGAGGCAGAGCCATAGCTGCTGGCACCGAGCACCCTCCAAACCACCAGCCCTGCCCTGGAAAAGTATAGGGAAAGGACAAAACCTGCTTCTTCTGGAAGCATATTTAAAAGATGGCTCCTGTGCTAAGTGGTGATGCCACATTTTGGGGTGTGGGTCAGTGTAGGACACTGAGAGCTGTCAGTTGCAGGCAGTTGGAGGAGCAGGCCTCTCATGAGCAAACTCCAGAAATGAAAAGGGGCAGGTTTTAACTTATAACCGAAACAAAAAGCCCTGCTGGCCTTGCAGTCCCAGGTGAAAGGAGCAGTGGTGAATGCAGGTTTCCCTGTTGTCCTGGGTTCAGCAGTAGCAGTAATTTTTTCTCCTTCTTAGTAGCCGGTGCAGTGCTGTGTTTTTGACTCACAGCCTGGAAACAGTGCTGATAACACCGATGTTTTTATTTGTTGCTCAGTAATGTTTAATCTGACCAAAGACTTTCTGAGTCTCATGATCTGCCAGGGAGGAGGGGAAGCCAGGAGGAAGCAGAGACAGGACACCTGACCCAAACTAGCCAAAGAGGTATTCCATACCACAGCACGTCCTGCCCAAACAAAAACTGTGGGGAGTTACCCAGAAGGCTCAGACCGCTTCTCCGGTCAGGCTGAGTATCGGTCTTCGGGTGGTAAGCAATTGTATTCTCTCCCCTTGTTATTTCCCTTATCATTATTATTATTGGTGGTAGCAGTAGCAGTTCTGTGTTATACCTTAGTTACTAGACTCTTCTTATGTCAACCTGTGGTAGTATACATGTCATGGTTTAAGACCAGCCAGTAACTTGCAGCTGCTCGCTCACACCTCACCTCCTTCCTCTCCCCCAGTCACGGAGGAATGGGGAGAAGAATCAAAATAATGCAACTCCCACGGGTTGAAATAAGAAAAGTGAGACAGTGTGCAGTGTTGGATTGTTGCCTGATGATGATGCCATGGAACTCATCTGGTCACTGCTGAGCTCCTCTGGTTTCATCAAAGTTCATTCTTTGTTGAGATGATGATCAGAGGGAAGTCAGGGCCAGTTCCTGGTTACCTGAAGACATCTAGTTGGTGGGCAATAAAAGTGCTATATGGCAGGAGGTGGGCATCTAGCTGATATGCTATAAAAGTATTATATAGCAGAAAACAGCATATAATTGAGTTCATTGGCTGGTTTCCCCTAAAATCAAATCCCCTTGAGGTACACATCGGCCTTCTCCATTTTCCGCATTACCCACCAAGTACATCCGGGTCCCTGAGCAAAAGCAATCCCACGAGTGGGTTTGCCTTTACCTGAAGCAGGAATAACCCAGACTGTCTTCCCCAGCAAATTCTTCATGTGCACCACAGGAACTTTGTCCCCCTCTACAATATGTAAAAGTTCTGACTGGGCTGGGCCAGCCCTGTTGGCAGATCCTCTGGTGTTGACCAACCAGGTTGCTTTTGGTAAATGTGTATCCCAACGTTTGAAAGTCCCACCGCCCATTTCTCTCAGTGTAGTTTTTAACAGCCCATTGTACCGTTCGATTTTCCCAGAGGCTGGTGCATGGTAGGGGATGTGATATACCCACTCAACGCCATGCTCTTTAGCCCAAGTGTCTATGAGGTTGTTAAGGAAATGAGTCCCATTTTCTGACTCAATTCTCTCTGGGGTGCCATATCGCCACAAAATCTGTTTCTCAAGGCCCAGGATAGTGTACCAGGCAGTGGCGAGGGGCACAGCGTATGTTTCCAGCCACCCGGTGGTTGCTTCCACCATGGTGAGCACATGGTGCTTGCCTTGGCAGGTTGGTGGGAGTGTGATATAGTCAATCTGCCAGGCCTCCCCATATTTATACTTCAGCCATCGTCCTCCATACCAAAGAGGCTTTAACCGTTTGGCTTGTTTAATTGCAGCACACGTTTCACAGTCATGAATAACCTGGGCAATAGTGTCCATTGTTAAGTCTACCCCTCAGTCACGAGCCCATCTGTATGTTGCATCTCTGCCCTGGTGGCCTGAAGTGTCATGGGCCCACCGTGCCAAAAATAATTCACCCTTATTTTGCCAAACTAAGTCCATCTGAGCCACTTCAATCTTAGCAGCATAATCCACCTGTTGGAATATCCAGCCCAGCACAGGCAACTGGGGTTGAAGCAGACCTCGGTGTGCAGGATGATGCCTCACAACAATGTGTAATACTGAGTGTCGTGGTTTAAAACTAGCCACACAGCTCGTTCACTCACTCCCCCCCCCTTTTCTCCCTCTTTCTTTCCTTCCCCCCTCACCCCCCCCCCCCCCTCCAACCCTGGAGGGATGGGGAGGAGAATCAAGAGAATGTAGCTCCCACATGTTGAGATAAGAACAGCCCAGTAACTAAGGTATAACACAAATCACTGCTGCTACCACCAATGATAATAATGATGAGAATATAACAAGGGAAGAGAATACGATACCACCCGCCAAATGAGTCCGACCCCCCTGAGAAGAGAGCCCGTGCCCTCCCGGATAACTCTCAGTTACCTCCCTGGGCATGATGTGCTGTAGTATGGAATACATCTTTGGCTAGCTTAGGTCAGGTGTCCTGTCTCTGCTTCCTCCCGGCCTCCCCTCATCGCTGGCAGAACATGAGACTCACAAAGTCCTTAGTCAGAGTAAACATTACTTATCAACAACTAAAACCATGGGTGTTATCAACTTTGTTCCCAGGCTGAACGTCAAAACCCAGCACTGCACCAGCTACTAAGAAGGAGAAAAACTGACTGTTACTGCTAAACCCAGGACAGTATCCACCCCTTATTCCATACCATTCACGTCATGCTCAGATCCTACATTTTCAATATGCCATCTCTCTTACATATATATATACATCCACATACACACACAGACAGAGAGAAAGAAATCATTACTTAGTGCATGGACCAATCCCTATAATGCTGTCAAGTCCATTCGGTCCATGATGTCAGGTTCCATCCCTTGTAGCAGTCTTTCAGGGCAGGAAAGGCTGTGTGCAGTGTTGCATCGTTGCCTGCTGATGCTGATCATTCCTTCACTGCAGAACTCGTCTGGTTCTATCAAAGTTCATTCTTTGATGGGATGTTGGTTGGAGGGAAGTCAGGGCCAGTCCCTGGTGACCTAAAGACATCTAGTTGATGGGCTATAAAAGTATTATAGAGCAGGCAACAGTATACAATTGAGCACATTGGCTGTTTTCCCCTAAAATCAAATCCCCTTGAGATACACATCGGACTTCCCCATCTTCCCGCATTACCCGCCAAGTATATCCGGGTCCCTGAGCAAAAGCAATCCCACGAGTGGGTTTGCCTTTACCTGAAGCAGGAATAACCCAGACTGTCTTCCCCAGCAAATTCTTCATGTGCACCACAGGAACTTTGTCCCCCTCTACAATATGTAAAAGTTCTGACTGGGCTGGGCCAGCCCTGTTGGCAGATCCTCTGGTGTTGACCAACCAGGTGGCCTTCGGTAAGTGTGCATCCCAATGCTTGAAAGTTCCCCACCCCTTGCTCTCTGTGTGGTTTTTAACAGCCCGTTGTACCACTCGATTTTCCCAGAGTCTGGTGCATGGCAGTGGATGTGATATACCCACTCAATGCCATGCTCTTTGGCCCAAGTGTCTATAAGGTTATTCCGGAAATGAGTCCCATTGTCGGACTCAATTCTTTCTGGGGTGCCGTGTCACCACAAAATCTGTTTCTCAAGGCCCAGGATAGTGTTCCGGGCAGTGGCGTGGGGCACAGCGTATGTTTCCAGCCACCCGGTGGTTGCTTCCACCATGGTGAGCACATGGTGCTTGCCTTGGGAGGTTGGTGGGAGTGTGATATAGTCAATCTGCCAGGCCTCCCCATATTTATACTTCAGCCATCGTCCTCCATACCAAAGAGGCTTTAACCATTTGGCTTGTTTAATTGCAGCACACGTTTCACAGTCATGAATAACCTGGGCAATAGTGTCCATTGTTAAGTCTACCCCTCAGTCACGAGCCCATCTATATGTTGCACCTCTGCCCTGATGGCCTGAAGTGTCATGGGCCCACCGGGCCAAAAATAATTCACCCTTATGTTGCCAACCTAAGCCCATCTGAGCCACTTCAATCTCAGCAGCTTTATGCACTTGTTGGTTGTTCTGGCGTTCTTCAGTAGCCCGACTCTTGGGTATATGAGCATCTACATGTCGTACCTTCACCACCAGGTTCTGCACCCGGGCAGCGATATCTTGCCGCAGTGCAGCAGCCCAGATGGGTTTCCCTCTGCGTTGCCAGTTGCTCTGTTTCCATTGCTGCAACCACCCTCACAGGGCATTTGCCACCATCCATGAGTCAGTATAAAGTACTGGCCACTTTTCTCGTTCAGCAATGTCCAGGGCCAGCTGGATATCATTCACCTTGGCAAACTGACTCCATTCACCCTCTCCTTCAGCAGTTTCTGCAACTTGTTGTCGAGGACTCCATATGGCTGCCTTCCATCTCCGATGCTTTCCCACAATACGGAAGGACCCATCAGTAAACAAGGCATACTGGTTTTTACTTTCTGACAGTTTATTATATGGTGGGGCCTCTTCAGCACACATTACCTCCTCCTCTGTTGTCATTCCAAAATCTTTGCCCTCTGGCCAGTCCATGATGACTTCTAGAATGCCTGGACGACTGGGATTTCCTATTCGAGCTCGTTGTGTAATTAGTGCAGCCCATTTACTGCACGTACCATCAGTTGCATGATGTGTAGAGGAGACCCTGCCTTTGAACATTCAGCCCAGCATGGGCAACCAGGTTGCCAGGAGGAGCTGTGCTTCAGTGCCAATCACTTCCAAAGCAGCTCAAACCCCTTCATAGGCTGCCAGTATCTCTTTCTCAGTTGGGGTATAGCTGGCCTCAGATCCTTTGTATCCCTGACTGCAAAAGCAGAGGTGTCGACCTCGAGTCTCCCCTGGAGCTTTCTCCCAGAGGCTCCAGGTAGGGCCAATCTCCCCAGCTGTGGTGTAAAGCACATTTTTCACATCTGGCCCGGTCCAGACTGGTCCAAGGGCTACTGCATGAACTATCTCACGTTTAATTTGCTCAAAGGCTTGTTGTTGCTCAGGACCCCATTTAAAATCATTCTTCTTCCGGGTCACATGACAGAGAGGGCTTACAATCAAGCTGTAATTTGGGATGTGCATTCTCCAGAACCCCACAGCACCCAAGAAAGCTTGCGTTTCTTTCTTATTAGTTGGTGCAGACATTGCTGTTATCTTGTTGATCACATCTGTGGGGATCTGTCTACGTCCATCTTGCCATTTTATGCCCAAAAATTGAATCTCCTGTGCAGGTCCCTTGACCTTATTCCATTTTATGGCAAAACCGGCTTTCAGCAGGATTTGGATTATTTTCCTCCCTTTCTCAAAGACTTCTTCCGCTGTATCGCCCCACACAATAATGTCATCAATGTATTGCAGGTGTTCTGGAGCTTGCCCCTGTTCCAGTGCAGTCTGGATCAATCCATGGCAGATGGTAGGGCTGTGTTTCCACCCCTGGGGCAGTCGGTTCCAAGTGAACTGGACACCCCTCCAAGTAAAAGCGAACTGTGGCCTGCACTCTGCTGCCAAAGGAATTGAGAAAAATGCATTGGCAATATCAATTGTGGCATACCACTTGGCTGCCTTTAACTCCAGTTCATACTGGAGTTCTAGCACATCCAGTATTGCAGCACACAATGGTGGTGTGTCTTCATTCAGGCCACGATAGTCTACTGTTAGTCTCCACTCTCCATTAGACAGCAAGGGAAGAGAATACAACCACTCACCACCTGCCGACCGATACCCAGCCCGACCCGAGCAACGATCTAGCCCTTCTGGATAACTCCCCCCAGTTTTATATACTGGTCATGACGTGCTGTGTTATGGCATACCCCTTTGGCTAGTTTGGGTCAGGTGTCCTGCCTCTGCTTCCTCCCAGCTTACCCTCCTCCCCAGCAAAGCATGAGACTGAGAAAGTAAACATTATTTAGCAACAACTAAAATCATCGGTGTTATCATCGTTGTTCCCAGGCTGAAAGTCAAAACCACAGCGCTGCACTAGCTACTAGGAAGGAGAAAAATGACTGCTACTGCTGAACCCAGGACACCCTGACAGGAATATATGTTCCTCTTTGGCAACTTCTGTCTGTGTCCAGTGCTAGCATGTATACTAGCAAATGCCATTTCTCGGGAACATCCTGGAGCTATTATTTTCCAAAATAGTTTTGGAAGTGAAAAAGCACTATTATTTCCTAGAAAGTTTGGTCTGCTTCTTGTGCATAAATTTTTAAATCATTGTCCTATGATTTCATTATGCCACTTATTTTTATTCTGTCTTTTAAAAATAAACATAAGTAAAGAATAATTAGGGAGAAATGCACTGCATTTGAAATGTAAATAGAAGTAAATGCTACGATGTGTCACACCAGTCAGTGATCAAATATCCAAATTTTAATCTTTACAGCTCAGTTAAATAAGAGATCCTTTTTCATAATTTAAGGTTCCCTTAATGATTCATGAAAGGTAAACTTGAACATTTAACTTCATTGCAATAATACAGCTAGTTTAATTTTTTATTATTTTTAAACCCACAGCCAGCATGCTGGATTAAGTTATTTGCAGTGTATTTTTAAAGCACATCTTGAAATATTAGCCATAACTTTCTGCTCTGTATAAAAAGGTGGGGGGAGGGGGGGGGGTATATGTCTGAAGTTTAATCATGTTTCTATTTGTCAGTCCCAGAGGAATTTTTTTTTTTTTTTTGCTGCTGAGCTCAAAGTTAGTAGCCAGGTTTGATCGCCTGCCCCATGGAGCAGTGCCCTATGTGAATTTGAAGTTTTCTCAACCCGGGAGGCCTGCAAATAAAGACTAGCCTCAGGTAGCCAGATCTCTCTTTCCCAAAGCAGCTCCTGGGGTGTTGCCTGAAGCAGTCCTTCTCAAATTGTTTCAGGCAATTGCTATAAACTATCTACCTCCACTACTGCCCCTCTTCCCCTCCTTCCCTCTCCTCCTCCTAGTATAAGGGAGGGTTTTGGAGTCCAGGAGTCCTATTTGACTTTAATTAAAAAAACAAGAAAAAAAAAACAGAAAAGCAGAGCAGTTTGTGGGGAACTGGCACAGGCTGTGGAAACAGGAGCCACAGCAAGACAAAACCCAATGGCCTTCTGTCCTGGGTTTAGCAGTAGCAGTCAGTTTTTCTCCTTCTTAGTAGCTGGTGCAGCTGTGTTTTGACTCTCAGCCTGGAAACAGAGCTGATAACACCGATGTTTTTAATCGTTGCTAAGTAATGTTTACTCTGACTAAGGACTTTGTGAGTCTCATGCTCTGCCAGGGACGAGGGGAGGCCGGGAGGAAGCAGAGACAGGACACCTGACCCAAGCTAGCCAAAGAGGTATTCCATACCACAGCACGTCATGCCCAGGGAGGTAACTGGGAGCTACCCGGAAGGGGCACAGGCTCTCTTCTGGGGGTCGGACTTGTAGTAGTAGCAGTAGTGATTTGTGTTATACCTTAGTTACTGGGCTGTTCTTATCTCAACCCATGGAAGTTACATTTTCTTGATTCTCCTCTCCATCCTTCTGGGAGTGGAAGGGGGGAAGGAAAGAAAGAGGGAGAAGCGGGGGGAGTGAGTGAATGAGCTGTGTGGCTGGGTTTAAACCACGACACCTTCAAAACTTTTTTCCCTTATTTTTCACCACAATAATTGGAGGATGTAAACAGTAATTAAAGGACCCCCTAGCTCCTAATTTTCTGTGTCTGGTCCTTTGATCTGGTTTATGTCAGGTAGGTATTTTCATTGTTCCTGTCATTTCTTTTATTCTCACCCAGCCCCTTTGATGTGAGCAATGATAATGTCCTGGTTTGAGCAGCTTTAATTCCAAAATAGGAGATGGGCAGGATAATAGTACTGGCCTTACATAATGCTCTTTCACACCTTACTTTTAAACTTGAGCATAATAGGTGTAAGTCGGAGCCTGGGGAGCATTAACCCTTTCCACGCAGGGGAACTGCTGAGGAGGCTAAGAGCCTATTGCTTTTGGAAATGTCAGCCAGGTTAATATTCTGTACATGCTTAAAGATGCATTTGCAAAAAATATTATTATTATTTTCCTGCAAATATGATGGATCTCTAAATATAATTACGAGGGAGTTTGTCCTAATTGTTCCCATGTGGGGAAAATGTGCTGAGAAAGAACAGTAAAGTTAATGCAGTTATTCTGACCGGCTTCACTTGGCAGCACAGTGAGAATCAGAGAATCATACAATAGTTAGGGTTAGAAAGGACCTTAAGATCATCTAGTTCCAACCCCCATGCCATGGGCAGGGACACCTCACACTAAACCATCTCACCCAAGGCTCTGTCCAACCTGGCCTTAAACACTGCCAGGGATGGAGCATTCACAACTTCCTTGGGCAACCCATTCCAGTGCCTCACCACCTTCAGAGTAAAGAACATTTTCCTTATATCTAACCTAAACTTCCCCTGTTTAAGTTTGAACCCATTACCCCTTGTCCTATCACTACAGTCCCTAATGAAGAGTCCCTCCCCAGCATCCCTATTCACAGAATCACAGAATCCCAAGGGTTGGAAGGGACCTAAAAAGATCATCTAGTCCAACCCCCCTGCAAGAGCAGGGTAACCTACAGTACATCACACAGGAACTTGTCCAGGCGGGCCTTGAATATCTCCAGTGTAGGAGACTCCACAACCCCCCTGGGCAACCTGTTCCAGTGCTCTGTCACTCTTACAGTAAAGAAGTTCTTCCTGATGTTAACGTGGAACTTCCTATGTTCCAGTTTACACCCATTGCCCCTTGTCCTATCACTGGATATCACTGAAAAAAGCCTAGCTCCATCATCCTGACACCTACCCTTTACATATTTGTAAACATTGATGAGGTCACCCCTCAGTCTCCTCTTCTCCAAGCTAAAGAGACCCAGCTCCCTCAGCCTCTCCTCATAAGGGAGATGTTCCACTCCCTTAATCATCTTTGTGGCTCTGCGCTGGACTCCTTCAAGTAATTCCCTGTCCTTCTTGAACAGAGGGGCCCAGAACTGGACGCAATATTCCAGATGCGGCCTCACCAAGGCTGAGTAGAGGGGGAGGAGAACCTCTCTTGACCTACTAACCACTCCCTTTCTAATGCACCCCAAGATGCCATTTGCCTTCTTGGCCGCAAGAGCACACTGCTGGCTCATGGTCATCCTCCTATCCACCAGGACCCCCAGGTCCCTTTCCCCTTCGCTACTTTCCAGCAGGTCAACCCCCAACCTGTACTGGTACATGGGGTTGTTCTTCCCCAGATGCAAGACTCTACACTTGCCCTTGTTAAATTTCATCAAGTTTCTCCCCACCCAACTCTCCAGCCTGTCCAGGTCTCGCTGAATGGCAGCACAGTCCTCTGGTGTGTCAGCCACTCCTCCCAGTTTTGTGTCATCAGCAAACTTGCTGAGGGTGCACTCAGTTCCCTCATCCAGGTCATTGATGAAAATATTAAACAGCACCGGTCCCAGCACCGACCCCTGAGGAACTCCACTAGTCACAGACCTCCAGCTAGATTCTGCGCCATTGACCACAACTCTCTGCCTTCTTCCTTTCAACCAGTTCTCGATCCACCTCACTACTTGATCGTCAAGCCCACACTTCTTTAGCTTATCTATGAGGATGCTGTGGGAGACAGTATCAAATGCCTTACTGAAATCAAGAAAAACTACATCTACCGCTCTACCATCATCCCTCCACCTAGTCACTTCCTCATAGAAGGCTATAAGGTTGGTCATACATGACTTCCCCCTCATAAAACCATGTTGGCTGTTCTTAATGACCCCCTCATCCTTGATATGCCTAGTGATGGAGTCAAGAATAAGTTGTTCCATCATCTTTCCAGGGATGGAGGTAAGGCTGACCGGTCTATAATTACCTGGGTCCTCCTTCTTGCCCTTCTTATAGATTGGTGTGACCTTTGCCATCCGCCAATCCTCAGGCACCTCGCCCGTTTCCCACGACTTACCAAAGATGATGGAAAGTGGCCTAGCAATGACCTCCGCCAGCTCCCTCAGCACCCGTGGGTGCATTCCATCCGGACCCATCGATTTACAGATGTCCAGATTGCATAGCTGATCCCTAACCCAATCCTCATCTACCAAAGCAAACTCCTCCTTTGTCCTGACTCCTTCTGGGGCTATAGAAATCCGGGGCCCTCGGGGAGAGTCTGCAGGAGTAAAGACAGAGGCAAAGAAGGCATTCAGCACCTCTGCCTTCTTTATATCCTCTGTCTCCAGGGCACCCACTTCGTTCAGCAGTGGGCCTATATTGCCTCTTGTGTTAGTTTTATTTGCTATGTATTTGAAGAAGCCCTTTCTATTGTCTTTAACCCGACTAGCAAGATTGAGTTCCAAGGAGGCCTTAGCTGTCCTAATTGCCTCCCTACATCCTCTAACAACTGTCCTATATTCCTCCCAAGCGGCCAGCCCCTCCTTACATAATCCATAGATTCTCCTTTTCCACTTGAGTTTGCCCAGCAGCTCCTTGTTTAACCACGCCGGTCTCCTAGATCCCTTACTTGACTTCCTACTCATTGGGACGCTCCGATCCTGAGCTTGGAAGAAGCGGTCCTTGAATGCTAACCAACTATCTTGAGCCCCTTTACCGCCTAGTACACTTTCCCATGAGACTTCCCTTAGCAGTTGACTGAAGAGGCCAAAGTTGGCCCTTCGGAAATCCAGAACTGTGGCTTTGCTAGGTATTCTATTCCTCCCACACAGGATCCTAAACTCCACCATCTCATGGTCACTGCAGCCAAGGCTGCCATTGACCGTCACCACTTTGACCAAACCCTCCTTGTTGGCGAGTACTAAATCTAGCAGCGCTGCTCTCCTAGTTGGTACGTCCACCATTTGCATTAAGAAATTATCATCAATGCACTCGAGGAACCTCCTAGACTGTGAATGACTGGCTGTGTGAGTCTTCCAGCAAATATCGGGGTAGTTAAAGTCCCCCACGACGACTAAGGCATGTAGTCGCGAGGCTACTTCCAGTTGCCTGTAGAAAGCCTCATCAACTCCTTCGTCCTGATCAGGAGGTCTGCAATAGACCCCCACAACTGTATCACCCGTGCCAGTCAGCCCCTTGATTCGTACCCACAGACATTCCACTTGCTCCTCATCCGACCCCGGACAGAACTCAATACATTCTAGTTGCTCTCTCACGTAAAGAGCAACTCCACCACCTCGCTTCGCTGACCTATCTTTCCTAAAAAGGACATAGCCATCCATGACCACATTCCAGTCATGTGAACTGTCCCACCATGTCTCTGTAATTGCCACTAGATCATAACCTTTAGCCTGCACACAGACTTCTAACTCCTCCTGTTTATTCCCCATGCTGCGTGCATTGGTGTACAGGCATTTCAGGGAGCCAGTCCTAGTACCCTTTTTCCCCTACGGGACAGGGTCTAAAAAGCTATCCTTTCCCACAAGTGAAACAAGAGATTGATAGTCCTCCTTAGCCCGCCATCCTTCAATCCCTAGCATGTTCCTCTTGGGCTTGTCCCCAACAGGCCCAGTTAAATCCCCTCCCCCCTTCATAACTAGTTTAAAGCCCTGTCAATAAGCCCTGCTAACTCCTGCCCCAAAACCCTTTTTTTTCTCTGGGACTGGTGTATCCCGCCTGTCACCAGCAAACCAGGTGTCACATACAGCAGCCCGTGACTGAAAAACCCAAACCCCTGCCTTTGGCACCAGTCACGTAGCCATACATTAACCTGCAGAGTCTTCTTATATATCCCTTCACCCTCGCTTGCAACAGGTATGGAGGCAAACACCACTTGCGCTCCAGACCCTTTAACCAGCCGTCCCAGGGCCCTGAAGTCTCTCTTCATTGCCCTTACGTTCCTCGTAATAATTTCGTCACTGCCAACCTGAAAAACCAGCAGCGGATAGTAGTGAGACGGCTGCACCAGTTCAGAGAGTTTCTTTTTAACATCTCTAATCCGAGCCCCAGGCAGGCAGCAGACCTCCCTGTGGGGTGGATCCGGTCGACAAATGGGCCCTTCTGTTCCCCTCAGAAGGGAGTCACCCACCACAATTACTCTTCTTTTCTTCTTGGTTGGGGAAGTTCTGAGGCATGTGGGTGAGTGACTAGCCCTGGGTGACTCACTAGATAGATTTGCCTCACCATCTCCAATCACCTGGCCCTGAATTTCCAAGACCTTGTACCTGTTATTCAAGGGCAATTGGGAGGGAGGAAGGGATTGTGAGGGTTTTCGCTTACCTCTCCGAGGAGGAACCTCCCTCCATCCATCCTTGTCCATTAAGCTCTCTCCTTCTGTCTGATGGTAGGAGGGAAGGGGATCCATAGCTTGTTGAACCACTTCCCTCTGCCCTTGCCTTAGGGTGTGGTTCCACCAATCTATTTCACTTTCACACTCTCTAATGGCTCTCAACCTTTCAACATCCTCCCTCAGTTCAGCCACCTGCCTGAGCAGGTCATTTATTTGCTCACAGCGAACACAAGCAGTGTCACTGGCTCCCTCCAATACAAGTGCCAGGCTCAGGCATTCGCTGCAGCCAGAGACCTGCACAGCTGCATGTCTGCAGGAAGGCTCAGTCTGGATACCCACATTAGTACTCACTACAGCTTTCGATCGTGTTGTAACCATGATCTATCTGGTCAATCAATCCGTCTATGTCTCTCAGCACTCCTTCCCCCTCCTGTACTCCAGGCGAGTCCTCTCGATGAGGCGGTTGGAACGCTTCCCTGCCCGCTCACCTGCCCGCTCGCCTGCCCGCGCAAACTGCCTCGACTCTCTGCCTCGACGCTCTCTGTTTGCTGGCTCTGTTCGCCGCGCTCCCTGGGAAGGTTTTTTAGCCACTTCCAGCTGGTGCCACGCCTCCTGGCTCCGCCCCCTGTGAGTCAGCCCCTCGCGGGAGCTGAACTTTCGAGTCCTGGGCAAGTCCTGTTGAGGACTTGAGGCTCCCTCCTCAGTGGCTCTTGTCGCTCTGAGGTGAGGCTCCTGGACGCTGATCTCTCCCCTCTCCGCTCCGGTGTTGCAGGCGTCCTCTCTCAAGCTACTCACCTCAGCAACTGATCGAGAGTATTCCAATAGTTCTATGTCCTTTTTATGTTGAGGACACCAGAACTGCACACAGTACTCCAAGTGAGGTCTCACGAGAGCACAGAAGAGCAGCAGGATCACCTCCTAAATGAATGAAGCATACTGTTTATTAGTGTATGTTAATAAACAGCTTATAAACTGTTAGCTTAGGTAGGACAGATGACAGTATGGAGGTTGTTAGTAACACTAGCAGGAGAAAAGGTCTGGAGGTTCTTATCGTTGTCGTGAAATCACAGAAGTCCATTCTGTCTCTGTGTACTGCCTCTTCATCGCAGGACATGCAAACAAATTAGCTGCATTCAGCCTCACTGAGCCAAGAAGGGTGTCACCTATGGCACTCCTCCAGCCAGACCATCTGAGGTGGTGTCCTGGTTTCAGCAGTAGTAGTCATTTTTCTCCTTGTTAGTTGCTGGTGCAGCGCTGTGTTTTGACTTTCGGCCTGGGAACTCTCTGGGAGTAGGGGGAGGGCAAGAAGGGGGGGAGTGGGAGAGCGACTGTGTGATTTATGGATGACTTTTGTTTAAACCACGACAGGTGGCACATGCAGGAACCCCTCTGCCACCCCCCTACCAGGCTGTCCAGTGTGGCACACAGCACCACATGCCATGCTTTTTGGGGTGGCACATGGCACCATGTGCCACACCATGCAGTGTGGGGTGGCCTCTGTGGCACCCCGGGGAGGCAGGTGGTGCTTGCAGAGCCCTATCCCCAGGGTGTCCCCAAGGAGGGTGGCAGCCTGCGGGAGGCCATGCACCGGGGGCTGCCCTGGGGACGTGCCACATTAGCACAGTCCCCATCTGCCTTGCTGGTGCCTCCTCCCTCTGGGCCCCAGCAACAATGGCTCTGCTTCTGCTGCCTTCACCCTGCCCAAGTGACATTTGCCAAGGTTCAGTCGTCACAACACAATTTGCTCGAGAAATGTGCCTGCAATTGCAAACAGGTAGCCCAGAATTTTCAAAGTTCAGGACTTGAGGCATCCACACCCTGTTTAACTCAGGAAGGGGGACTCAGCTTTCCTCAGTGCCTTTTATTTTAGCAGGATTTCTGACTATCTGGAAATTTAGAAAACTAGAGGTCTGCTGTTCAGCCACTTAAACCTTGATGTTTGAACATTTTGTCACTATTTTTCATGTTCAGAAGCAGATCTAAATGGACACAAACTAAAAAACCAAAACAAAACAAACCGCAAAACATTATCCCTGTTTTCTTGGGAGAATTAACTTGAGACAAGATACAAGAAATTGTCAATAAGAAATAACAAAGAAGCAGTGAGGACAGCAAAGGGCAAGTGTGGTAATGGGCAGAGGACAGTATGCAGCTTGATGTGTCTGATTATGTTTTAGCTTAATGCCTGCCTTTTCAGTTTCATTCACAAAATACATATGCATACACAACTCTATGACTGAAACAATTTCAGATGTGGATTTATACCCTCATGACACTAGCTCTTTTAGTTACATAAAATGTGCTATGCTTGTGTAGTTCTTAAATTAACAGCTGCTTATTAAATAGCTTTCAGGGAGATTCTTATTATACGGTATGGTCCTGCACCAGCAAAGTACTTCAGCAGATACCCAGCCTCAGCACATGACTAAACATATAAGCTCCTCAGCCTGCACTCGCTTAAACCTGGGCACATGTTTAAATACTTTGCTGAATAGGGGCCAAGACCAGATGTAGTGAATACCTATAATTAACTTTGCCAAATGGCTTACAATTAGCCACTTGTTTCCATGTGCTTTTAAATTTCCCACTTGATTAGCATTTGGGCTGAAGTTCTGTGTGTTTGTTCTTGTCTGCAGATCTCTTTTTTTTTCTTTTTAATTCAACCAGCTCCCTCAGAATATTTCTGAGTTAGGAGTGAAGGAGGAAAAATTCTCTTCCAGTTCTTCAAGTACAGTTTTTCTTTAATATCACTGTTTTTGTAGCTCTGGTGCAGCAAGGAAATAAAGGAAGAAAAGGTTGTAGAGCAAAATAATATTTTACTGGAGCTTCTAGAGTTGGAAAAAATGGACATACTTCTGAGATCTGGCAAAGGGACATGGAACCTGTAATCTTGTCCACTTTTTCCAGCTGTATCAGCTAATCTAATAAAAGCTTATAGGGCAAAGTAATTTCTTTTTTTTTTTAGACAGAGCAAAACAAACATTGAAAAGGGGAAAGTTGGCACTAACACATGAGTACTAGAGCCTTTCCTTGAGTTGGAAGGGAAAGAAAAAATTCCTCTTTCTAAAGAAACCCTATTTTAAGGGCTCGAGCATGCCCAGATAGCCTCTAGTTAGGTTTCAGTAGTCTGATGAAGCCTGCCTTTTTCATGATTTCACTGCACATACTCCCTGCCTGCCTTGGTTGGCAGCTGGGTAGCAGACCTCTGCAGCTGTGACAATTTGCCTGAGGGAGACTGTCTCATTGAAAGTTGCATTGTAAAATCCTCCAAAATGCTTCCCATAATATTAAGCACAGGAGAAAAACACAGGTGTGAAAAACTTCCACAGATCCCATGGGTTCAATGTCTCTTGGCAGCTTTTGTGGATTCGGTGTTACAACACAAATTTTAAACTTTCATTTATGAAAAAGAAGTTGTTCTGTCTTATGTCACAAAGAGAAGTGGTGAAAACCAGTGGCACTCACACCGCACCTGCCTTCACTGGGATGATGAGGACTGGTTATCTGCTGGTGAAGCCTGTCTACCTGCCATAACTCGGCAGCATACTCCAGCATGGAGAGGACACAGGTGTCCCTGATGCAGAGGCATGTCACTGGCCCAGCAGTGCTTTAGGAGCTCGTATTTTCTGAGTGAAGGCACAGTCTCATACTGTCCAAAAATGAGCACACAATGACTGATTCTGCTTCTGCTCAAAAAGAACTGTCGTGGTTTAAACAAAGTCAGCCATAAATCACACAGTCACTCTCTTCTTGCCCTCCCCCTACTCCTGGAGGGACAGAGAGGAGAATCGAAAAGAATGCAACTCCCACAGGTTGAGATAAGAACAGTTTAGTAACTAAGGTATAACACAAATCACTACTGCTACCACCAATAATAATAATGATAAGGGAAATAACAAGAGAAGAGAATACAACACCTCACCACCAGCCGACCCAAAACTCACTCCACCCCACCCGACCGAGCACTGACCGATACCTAGTCCAACCCTGCAATGAACTAGCCCTTCCGGGTAACTCCCCGTTACATCCTGGGCATGACGTGCTGTGGTATGTAATACCTCTTTGGTCAGTTTGGGTCAGGTGTCCTGTCTCTGCTTCCTCCTGGCCTCCCCTCCTCCCTGGCAAAGCATGAGGCTCAGAAAGTCCTTGGTCAGACTAAAACATTTGTGTTATCAGGTCTGTTCCCAGACCGAAAGTCAAAACACAGTGCTGCACCAGCTACTAAGAAGGAGAAAAATGACTGCTACTGCTGAACCCAGGACAAAGGGATTTGAAAACCCAAGTGGTGTCTCATTGAAATCAACCTTCCTAGATGTATGTGCGGTTTTATAATTTTCTCTTCCACTGGTTAAGTAGCTTAATTACTATTCGTCAGCACAAGCACATACGGAGATCCAGTCATGCTGGCAGTGCTGGATGACGAATATCCACATTTAAAGCAGAAAATAGACCACGTTGCAGAATTAAAACATTCTCTAGTTTGGGGGGTGGTAAGTTTTGTTTGTTTTGATTACAGAACTTTGAAATTGTTGGTTGAACATTTGAGAACAGAGAGGTTTAATTTTGCCCCCACTGGTACTCTTGGATCTTCTGGATTCCTCAGCTGTGGATTTGGAGCTGATATGGGGTGGCATCTACTTGGCCAAAAATGTTTGCAGTGCCATTAATAAGTGATTTTAATGGAGACCTTCTCACAGCAGAAGAGAAATCAGAGATAAATACTGTGTTTTAACAAAGATGATATATCTCCACAGTGTACATTAGTCAGTGAGTTAACCAAGCATAAATATTAAAAGAGACATTATCCCCAGTTGTGGTTTAAGCCCAGACAGTAACTCAGAACCACATAGCTCACTACCCTAATAATAATAAGGGAAATAACAAGGGGAGAGAATATAAAACTAAAAGGGAAAAAGGAAAAAAATAAACACAAGTGATGCACAATACAATTGCTCACCACCCACTGACTGATATCCAGCCCGACCAGAGCAGTGATCTGGGCCTTCCAGGTAACTCCCCCCAGCTTCTATACTGGGCATGACATGCTATGATACGGAATACCCCTTTGGCTAGTTTGAGCCAGGTGCCCCGTCTCTGCTTCCTTCCAGCTTCCCATGACCCTCCTCACTGGCAGAGCATGAGACTGAAACATCCTTAATCAGAGTGAGCACTACTTAGCAACTAAAACATTGGTGTGTTATCAGCATTATTCTCAAGCTAAAGTTGAAAACACAGCATTGCACCAGCTACTAGGAAGGAGTATAATAATGGTTAGAGCTGAACACAGGAGCAGAGAGGCTTTTACCACTTGGCTTGCTTAACTGCAGCACATGTTTCACATTTGTGAATAACCTGGGCAATAGTGTTGTTTCTTAAATCCACTCCTCGATCACGAGCCCATCTGTATGTTGCATCTCTGCCTTGATGAGCTCAAGTGTCATGGGACCACCAGGCCAAAAATAATTCACCCTTATGTTGCCAATCTAAGTCCATCTGAGCCACTTCAATCTTAGCAGCTTTATCCACTTGTCGGTTGTTCTGGTGTTCCTCAGTGGCCCAACTTTTGGATACATGGGCATCTACATGTCGTACCTTCACCACCAGGTTCTGCACCCAGGCAGTGATATCTTGCTGCAGTGCAGCAGCCCAGATGGGTTTCCCTCTGCATTGCCATTTGTTCTGCTCCCATTGTTGCAACCACCCCCACAGGGCATTTGCCACCATCCATGAGTCAGTGTAGAGATAAAGTACTGGCCACTTTTCTCGTTCAGCAATGTCCAAGGCCAGCTGGATGGCTTTCACCTCTGCAAAGTGACTCCATTCACCCTCTCCTTCACAGGATGTGCTAATTGTTGTAGGTTCTTCATACAGCTGCCTTCCATCTCCGATGCTTTCCCACAATGTGGCAGGACCCATCAGTAAACAAGGCATACTGCTTTTCAGTTTCTGACAGTTTGTTATATGGTGGGGCCTCTTCAGCATGCATCACCTCCTCCTCTGGTGACATTCCAAAATCTTTACCCTCTGGCCAGTCCATGATGACTTCCAGAATTCCTGGATGAATAGTATTTCCTATTTGAGCACGTTGTGTAATTAGTGCAGCCCACTTACTCCATGCAACATTCTGTTGCATGATGTTTATGGGTTTAAACTTAAAGAGGGGAAGTTTAGGTTAGATATAAGGAAGAAGTTCTTTACTGTGAGGGTGGTGAGGCACTAGAATGGGTTGCCTAAGGAATCTGAGAATGCTCCATCCCTGGCAGTGTTCAAGGCCAGGTTGGATGGAGTCTTGGGTGACATGGTTCAGTGCGAGGTGTCCCTGCCTACAGCAGGAGGGTTGGAACTACATGTTCTCAAGGTCAGTTCCAACCCTCACTATGCAATGATTCTATGGTTCCATACGTAGAGGAGACACTGCCTTTGAACATTCAGCCCAACATGGGCAACCAGGGTGCCAGGAGGAGCTGTGCTTCAGTGCCAATCACTTCTGAAGCAGCTCGACCCCCTTCATAGGCTGCCAGTATCTCTTTTTCAGTTGGGGTATAGCTGGCCTCAGATCCTTTGTATCCCTGACTGCATAAGCCAAGGGGTCAACCTTGAATCTCCCCTGGAGCTTTCTCCCAGAGGCTCCAAGTAGGACCATTCTCCCCGGCTGCAGTGTAAAGCAGATTTTTTACATCTGGCCCAGTCCAGACTGGTCCAAGGGCCACTGCATGAACTATCTCTTGTTTAATTTGCTCAAAGGCTTGTTGTTGCTCAGGGCCTCATTTGAAATCATTCTTCTTCCGGGTCACATGACAGAGAGGGCTTACAATCGAACTTTAATTTGGGATGTGCATTCTCCAGAACCCCACAACACCTGAGAAAGCTTGGGTTTCTATCTTATTAGTTGGTGCAGACATTGCTGTTATCTTGTTGATCACATCTGTGGGGATCTGGTGACATCCATCATGCCATTTTATCCCCATAAATTGAATCCTCTATGCAGAACCCTTGAACTTACTCCGTTTTATGGCAAAACTGGCCTTCAGCAGGATTTGAATGATTTTCCTCCCTTTCTCAAGAAGTTCTCCTGCTGTATCTCTGCACATAATGTCATCAATGTATTGCAGGTGTTCTGGAGCTTGCCCCTGGGGCAGTCAATTCCAAGTGTCCTGACATCCCTATAAGTAAAAACAAACTGTGTGTCGTGGTTTAAACCCAACCACACAGCTCATCCACTCACTCCCCCCCCTTTTTGCCCTCCCCCTGCTCCTGGAGGTATGGGAAGGAGAACTGAAAGAACGCAACTCCCACAGGTTGAGATAAGAACATTTTAGTAACTAAAGTATATCACAAACCACTACTGTTACCACCAATAATAACAATGATAAAGGAAATAACAAGGGAAGAGAATACAAAACCTCAACACCAGCCGACCAATAACTCGCCCCACTCTCAGCTCCAAATGAAGCTGGCTCCTTGGCTGAAGCGGCTGAAATATATCTACATTGCTCCGAACATTTATTATAGGTGTTGGCAACTGACTGGGTGTGTTAGGATGGAATGATGCCCCCCTCCCCCAACACCTCTAGTTTAAAGCCTCCTTGAGCAGTCTGACAAGCCTCCTACCAAAACTGCTCTTCCCCTTCTTTATCATCAGACCAGCTCTACCAGCCCCCAGTAGACCTCACCCACAAACTTCGGTCCTGTGTTCAAGACACCCAAACCCCTGACTATGATACCACCCTTTTAACCATTTACTAACCTGGCTAATCCTCCTAGCTTTTTTTAGGTCCTCCTCTGTGTCCTGGAGACTTGACAAAAAGACTGAACTCCAGATCCCCTAACCACCTCTCCCAGGGCTCTGTAATCTTTCTTTATGTTCCCCAGGCTACTACTATCTATATCCCTAGCACCCACATGGATCACTAGGAGTGTGTAATAGTCTGTGGGACTTACTAGAGCAGGCAGCCTCTCTGTAACATCCCTGACCTGTGTTCCCTGGTAAGCAACACACATCCCTTAAGACCAGGTCAGGCCAACAGACAAGCACTTCTGTCCCTTTCAAAGTAGGGTCCCGTACTACTATGCCCCACCACTTTTTCTTGGCAGCACCAGTAGAGATCTTTACCTGTGCATCAGCTGGCTGTTTCTGGTGCAAGTACACTTCCTCATTAGGCTCCTGCAGGATAGCAAAGCAGTTCTGCATGGGGACAACAGACTTAGGAGGAAATCCCTTACTTTTAACTGTCCTTTTCCTCCTTTTTTTTTTTGGTTTTTTTTTTTTTTGTCACTAGTTCCCAGCTTCCCCAGTTAACAGCCTCCTTCTTTCCTTCATGAGCTAGAGGGGAAGCTTGAAGCCCCTGCACAGTTTGTGGCTGCAAAAAGCAACCCTGCTTCCCCTCAACCACCCTGACATCTTGCAGCCCATTAATAGCATCCAGCAGCTCAGACACCTACTGCAGGAGGTGTTTCCACCAAGGAGCACTGAGTGCAGCCCTGCCCACTGTGCACCTTTCCCTTACAAGACCAGTACAGGCACTCTCTACACTTCGAGCTCTGCACTGCAGCCTCTCCTGTCACCTACTCTGTCTGGGTGCCTACGCTGACCACTGCTGGGGCAACCAGAGCAAAACTCCCAGACTAGGCCCTGGTCATACAACAGATACTTACCATCCCACCCACCTGCCCGAGCAAACTGCTCCATCACGTTCTCTGGGGCAGGTTTTTAACCACTCAGTGCTGGTGCTGCTGTTCCTGGCTCCGCCCCCTATGAGTCAGCTGCTCGCGTCAGCTGAGCTTCTGGCTCCTGGGCAGGTTCTGTTGAGGTCTTGAGGCTCTCTTGGTACTTCTTGCCGCTCTGAGTTGAGACTCCCGGACGCTGATCTTCCCCCCGCTCTGGTGTTGAAGGTGTCCTCTCTCGAACTACTCACCTCAGCAGTTGGTTTCATCACTTTTGTTATGAAGTGTTCTTGGCTGGGTGACCTTCTTTCTTTGAGAGCAGCAGTTCACACTGGATTTTGGCAAAATGGGTTTGATAGTCCTTGCTTTACTAATCACTAGCACCTAGATGACAGTAATTCACCCTCTAATACCCCCCCAAAACTTATTTATGCAGAACTTGACATGATTTGCAGTCTCTGTAAAGGAGGAATATAGGACTTAAGCAATGCCTAGAATTAATTTTTTTGACCTCCATTTCAGTTCAGACAACTAAGCTGTTCTTGCTATAACCTGGCACTTAGCACCTTAGAACAGTCACACTATCAATTCTGTGTCATTCATGTGTCTCCCTTGTAATGGAAAGGGGGGAAAATTGCAAAGGTTTAAGGCTGCCAGTAAAATTGATCTTAGTAGCAATAATAGTCCAATTTAAGCCAACACAGTCACAGCCTTTTTATTAATATTGGTTTACCATCATCCATTTTAATTGTAACATGTTGTCAATGAATGCCAACAAGCATCCCAAAGTCAGAGTACTTGTTTGAGGTTTGTAAACAACAACACACACAGGTTCAGAGGCATTATTTTACTTATTTGCTTCTGGAGACAGAAAAAAAAGTGCTGGCAACTCATAGTTTTGAGGGAGGTTTATTTCCCAACACCTGTTTTAGGGAAATGTGTGAATGGAAAATTTTGTTTCCATGAGTTTAGATAACATCTGCGTTAATATGGTATAGTGTAAGGATCATTAAAGTTCAGAGTATATTATCAGGTGTTCTCTAATGTACTTTTGATGAGCTTTAATGATGCTTGCTGTAGTGTTTTTTCATCTTTTCTCTCCCTCCCCCTTTTTTCTGCTTGATTTTAATAATGGCTTAACCCAGGTGGTAGACTCTATCCAGAAAGTGCACAAGGCAAATATTATTCCCTAGTACCAGCAAAATATCACAGATAGTCACTGAGTTCACTATGGTAGTTTGCCCAGGAGAGACAATCTTGGCTCTCCCTTTGGATGTCTGGACCTGCCCCCATTTGCAGTCTAATAATTTGGCTTTGGGAGTAGGTGGAGAAATGGCAGAAAGAAACAAAATTAAAAATGTAAGTGGAGAGGAAGGAGAGAAGCCAATAATGCATGGTAACTTTTAAAATTACTAATTAGAAAATAACATCATAGAATAGGATCCTAGAAAGTGTTCAAAATAGCAAGGCTGAGTATGTGCAAGGATAGAGATATTTCTCTTCAGATATCTTGGGTTACAGGTTGGTTGTGATTCATGCTAGAAAATACTTTTGCTTTTTTGAAATAACTGCTATTTCTTCTCAGTATTTATCTTTTATAGCTCCCTTAATCTGCACTACCAGTCAGAAAACTTATTTTAAAAGACATAGTTTCATGGTCCTTTTTATGCCATCCAATTACACAGAAAAGCAAGCTTTAAAGTAAGTGTCACAGATACACTGTAGCTTCATTGAGTAGAGATGCCATACAAAAGTGCAAAAGCAAAAATACAGGCAACAGTGAAAGAAAAATACTATGAATACCTTCAACTGAGCATGTTCTTTGTAGTAGCTAGTTTGTAGAGTATCAGGTATCACTCACTGTGTGTAGTTAAGATTTCCTGGCAGTAGCCAGCACCTGTGCCACAAGCAAGAGTAAATCATGTTGTGTTGGTTATTTAAAAGATCATCTTTTGTAAGTTTACCCAGGTTTGCAAGCACATGGGAAGAAGGGGGTTCTTTGTTTTCTTTTTGCTTGGATTTTTTTTCTTCCCCCCCCCCCCCCCCCCAAATTTCTGCTTCATTGTTTGCAGAAGAATTCAAAAGTAAAGTACTTGGGAAGAAAATTAGGCTGTTAGGTTGCTCTTGGCTGCACTATACTGAAAGCTGTATTTTGCAAATGTAATCTGTAACAGCAAATGGTGTACAAAGGGAAAGGAGTCATGTTGTTGCACACAATGTTTTCCGTGTTCTGTACATAAATAATTTTGTGCTCTCCCCTTCTCAATGTCTTTCTCCAGGCAGCAGTTGACCATGAACCCCTGTTGCCCAAGGGCTGGCGTGTGGCGTGGGGAGACCTTTCTCAACAAAGGGTGCTGCTGGTGGGGAGGCTCGAGTGTGGCTTCCCACCAGTGGCCATTTTGTCTGTAATTGTCTTTGAGGCTGTTTCTACTTTCTGAAAGCACTTTGCACCATCTTTTAATCTACCCACATCTGCCCCTTTTAGGCTGCAGCAGCCCCTTAATATTTTCCACAGATGGGGCAAGACTGGAAGGATGCAGTGCATGTCTCCTAAAATGGAAATGAAAAACCTTAGTGATATCTGACCTGAAACTGTTTTAGATTTGTCTTGGAAAAAAAGAGGCTTTTTAGTGGTCTTTTACAGTTTTCCTCCCCAGTGAGATGCATTTTGTGTCAGCTGTTTCTATATTAACAAAGTATCCTGAAATAACTGCTCTTGGCTTGTCAGCATCTGGCAGCCTCTCCTCCTGGAGCAGGCAACACCAAGGTCCTGCACGAGGCAAAGGACCTCAGCCCATCTCACCCCAGTGAGGAGGGGGGTGCTCAGCCCGGCTGGGGTCACAAGTGGGGCAGCCCACATGGATTGCTTCTGATGTGCCCGGCCCATGTGTGCACACTGATTAGATTTCTGTTCTTGTCAGTCCATTAAACCTCCCAAAGTGATTTGCTCTCCCCAGAGAATCCAGGGAGAAGGGGTGTAAATGTAAAAAGAGAAAGAAGGAGGAAAATAAGGAAGGGCTGTCAGGGGGAGAGTGTGAACCAAAAATGAGTAAAACAGAGCTGCTGAATCCAATAGCCAAGTATTACATTATAGACTCCCAGTTTGGATATAAACAAAATGTTTCCTTAGAGCAGAACTGCATCCAAAAATTGGAAAAGTTGTTTTCCAGAGCTGAAACAGCCACACTCTTTGCTGCCTTAAGAGGGAGAGAGAGTGGCTTACCCCTTGCACTCCTGTCCTCACCCCCAGCCCTCTCCGCACACCCATGCACCTGTCAGTCCCCAGTTTGCACAGCGAGCAGCTGGCAGAGGGGCTGCTTATATATCACAGTTGTAGCCCTGGGTGACTGCTGCTGCCCAGGGCAGGCAGCTGGCTGGCCTGGCTCCTGCAGAAATTGTGCCTCTCAAAGCTGCTGAGCCCTGCCCTCCCTTGGGTCAGGCCTGTGGGTGCTGTCATGGCAACTGGGGCTGCAAAAGCCCAGCCCCTCATGTCAGGACAAGCACCATTTTCTGCCACCCACCTTGTCTCTGCTGGCTGCCCTGGGTTCATCTGCCTGGCTCCAGATGGGTGGGTTTTGCAGGCTGGTGGTGTGGCTCATGCAGTGCTGTGTGACGGTGACCACATGGCAGTGGCTTCCCCTAACGTCCCTTCAAGGGGGCCTGGGACAGAGCAGGGCAAGACTGGGGCTCTTGAAGGGTTTCAGGTCAACCAGGTTCTTGGTTTTGAGGAGTCTCCATCTCTTACAATATCATTCAGCTAAATGGAGAGCATTTTCTAACAAAACAAAACAGAAAAAAAACATGGCGAAAGAACATGAATGTTGTCACCAAAGTTAATAAAAGTAAGGAAATTAATACTTATAGTTGACCTCCAATACATAGGCACAGTGGGGTGTAGCAAGGAAGTAGTTAGGCACCATGGTGAGCCTTAGCTGTGAATTACCTTATTTTTATTAACTTTCTGACAACCTCAGTGAGTTTCCTTTCTTTTTATGAAGTAATTTAAAAAGCTAATCAGATAATGTAATTAAAATACATAATTACACAATCTCAGAGTTTTTAATAATTAGTGCACATGGTAAATATTGTTATCTGATAACACTTTGTGCAAAAAATCTGATAGGAAATTGTGTAGGTGGTGTGTTAGGAGGAAATTGTGTTAGGAGATGTCTGCTTTCCAGTGTCTGCAATGGAAGCTTCTCTAACAATATTAGATAGTAATTGTTTTCAAATGGAAAATATAGTGAAACTCTAAAATAATGACTCAGTTGTCTTTTTTTTATAATTTTGCATGTATTGGGCAGCTGGTATGTGTTGACACGGTGTGTTTCTGTGCATTTATAATGGCTCTTTCCTTTGTGCTCACACCTCTGCTTCATATTTTGTTAGGCACCACCCACTAGAAAATGGGGTTTTTGATTCAAAGTAACACAGTAAAAATAATGAAAAAAAAAAAAAAGTCAAATCAGATCCAGTATCTTAATTCCAGCCAAAGAATTGAATTAACATGGAGTCACTCTTAAGCCTATGTACAGTGACTGCAGGGTAGATGTTGCAACCTTCCTGATGTCAGGTAGCCAGGAGGTCTAGGGCCATGGTTATGTTCTTGGGAAATCCAAAGATACAGCCTGATGTGTCTTTAACAGTGAACTCCTAGAAATCCAGGAACCCAAACTCTAAAGTGAATTGTTTGGAATCACAGTTACTGCTGTATGTCAGTCTAATATTTACTACTCAGAAGATTAGTTTTATACTCAGATGCTCTATGGCTGAGGTGGAGTTTCCATGTTTCAACAGAAGACGTTGAACTCTTATCTTAAATACAGACAGGTAATTTGGTGTTGATGGGGAACTGAGGTTGGTACTATCATAACTCTTAGTACTTGTACTTTCATGTGCTAAACTGAGTATGAGATGGAGGAAGTGGAATTCAATTTCACAAGTAATTCTGGCTAAAGATGTGAGGGAGCAGTTACTGAATTTTCATTCAAACCATTCACTTCTCCATTTTTGTTTGTTTATACAAGGGTGAGATGAGCTGAAAATACTGTTTCAGACAGCAGTCCAGGTTATCTGGGGTCAGAAAATTGTTTTATCCTGATTTTTTTTGCCTTATTGACCAGAATTGAAATAATAGAAAAGCCTTGACAAACCAAAAAAATAATATGTGAATAT
This sequence comes from Lathamus discolor, assembly GCF_037157495.1. Taxonomy (NCBI): domain Eukaryota; kingdom Metazoa; phylum Chordata; class Aves; order Psittaciformes; family Psittacidae; genus Lathamus; species Lathamus discolor. The sequence continues at coordinate 28,553,030 of NC_088908.1, forward strand.
GTATCTGGGGTGCCTTGTTCTGTCACTCTCCTGTGGGAGACACCAGAGTTGCCCAGTCTGCGGTTCTGTCTGGGCAGGGAGCTGCAGCTGTCGGCCTGGAAAAGGGACATGCTAAAACTAAATGGATTTGTGGAGGGGGCAAGGGTTTTTCAGTATTTGGGGGTATTTATGATAGTACAGGTTTGGGAAGTGAAGCTGGTCTGAGCTTTAAAACTTTTTGTGTTTTTTATGAAAACAATAATTTTTCACCCCCCAAATTTAAATTGCCTAATTATGACCAGCTTATTGACAATATTTACTCTTTTAAACAGTCAGAGTGTGAGTTTATGCAGCTTAAAGTCACTGCTTTGCTCTTTATGACAGTAGAAACAGGATGGAGTTTCTTCCTGGTATCTGCCAGTTGCATTTCAGTAGTTTTTGTAACTTTTCTCTGCCACACCATACATGAGGTTTCTGTGCATGTGAGACACCCCACACCAGAGATCTAGGTGCAGGTACAAAACCTTTTCACATCTGGAGAAAAACAGCAACAAAAATATTAATTTACCTGAGGTGGGGAAGGGGCACATGTTTGCAGCCATTAACTAGCTGGAGACATTCTCTTGAACAGCTCTGGTTCTGGAAGTACATGTGTGTCTATTAAACCTCTGATGCCTGATTTCCCCAAGACTGTTTGTTTGTTTTTTGTTGTTATTCTTTTGTGTTTTGCTGTTGCAGTTTTGATTTTTTGACCACTTTTTCCTGTGCAGGGACTATGCCCATACCCCAAACACCCACCTCCAGCTTCCACACACTTTTTAATTTAGCACTCTACTATAGAAAGCTGAAAGCTTTTTGTATCTGTAGTATCAAAATTCATTTTTCTAGGGTAAATTCAATTTCTCTCTCCCCACTGCCTCCTCATTCCTTTTACTGTGTTGCTTAGTCTGTAATGTTACCATCTACATTTCTGTAAGCATAGCCAGTCCTCATCATGTAGATAAAGCTAGAGAGAAAGCTATTGACTATAGCTTTTCCCTTTATTTCATTTAATTCTCTGATATCAGTGCCAGTGTTTGTGTGAGGCCGCTCTCAAATGGAAGGAGTGCTCTTTGAGAGAGATGGTGGGAAAGATATAATTTGTTTGCAGGTGCCAAGACATTTGCTGTTCCTCTTTCTCTTCAGGGATAAATTGGGATGATTCAGTGTACACTCCAACCCTAATTTTAATCCTGTTTAAGTAAATAACTGTGCCCTGCACCTTTCCTCATTATAAATTCATTCGCTCATGTATCTGTGGTCAAGGCACTGAGACAGTTACTAACTAGAATAAATTGTACAATTCACATTTGTGGGAGGTAACAAACCAACCACAAACATGCAGGCAGAAGGAAACCTACATCGTTGATTAAACTAGAGCTATCTGAATACAGACAATTGGCACCTAAGACTTAATTCAGGAGGAAGACACCTTTGCTTTCAGGGAAATGTAAGGAAATTGCCATCCTGTTGCGGTAAATGGGCAGTGTGGTACCTGCAGCTGAGGTGGGAAGTGCAGCTGTGTCTGGCAGGTAGGTTCCTGCAGGGCTCTGTGTGTCCCTTGGCAGGAGCGCACAGGGCAGAAGGGGGTCTTGTCTCCTGGTTGGATTCGCTTTGGCTCCCAAGCTGTGCTCCCCCTGCCTGCCTGCCTGCCTGCCCGCACTGATGATCATCCTCCCTACGGGAGCCTTTCTTCATCCAGAGTGTGGTCGGTGCTGTCTGACATCCTGAGAAGCCCCTAAAGAATTTAGAGAGCCTCAAAAAGTCTTTCTGTAGGCTTGTGGTGTAGTAGATGGGGCACAGTGTGGGCTGATCTCACTGCCTGGTGCCTGCAGGAGAGGGCTATCTGGTGTACTGTGTCCCTGTGGTGCTGTGGAGTGGGCACCACTGGAGTCATCCCCTGCAGCCTGCATGGGCACTCGGTGTGGTTGGGTGCAGGATCCCTCCTTGGGCTGTACCAGAGTGGGCATGAGCCCTGGGGAACAGACCTTAGCTGTCACTGCAGCTCTTCTTTTGAAAACCTCAGCGTGCAGTCACATGAGTTGTCATTGAACCCTGGATGTTGTTTTTTACTGTTTGTTTATTGCTGAGTAATTTCAGCCAATGTGTTTTTCAGCATTAGGTCTATTCATCATGAATGTCAACACATTAAGTTCATAAATTTTCTGACCTAGATCAAAATGAGAGTCTGGAACAGGCTACTCTTTCTAACTTAACAAGCTGGTTTAATTTTCCCCTGCAACTTAATCTAATAATATGACCAGCTTTAAATTCCTCTGGCTGGAAGGCTTGGCAATAAAGTCCTGTGCAGGGCTAAGGTTTGAAACATGAGGTTTTTCTCAGGTTTGGAACATGGCAATTGATGTCTCTTCTACTGAGCACTGATGGTAATTACTCAGGAGCAAAAGTCTGTTCTTGGGAAAGTACCTTTCATATGCTGAAGACAGAGACTGCAAACCCATTTTCCTAGAGGTCAGGTCACTGCTTAGCATTAGTTGAAGATCTAACTATAGAAAGCCACCCTAGCAATCCAGTCACTTTTGGTGACCCCAGCCAGAAGACACAGAGCATTTGTGGGGTCTGGTCCCAGTTTTCTCCCTTCTTAAGTGTTTCTTTTGGCTCAGAGTTGATACATGGCTGAAAAGTTGAAACAAAACTCTGCAGAAATGGAAATGCTGCTGTGATATTGTCTACCAGCACAGAAGCAGATATGCATTTGTCTTAGCAGTAGCAGCAGCTTATTGCAGAGGGCTTGGCAAAACTCTCCCTGTCCTAGTTTGCCACTGCCCCAGTTTTAAAGTTACTTGTTTCTCCAGACTGCTGCCCATGCCACCAGAAGGAGCTGACTTGATTCTGCACAAGCTGAATATCCTGTGGGAAAGTGCTGCCTGTCCTTGTCAGAGCTGGCTTCCAGGTCTCCCTGCTCACCATGCAGGATATGACCCTTAAATGAATTTTATGAATGAGCTAAATGGATTGTAATTGATGATGTAATCTTCACTTGAAAGTACAATTCAGAAACATGAAAACGAGCACAGTAAAGCATTAAATTAAATCACACCAATCTGGTCAGTTCATGGAGAAAAGTATTTTTCTCTTTAATTTTGGTTTCTGTATTCATTGAATTTCTCCAAACAGCAGCTAGTCTGTATGTCTGATGCTCAGTTAATGGTATGAACTCAGGGAAGGAGCTTGAGCCAAGTCTGCCTGACCACATATGCCTGAGGGTGCTCAGCAAAACAGCCAGAGAACAGGTGCCTGCTGTATTTGAGAGCTGCCTGATCTGATGGGAGGGAGGAAATCATAAATCTAGGAAATTCATTTCATGTATTTCATCCCACCAGAAAGGCTCTTCCACTGGTCACATCTCCACAAGTGGTTCAGTGTTTCAATGCTTGGGTTTGTGCTGTATGGGAAGCACCCTTCATGCTAGCAGCAACAAAACATGAGGAAGGGAACACACCCCTCCATTCCACCACTCCAGGCTGGGTCTTTGGCTCTGCAAAGGAGGTAGTGAAGGGGCTGGGGTGGTCCTGGTCCTGCGGTGATGAGGACAGGCTCTACAAATCTGCTCTGGGCTCTGCTCAGAACATTGCAACCAACCCCCTTGTATCCTTAGGTTTAGATAAAAAATGAAGCAGGCAAAGCTATTAACCACTGCATGTTGTCTCTTTGTTTTGTATAATCAGGTGTTGAAATTATGATAAATGTTGATATCAAGTAGCAATAAGCGCAGAATATAATTGTGTGAGCCAATAGGGTCATATGAAGTTTGTGCTTTGGCTAACATAATATGAAGAGATGCTACTAACAATATTACCATTTATTATAACTAATTTTATAGCTAATTATTATAAGTAATATTTTTTCTACTAGGATTATTTTCCTAAGGGCTTTGTCATTCCTTATGCTTGAAAGTTGTACAGTATGTATGACAATAGCTGAAACTAATTTTGTAGGATTCTCTCAGTGTGACTACTGCATTCATGATGTGTGCATGTGACGCTGTATATGGTTTTGTTCTTTTACATCTGTCTTGCATGATGCCTTCTTGCTAAATGCTCTACAAGTATCAAAGCAGGCAGGAATGGCACAGCACCCTCTCAGCAGCAGGGTAAGCATGAGCAGCAAGCTCTTAAAATCTTTCTGCTAATTCATTGATAATTTTGCTGGCATCATCTTCTCATCTTGCTTAAAAAAAAGGATGAATGTGCATTTGTACATTTCTGAAGAGCAAATTGCTAGAAAAATATATTTATAATTGTGGAGGATTGGCTTGTCGAAAAAGGTCAAAAGGTCACGTTCCCATCAACGAGCTGAAACAAGACATCTGTGTAGAACATGGTGCAAACCTCTCATGCCAGATAATGAGGAACTGAAGGACACCGGCAAACAGCAACATACTATGACCAATCACAGCCAAGGCCACTAAGTGATAAGTGCATGAGAAGGAGGATGGTGGGGGGGTGCATGGTGTAGCTGCAAAAATATGGAGCTTACACAATGCCTTATTTGTGCCAGAACCAATCAAGTGCCTAGTATTTGCATATTCACTGTTATATTAACCGAAGGTAGAAGCCCAATAAATGAGACTTGTTGATCATCATCTGATGTGCTTGTCTCCCGTCGATTCCCACATATAATCCTAACATTTTGGTGGAAATAGGGTGAGTTGTTATTGATTCGCAGAGCATGACAAAATATCACTGCATGAATTAGCAAACAGCTGTTTCTAATTTGAGTTTAGAACTGTACACAAAGGAACTTGTTTTAGTGTTCACTCCTTTCATTTATAATGAATTTTAATTACTGCTACAGGTGAGAAAAATGTAGAAACAAGCTTGTATCTTGTGGAAGAAAGAAAGGAGAGACAGATGCTAACAGATTTACAGTCTGTGATAAAAGAAATGTTTTGGTACACTTTAAATGTAATTAGTAAACAGCTGTTTTCAGTCCCAAGTCCATGATTGCACAGCAGAATATAGTATCTCCTGCTTTTCCAAGGGAGTAAAGAAAAACAGTGATTTAACTCTGAAAGCATTTAGTTTATTCCTAGATCTAACATAAAACTTTCTCCTCCACCCCTTACTATGCCATTTATTGAAGTGTGAAATAACTTATTTAATATGTTAATTTTTTATTACCAGCAAAATACAGGTGGCTTGAAAAAAGAAAAGAATAATGTTAAAAATAACTTCCTGATTTTATCATCAGCGGTCATTACTGAGTCTTGATATCTCTGCTAATGGGAGGCAAGGGCTCAGGCATGTATTACTCTGGCTTAACAAGTTTCTGTGTATCAGCTAAGCTTTAATAGACATCTCTGTGTACTTTTAACTTGCAGCATAAAAAAGACTAATGAGATGTATCTTTGATCACTACAAAAAGGTTTAAACAAAGACAATGAGGTTTAAAATATGTGTAACCACGTATCTGCGGCAGACACCCCAGCAAGTTTAATGTTTGAAATTCTGCACTACAGCTTGTGCTGTACCAAGTTGCTCTCTGCATGAGAAGAAAAATTAGATTAAATATACTTTCCATTGAGCCAGATATCTGTCTGTCTTTTTTAAAAACTTCACTTAAAAATGAATTGCAGTGCAAAGATGAAAAAGTTCAAAAAGAGTCACTAACTGGTAATTTAGTCCAATAAAAATGCTTACCACATAAGGCCAGGTTGGACGAATCCTTGGGTGGAATGGTTTAGTGTGAGATGTCCCTGCCCCTGGCAGGGGGGTTGGTACTAGATGCTCTTAAGGTCCTTTCCAACCCTAACTATTCTATGATTCTATAATTAACTGAGAAGGAAAATCTGAAGTATTTTACTGGAGTAATATTTCAGTGGGAAGATATATTCTAGATGTGGTGTGACACATCTAGCAACGATGGTTAGAGTAATAATTCTACATTAATGCAATCAAAGGAGTGTAGCAGAGTGAGAAAAATCACTTTCAATGTCAGTAGCCCTCAGGATACATGTGTGGGTCATGAAACTTAACGGTCCAAACTTGATAATCAAAGTGGTACAGTAATTTAGCAACTTAATGTTCAGCACCTTTACAGGAATGCAAGCATTTATCATCATCACTGAGGAGCTATTTCCATCCTCAATGCATTCAATAAATGTATTTTTCCTTCTAATAAGAGCAATTTGGCCAAACTGTAGTATAAATCATACTTCATTCTCTGTTTATTTTCTAGGTAACAGCAGCTAAGTTCAGAAATAAACTCATGAAGCTAAAACAATAAAATTAAGTCTTAAAAAATGTGATCTCTCTTAGAAAAGAGACAAACAGCACATCACAGATTGCCAGGAGTGAGCAGCACTGCTGTCTCAGCATACACTAATGACACTGATATATTCATAATTTCAGAGTTATTTTACTGTGGGAATCGCCGGGAGACGAGCTCATCAGATGATGACCAACAAGTCTCAGTTTATTGCTAAGCAGATGGATACTTATATACCTTGCATACAGAGATCATTGGCTTATAGCTTTTACATGTTACAAGATCATTGGTTTATAGCTTCTACATTTTTGCAGCTACACTGTACACCCCCCCACCATCCTCCTTCTCATGCACTTATCACTTAGTGGCCTTGGCTGTGATTGGTCATAGTATGTTGCTGTTTGCCGGTGTCCTTCATTTCCTCATTATCTGGCGTGAGAGGTTTGCATCATGTTCTACACAGATGTCTTGTTTCAGCTCGTTGATGGGAGCGTGACCTTTGACCTTTTTTCGACAAGCTAATCCTCCACAATTCCCCCTTTTTCTTTATAGAGGAATAAGGACTGAGTCAGGAGTCATTGTAAACAAGCAGAACAACATTGCAAAGCATAACAAAGTAACAAACCCCCTATAACTATGAGACCTATAACAGCGAAGCAGCTTGTAAAGCAAACATATATGCAGCTCTATGAAGTGAAACTTCTAAAATCAGCTAAATATTTCTGAAGCGCTATAAGCGGGTTACATAAAAGATAATTTGACAGACTATACAAAAGGTCTTTGTTTCAGCTAACTCTGGCGAAGATGCCTTATAGACTGACAACCACCACAATACAATTCTACTGTAGGGTCACACTGATGACAAAAACTACAGAGTTATCGAAGCACTTGTTGTATCACCAATCTCAGTTGTACCACTGTATGCCTGTGGCCATGGACCGGATCTAGGAGGGCGACCGTGCTCAATGAAAGCTCTGTGTTGACTAAGGAGTTAAGTTCTCCTATTAGTGGCTGTAGCGCTCGGCGCAAGCAACGATCCTCCCGGGCCTGAGAGTCAGGGTCCATACACTAGCTCGGAGACGCTGTCACTGGAGCTTCTGCAACAGCCGGTCTTAGCCACTTGGATGGTACCCACAAGGGTCCTGCGGGAGCAGAAACACAGGCGTAACCACGGCCCAGATATATTACTTCTGCCGGTCCCTGCCACAAATCTGTATTAGGATCTCGATAGTACGCCTTAAAAGAAGGCTTTATCTTCTGTTTGTACAAAGTGCTTAATAACCGCTGGAGTTTGTTCATCACCAAAGATGCATAAATAATTTAACGTAATTTCACCCATATAATCAGCATCGATGACACCTGGAACAATGAATAGTCCTTTCAACGCAGATGATGATCTCCCCAGTAGCAAGGCTAGTCTCATAGATTCTTTTAACAATTCTGGACCTAGCTGGACTTGAGCCTCCTTAGTGGAGAACTGTCCAGTTCCCATCAGGTGTTGTAATTGCACCCCAATCAGGGGATCTCCCTGGCCTTGCTGAACTGCAACTGCCTCTTGACAGGTTTTCTGCCAATACATGTTCCATAACAACAACTGTGAAGGGGTGAGGATCAATTTCACAATACTTTTAATATAACAGCAAATCTGTTCCCCAAATATATGACAACATCTGCCTAGTGGGTTCAAACTGAATGTCTGTAGAAATAACAGTTTGCCTTAACTGAGATAGCAATTTCCAATTTAGTGGAGACATTTCAGCATTTACTGCCTGACCTTGAGCGTTAATCTGGTACTTAACAGGAAAGGCGAGAATCTTTTCCTGCAACAATCAAAATCATTGTTTGACAGAGCCTCTCTCTGAATAGATTTCCAATCTATCACCTGGATTCGCATTTGTCTACCTGTGCTCTGCAACTTTACCTTCCTTTCTTCTCTCCCCACCCCCCCCTTTTTTTTTTTTTTTTTTTTTTTTTTTTCAGAAGTTGTTCACTCTGCTTTGCACGGCTACAAACAGCAGCCTGCTCGGCAGCAGCTACAGCTGCCTGCCTGCTTCAGCAGCAGCCATAAATACCTGTCAGCAACCACACTTTTACATTAACCCTTTCTTGCCTGAAATGTTAAACCACTACCTGTTAAAAACTTTTACATGAACACGATAACAAAAAAAATACATAGAACACCATCTGCTCTCATCACACACACACACACACATACGTATGCATATGGGATCCCACAAGCACATTTCACACAACTACAATATTTGAAACACAAAATCCAGACAATCATTACGCACACTACACAGTCCCATGTACAAAACGTGGCATAAGGACTCTGTGAAGACTATCAGGAAACCAGCTCCAACAAGCATCATCGCAGTGTGAGGTGGCAGGCTCAGCCCTAGCGAGCGTCCCCGCAGAGGATCTGCCTCCCTCACATCGCATGAGGTTTGGGCTTTTATACTGATCAAAATGCACACTCATTCTGACACAGGTGTCCAGTCTATGTCAGAAGAAGTGGCCAGCAATATCTATAAAGGTTTCCGAGCATCAATAGAATCATAGACATTTGCTAACTTCTAGTACATGAGTATCACAGACAGACTGTATCAAATGAGTTGTATATGGGACCCCAAGTCCACAGTCCGCCATAGTCCTCCCGATACCCCTGATAAGGGCATACAAGACCTTCCCACCGCGGGTCTTGATCCAGCACATACATCACAGGGAAAGCACACAATACATCTGCATCAATAATTCCAGGGAGAACAAACAAGTCCCAACACTGAGGCGGAGGATCTTCCTAGTAGTTAGGCACCCATGGCTTGTCCTTGTATTATAAGAGGACCCTTAATTTCTGTAGGGATCTTTTGAGGTTGTGAAGTTACAAGTGTTATTTCTACAGAGGTTGCCAGGTCCAAGCCGAGGCTTCCGCTGGTTGCGGGTTGCAAGGGGGTGGAATCATCTGAGCTACAGCGGCAACTTGTTTCTGCACGCGGCCGTTGGTGTACGCGCTCCTGTTGCAGTTTCCCGAACCTCGCCGACACATAGAGGTGTTATGTGAGTTGTTTCGGCATTTCTGACACCACACTCCTGAGACAGTGCATTCTCGGCGGAGATGTCCCATTCCTCCACATCGATAACAGCGTAGAGGGCCACGGTTGCACTGGCCAAGTGCAGCCGACACTTGAAGGGGTGCAAGAGCGGCTAACACCTGAGTCTGTGAAGCCTTAGCTTGTTCCTGAATTCCCTCAGCTAGCTGTTTTATGGCATCTACTACCATAGCTTGCGGCCCTGTTGGTTGTGAGGCCATTCTTTCTAATGCTTCCTCTATAGTCCAATTAGCTCCCAAAGTAAGAATAACATTTCGGGTAATGGGGTTGCAGTTTTGTAAAGCATATTGTTTTAACAAGGCTCCCTTCATATAGTCTGGGACGCCTGCTTTCTCAATAGCTGCAGCAGCTCTGTCTATAAAGGACCCAAATGATTCGTCTCGTCCTTGCTTGATAGCCATATATGAAGGCACACCTCCTGGGTCCTTAACTTGGTTAATAGCTTGCCGTACCAAATTCATAGCCGCTCTACACTTATCAGGTCCTAATAAAGCTTGTGCCTCGGTTCTAAAAAACGGTCCTGTACCCATTAACTCATCCAGGGTTACCCCGTAAAGGGGATCCCCAGGTTGTCTTTGTATAGCTACGAATCCATGAGCCAGATTTTGCCAATGAGTGTTAAAAAGCAACTGCTGATGTTGTGAGAATATAAGCTTAGCAATACTCTTGCAATCGGATGGTAGCAAGATATGAGCAGTCCAGATATAATCTAACATCTGCTTTACCGGCTCACTGGTGACTCCAAATTGACTGGCCGTCGCTCGTAATTGTGATAACAGTTTCCAGTCTAAAGGGGTAACAGTTGCCATCAAACCACCCTGGTGTTGCTGAAAAGTCACCGGGCATGCCAACGAGGTCGCCACCTCATCGTCCCCCTTTTCAAGGCTGTCCTTAGCCACCGCTGCCCAAGCCTCCCTTCTTTCTTTAGCTATGGCCTCCACTAGGTCACTTTCTGCCCCAGGGATAGGCTCATTGCTTGAAAGAGGGTTAACAGAGGGCTTTTCTGGTTTTAGAGTCGTAGTGGTGGGGGGAGCTGTTGGTTCTGAAACTGAGGGGCTTGCTCCGGTGTCATCTGCATTTTGTGGAGATGGCAACATTACTTGTGAAAAAGCAGATGGCATTGGAATGGAGGAAGGCCAGTCAATTTCATAACTTCTGTTTTTTGCCTGAGCCGTGAGTGCCTGCTCGGCAGCTTTCTTTTCTGCCTGATATTGTAAAAGTTCATTATGTACCACCCACCATAATTTACCTAACTTTGACTTTAACATCTCTAAAATAGTTCTCCAAATGACCAACAAATGTTTCACAGTGTCACTGCCTTCTGTGGCTGCGTTCTTCGGAGCTTTCCCGATCCCTGCTGTCTTCCCAGCCTTTTGTTTTAACAGGGTATTATATATAGCTTGCCAAATCTTATCTCCAAATTTTCGCCTTTCTGCTAATTTATGGACAGTGTGAGGGTTAACAAAACATCCCTTAGACTGTCCATAAGCTAACAGTCCCTGCAGCTCTTTCTGCAGGTCGATCCCTTTAACCTGCCGCTTTTGTAAGAAGGCAGTAAATAAATCATACGCCGCTTGCCTTTCCATACCTTAGCGAGCTTGTTGCAGCCCCTTCAGGTTTCGGCGGCGCGTATCGGCCGGGCTCGTCTATACGGTCATCCAGGGTCCGGCGCTTAAAATCCTGAGATCTTGGCGCTTTGACCGTCCTGTGGCTGCGATCAGGACCCGAGCACAACTTACGTCGTCCCACCGTGGTGTTCGAGGGATCACGTCGGGGTCACCATTTGTGGGAATCGCCGGGAGACGAGCTCATCAGATGATGACCAACAAGTCTCAGTTTATTGCTAAGCAGATGGATACTTATATACCTTGCATACAGAGATCATTGGCTTATAGCTTTTACATGTTACAAGATCATTGGCTTATAGCTTCTACATTTTTGCAGCTACACCGTACACCCCCCCCACCATCCTCCTTCTCATGCACTTATCACTTAGTGGCCTTGGCTGTGATTGGTCATAGTATGTTGCTGTTTGCCGGTGTCCTTCATTTCCTCATTATCTGGCGTGAGAGGTTTGCATCATGTTCTACACAGATGTCTTGTTTCAGCTCGTTGATGGGAGCGTGACCTTTGACCTTTTTTCGACAAGCTAATCCTCCACATTTTACTAATAGAAAATCAACCAGACACAATCAAGCAGACACAATTTCAGTCCCTGCAAACACTTCTCTCTATCTCCCTGCTCAAAGCTACCTGCAGATATTATGTTCCCGCCAGACTTGCTCAGCTGCCCAGTCACCCCCAACCCTGGGGTCAGTCACAAATGGCTTTGTGACTGGGGGTTTTGGTATGTGGTAAGTGGCCAAACATAATGCAGCCTTCCCACCTGGGAGACTGATTCTATAAGATGAATTTTCTCTTGTCATGTTTCCTTTGCATTCTTGAGCTTGGAGAGAGAAGTCTATCACAGAAATGAAACTTCCTGCTAATTGTCACTGCTGTCATTTCCAGTGCATGCTTTTGAAAACGTTATTGTAGATAGGAATGAAGTATGTGAAAAAGAAATCCTGGAGTGAGAAGCCTTAGTGAAATCTTTTAAAGGCAGTTGGATTTTCAGGATTTTCAGGTAACCTCAGGCTACCAAAATCTGCCATGACTGCTCATGGGCAGGGACTGCACATACCCAGGTCCCCCCCCAGCCAGATGCCTTTTCTCCTGAGAACAAAAGGTATGCACAGAGCCCCATTTGCTGGCCCAGACCTGAAGTTTATCCTTTCCTAAACCATTTGTTTACCAATGTAGAGCATCATTGGGTTCCCCTCCAGTGAAAAACCTCCCTTCTCTGTCTGTGCATGTTCAGATGGCTCTTCTACAAGCCCTCCATACGTTCCCCCATACTGCGGGCACATCACAACATGGCCAGCACTATATGGCAGCTAGTTTATTTCAGCTGGCTTGGGTGCAAACAGCAGCACAGACTGAGCACCACAGGGCTCAGAAGAGGCCACTCAACCTACTCAGGCATCAACAAAATATCCAGGGTTTGACCAAAAAGGCAAGTTCGAGACTACCCTACAAAACCCGGAAGGCATCTCCACACAGGACAATAAACCAAAGAGAGTAGATTTGAAAGGTGCTCTTATTCTATCATGTTTAATCCTCTAGCACAGAGCTAGTACACAAGAGATATAGATAAACTGACAAAAATTAAAAAAAAAAAAATTAGTTGTCAGAGGAAAGGAGTGCTGTTGATTTAAGTTCGGACTCCTGGTTCTCTCTGAACCTCTCCATGGCACACAAGATAAAATTGTCAAAGCACTCAAATTGCTTTAGGCTATTGTCCTGGGTTCAGCTGTAACAGTTATTTTTCTCCTTCCTAGTAGCTGGTGCAGTGCTGTGTTTTGGCTTTAGCCTGAGTACAATGTTGATAACACACTGATGTTTTTAGATGTTGCTAAGTAATGCTTACTCTGACCAAGGACTTTTCAGTCTCATGCTCTGCCAGTGAGGAGGGGCAGGGGAAGCCGTGAGGAAGGAGAGACAGGACACCTGACCCTAACTAGTCAAAGGGGTATTCTATACAATAGTACGTCATACCCAGTATAGAAATGTTGCAGCAGGGAGGAATCAATACGACCATTGTGATCAATAAGCACGATTCGTTTATTGGGCTTCTACCTTCGGTTAATATAACAGTGAATATGCAAATACTAGGCACTTGATTGGTTCTGGCACAAATAAGGCATTGCGTAAGCTCATTATTTTTGTGGTGAAACTGTGTACTTTTATATCCTCTATTTTTATGTGCTTATCTTGTTTATTAGTTAGTGTCATTGTCTTTAATTGGCCAGAGCATGGCGCTTCCCTCCAGATGTCCCTCAGTTCCTCATTATCTGGTGCTAGTAAGTCTGCACCACTCTCTAAACAAATGTTCTATTTCAGCTCATTGATGGGAACGTGACCTTTCTCTGTTAGCCACTTCTCCACAGTTCCCCCTTTTTCTTTATGAAGGAATAAGGACTGAGTCAGGAATCACTGTAAACAAGCAGAACAACATTGCAAAGCACAACAAAGCAACAAGCCCCCTATAATTATGAGTCCTATAATGGCGAAGCAGCTTGTAAAGCAAACATATATGCAGCTCTATGAAGCGAACCTCGATTTTAAAATAATTCTAGTAATTCAAAATCTGTACTTCTAAAATCAGCTAAATATTTCTGAAGCGCTATAAGCGGGTCACTTTTGCGATAAAATTTGTTCCGACAAGCTACACAAAAGGTCTTTTGTTTTAGCCAGCCCTGGCAAAGATACCTTATAGACTGACAACCACCACAATACAATTCTACTGTAGGGTCACACTGATGACAAAAACTACAGAGTTATCGAAGTACTTGTTGTATCTCCAATCTCAGTTGTACCACTATATGTCTGTGGCCATGGACCTGATCTAGGAGGGCAACCGTGCTCAACGAAAGCTCTGTGTTGATTAAGGAGTTAAGTTCTTCTATTAGTGGCTGTAGCGCTCGGCGCAAGCGACGATCCTCCCGGGCCTGAGAGTCAGGGTCCATACACTAGCTCGGAGACACCGTCACTGGAGCTTCTGCAGCAGCCGGTCTTAGCCACTTGGATGGTACCCACAAGGGTCCTGCGGGAGCAGAAACACAGGCATAACCACGGCCCAGATATACTACTTCTGCCAGTCCCTGCCACAAACCTGTATTAGGATCTCGATAGTACGCCTTAAAAGAAAGCTTTATCTTTTGTGCTTCTGTTTGTACAAAGTGCTTAACAACCGCTGGAGTTTGTTCATCACCAAAGATGCATAAATAATTTAACGTAATTTCACCCATATAATCAGCATCGATGACACCTGGAACAATGAATAGTCCTTTCAATGCAGATGATGATCTCCCCAGTAGCAAGGCTCCTATAGGCTTATTATTTAAAGTCAAAGGACCATACATTCCGGTAGAGAGCAATGACACGGTCTTATCACATAAGGTAGTATCTGCTGCGGTTGCCAAGTCCATTCCGAGGTTGCCGGCGGTGGCTGGTTGCAAGGCAATGGAGTTTGACTTGCTGCGTACACACATTGAGGCGCAGGGGCTGTGGGACCCATGCTTGGGATCATTGCACGACAGGTCTTGGCGCTCCGCTGCCTGTTTCCCGACTGGTTCTGTTTACGTCGACAGGTAGCAGCACAATGGTTATCCATTTGACAATTAGGGCAGCAAACTGAGTTGTGGCAATCTTTTCTCATGTGCCCATTTTGACCACATCTAAAACATCGAGGATCCTTGACCATACCGGTGGCTTGCAAAGGTGCCAAGGCCGCTAATACTTGCGACTGACTTTCTCTTTTTTTTTCTTTTTTTTTTTGTGAATTGCCTCTCCCACTGCTTTTACCGCCTCAACCAACATTGCCTGATGCCCCATAGGTACCCGTGCCATTCGTTCTAACATCTCTTCTACAGTGGCATTTGCAGGTAACTGAACAAGTATCTGCCTTACAGCATCATTACAGTTCTGTATTGCACACTGACGCAGTAAAATACCATGCATGTATTCTGGAGTACCTGACTTCCTTATAGCATCAGCTACCCTATCCACAAAGGTACTGAAGGGCTCGTCCTTTTTCTGTGTCACTTTCATGTAGGCAGGAGCTGCACTAGTATCTTTAATCTGTGATAGAGCTCGCAAGGCTTGTCTCACAGATTCTTTTAACAATTCTGGACCTAGCTGGACTTGAGCCTCCTTAGTGGAGAACTGCCCAATTCCCATCAGGTGTTGTAATTGCACCCCAATCAGGGGATCTCCCTGGCCTCGCTGAACTGCAACCGCCTCTTGACAAGCTTCCTGCCAATACATGTTCCATAACAACAACTGCAAAGGGGTGAGGATTAATTTCACAATACTTTTAATATCCTCGATTAACAGCAAATCTGTTCCCCAAATATATGACAACATTTGCCTAGTGGGTTCAGACTGAACGCCTGTAGAAGAAACCGTTTGCCTTAACTGAGATAGCAATTTCCAATTTAGTGGAGACATTTCAGCATTTACTTCCTGACCTTGAGGGTTAAACTGGTACTTAACAGGAAAGGCGAGAATCTTTTCCTGCAACACCTGCGAACAATCAAAATCATTGTTTGATAGAGCCTCTCTATGAATAGATTTCCAATCTATCACCTGGATTCGCATTTGTCTACCCGTGCTCTGCAACTTTACCTTTTTTTTTTTTTTTTTCTTTTTTCTAATGTTGTTCACCCTGCTTTGCACAGCTACAAACAGCGGCCTGCTTGGCAGCAGCTACAGCTGCCTGCCTGCTTCAGCAGCAACCATAAATACCTGTCAGCAACTGCACTTTTGCATTAACCCTTTCTTGCCTGAAATGTTAAACCGCTACCTGTTAAAAGCTTTTACATGAACATGATAACAAAAAAAATACATAGAACACCATCTGCCCTCATCACACACACACACATACGTATGCATATGGGATCCCACAAGCACACTTCACACATCTTTTGGAACAATATTTGAAACACAAAATCCAGACAATCATAAGTCCCATGTACAGAACGTGGCACAAGGACACTGTGAAGACTATCAGGAAACCAGCTCCAAGAAGCATCATTGTAGTGCGAGGTGGCAGGCTCAACCTTAGCGAGCATCCCCGCAGAGGCTCTGCCTCCCCCACACTGCATGAGGCTTGGGCTTTTATACTGACCAAAATGCACATTCATTCTGACACAGGTGGCCAGCCTACATCAGAAGAAGTGGCCAGCAATATCTATAAAGGTTTCCAAGCGTCAGTAGAATCATAGACATATTTGCCAACTTCTAGTACATGAGTATCACAGAGAGACTGTATCAAATGAGTTGTATATGGGGCCCCAAGTCCACAGTCCGCCATAGTCCGCCTGATACCCCTGATAAGGGCATACGAGAGACCTTCCCACCGCGGGTCTTGATCCAGCACATACATCACAGGGAAAGCACACAATACATCTGCATCCCACACCCATCTCGCTTCTCCCTTTACAGCTGCCCATTTATCATGAGGATCTGGGGGATATAAATCAGGCTTCTTTTCCGGCTCCATGTCAAAAGGACCATCCAGGTCAGCATCAGAATTAACGGGCGTCAGAACCTCAGGAGCAGCAACAGCAGCCTGATGAGCACGCACAGGCTCCTTCTTGGGGTCAATAGCGTCCGGGTCAAAAAGACTGTCTTCATCTCTGTCCTTAGTCTTTGCAGCCGCGGCGGCAACTGGCAGAGGCTCAGGGGTGGCCAGGGGTGGGGGGTACACTGGGTTCCACGATCTCACTTTTTGACTTTAACGTCTCTAAAATAGTTCTCCAAATGACTAACAAATGTTTCACAGTGTCACTGCCTTTTGTGGCTGTGTCTCACAACTTAACTCGTGCACCACTCCACAAAGAGACCTCAGATACGGTAGACTCATCAGTCTCTGGACAATGCGTCTTCGACCATTTCAACATTAAATTTAAGTCTGTCTCTTTAAAGGTTGCTCCCTTCACCTTAAGGACTGAAAACATCCATAAAACAGAGACTTCTTCCTTAGCGATTTTTTCCCAAGTCCCAAGCTCAAAGGCTTCTCCAACCCCCTGGATTACGTCCTTCTCCTTAATCCAGAGCAACAATCTTTTTAGCATAGCTTCATCATACGCTATCCCTCTCGCAGAGAGGATATGTCGGAAGAGTTGAAGTACTGCATACTTATGTAGGCAATTAATAACTGTCCTCCAGTCTTCAGCACTTTTTTTTTTTTTTTCCGCTTGCTTGTTATCATCAATCACTCTATTCCAAAGCTCATCCCCAAACTTCCTCCATTCGGGTAGATCAAATACATCGTTAGGATCTCGGAAACAACCGAACTCTCTCACGTATTCTAACAGAGCCTTTAATCCCTTCGTTAAGTCCACTTCCTTATCCACTCCCCGCTTCTCTAAGAAGCGCTTAAATAAATCATATGCTGCCTCTCTATCCATTATTACTCAATTATTATTCAATTTTTTCTCAACTCATAAGACGTTGGCACCAGCTCAGCTCACCAGGAGGCAGACGAAATGCGGGCGGCGAGCCAAGTAAAATCTTGCTCAGGCTCTTGGAACTGGCGCTGCCAGCAGCGAAGTGTTCTTTGCCTTCCGAAGGCTGCTTTCTTCGGAGCTTTCCCGATCCCTGCTGTCTTCCCAGCCTTTAAAGGTACCTGGGTCCCTGTTCCAATCAGTCCACTCCCCTCCTATTCCAGCTGTCTTCTTTGCTCAGTCAAGCAACAGGAAGAGGATCCCTGTTTGGGCGCCAATTTGCTGCAGCAGGGAGGAATCACCACGACCATTGTGATCAATAAGCACAATTCGTTTATTGGGCTTCTACCTCCGGTTAATATAGCAACAGTAATACATGAATATGCAAATACTAGGCACTTGATTGGTTCTGGCACAAATAAGGCATTGCGTAAGCTCATTATTTTTGCAGTTAAACTGTGTACTTTTACATCCTCTATTTTTATGTGCTTATCTTGTTTATTAGTTAGTGTCCTTGTCTGTAATTGGCCAGAGCATGGCACTTCCCTCCAGATGTCCCTCAGTTCCTCATTATCTGGTGCTAGTAAGTCTGCACCATTCTCTAAACAAATGTTCTATTTCAGCTCATTGATGGGAACGTGACCTTTCTCTGTTAGCCACTTCTCCACATAGAAACTGGAGTTGTTACCCAGAAGACCCAGATTGCTGCTTGGGTCAGGCTAGGTAACGGTCGGTGGGTGGTGAGCAATTGTATTGTGCGTCACTTGTGTTTATTGTTTTCTTTTCCTTTTCCCTTTTAGTTTTATATTCTGTCCCCTTGTTATTTCCCTTATCATCATTATTATTGGTGGTAGCAGTAGTGATTTGTATTATACATTAGTTACTGGACTGTTCTTATCTCAACCCGTGGGATTTACATTCTTTCGATTCTCCTCACCATCCCTCCAGGAGTGGGGAGGGGGAAAAAGGGGGGGAGTGAGCGAGCAGCTGCGTGGTTCTGAGTTACCGGCTCGGCTTAAACAACAACAGCTATTGAGAGTTGATGGAATTCTAGCACCCAAATAGTAAGTTACTTTTGAAAAACAAGCTTGGCATCATAAGACACACTTCTGAACTGTGTTTCATCTCCTCATCTCCATAATAGAAAAAAAACCCATCTGATCCTCAAGGGTAGATTGTAAGGCTTACTTCTGTGTAGCTGTGAAACCCCTGAAACTTCCATCCTCAAATGGAAGGCCTGATAAAAATGCTACTGTCCTGGGTTTACCAGGAGCTGTTTTGCTCCTTCTTAGTAACTGGTGCAGGCTCTGTGTTTTGACTTCCAGCCTGGGCAGAGAGCTGATAACACCGATTGTTTTTAGTTGTTGTTAAGTGATGTTTATTCTGGCCAAGGACTTTGTGAGTCTCATGCTCTGCTGGGGACGAAGGGAGGCCGGGAGGAAGCAGAGACAGGACACCTGACCCAGACTGGCCAAAGAGGTATTCCATACCACAGCATGTCATGCCCAGGGAGATAACAGGGAGTTACCCGGAAGGGCACACTCTCTCTTCGTAGGGGTCGAACTCATTCGGCAGTGGTCTCGTATTCTCTTGTTCTTTTCTCTTATCAATATTATCATTGGTGGTAGCAGTAGTGATTTGTGTTATACCTTAGTTATTGGGCTGTTCTTATCTCAACCCGTGGGAGTTACATTTTCTCAATTCTCCTCCCCATCCCTCTGGGAGCGGGGAGGGTCGGGGGGGGGGGGGTGAGTTGACGAGCTATGTGGATTGGTTTAAACCACGACAGTTCTTTTTGGCACCCAACGTGGGGCTGCAGGGCCCCGTCCCCCGGGGCCTGAGTACCTCTAGCTCTGCGACAGCACTGCAGTGAGGCAGCGGCATGACACCGGATTGCCCTGTGGGCCGGGACCCCGCGGGGCTGACATTACAAGTCATTATAATAAAGTACAATGAGACAAAAACCTTAGCCCAAGCCCCACACTTGAAAAACGCCAATACAGCAAATACCGGCTGTATGTAATCTACAGAGTTCTGAACCTGTGAGATCAAGAGGAACAGCTTTGAGAGCCAATAAATCAGCATTGTGATGAGTGACTATTAATCCAGTCAGATCTGTCGTTATCTCAACCCTTCGTGCCCCTGTAGAGAAGGACTTGGGGGTGCTGGTCGATGAGAAAATGAACATGAGCCGGCAGTGTGCGCTCGCAGCCCAGAAAGCAAACCTTATCCTGGGCTGCATCAAAAGGTGCATGACCAACAGGTCGAAGGAGGTGATCCTGCCCCTCTACTCTGCTCTTGTGAGACCTCACCTGGAGTACTGTGTGCAGTTCTGGTGTCCCCAACATAAAAAGGACATGGAAATGTTGGAACGAGTGCAGAGGAGGGCCATGAGGATGATCAGGGGACTGGAGCACCTCCCATATGAAGAGAGGCTGAGAAAGTTGGGGCTGTTCAGCCTGGAGAAGAGAAGGCTGCGTGGGGACCTAATAGCAGCCTTCCATTATCTGAAGGGGGCCTATAGGGATGCTGGGGGGGGACTCTTCATCAGGGACTGTAGTGACAGGACAAGGGGTAACGGGTTAAAACTTAAACAGGGGAAGTTTAGATTGGATATAAGGAGGAAATTCTTTCTTGTTAGGGTGGTGAGAAACTGGAATGGGTTGCCCAGGGAGGCTGTGAGTGCTCCATCCCTGGCGGTGTTCAAGGCCAGGTTGGATGAAGCCTTGTGTGGGATGGTTTATTGTGAGGTGTCCCTGCCCATGGCAGGGGGGTAGGAACTAGATGATCTTGAGGTCCTTTCCAACCCTAACTATTCTATGATTCTATGATTCTAATACGATACCACCGCCGAACGAGTAATACCCTCCCCGAAGAGAGAGTGTGCCCTTCCGGGTAACTCCCAGTTACCTCCCTGGACATGACGTGCTGTGGTATGGAATACCTCTTTGGCCAGTCTGGGTCAGGTGCCCTGTCCCTGCTTCCTCCCAGCCTCCCTTCGTCCCCAGCAGAGCATGAGACTCACAAAGTCCTTGGCCAGAATAAACATCACTTAACAACAACTAAAAACAATCGGTGTTATCAGCTCTCTGCCCAGGCTGGAAGTCAAAACACAGAGCCTGCACCAGTTACTAAGAAGGAGCAAAACAGCTCCTGGTAAACCCAGGACAGCTATCAATTTCAGTTATTATTATTATCAGAGATGCTTAACTATACAATAGAGAGATTGAGGACTGAGAAATCTGCAGTACTGGTTACATCAAATTTTGCATTGCTGCACTATGTATTATAGCCAAGGACAGATCATTACAATGTATTACAGTTAGAACCTCACATGGCATACACTGCTCATTTACACTGCAGTGCTGGTGTGAAATAGTGCACATAAAGTTTACATAGCAAATGTGTTAAGTTTCAATATTTTCAGTACACTGTGACATCTTTTTACTTAAATTTTTTGTTGAAGTGTTTAGTCCCATTTTTCTGCACATTTCCCACACAGTTATAACATAGTAAATAATAAAAAATATTATTAATAATCCAAACTCAATTATCTCTTCAGATATTAGTTTCCCTGAATGGTTTTGTCCATTGTGTCACAGAAGGCAATAGTAGACTGTGAACCACCAGCTCTTGGGGCAATGAAAGCCTTTTTATTCTGACACCACACCTATCTCCAAATGGTGACTGAAACCCAGCGTTCATGCACACTCAAACACTAAACAGTGGAAAAAAGTTTTCTACAACTTATTTATAATTACCCCTACAAAAATATCATGCAACTGTCCCCCAGAACTGGTCAACCAACCATTAGCTGAGGCACTAAGGAGATGCCCTGGGAAGTTCTGAAGAACTCCATACGCAGCTTCAGACTTCAGCAACATTAGCTTCTTCACGAAACAGTCTTCATAGGATTTTATTTTAAGGCATGATGCCATTTAAAAAAAAATATATATATATAAACATATATTTAAATTTAAAATGTTCAAAGGAAACCTAAAACTGGATAAAAATCTAGGAGGTGCTAATGTAAGTGGCAACACAGGCAGTGCTTTCATTGTTATCTTTGACTTGAAAAAAATGCAGCTATACCTAATATCATAGAATTAAATCATAGATTAGTTAGGGTTGTAAAGGACCTCAAGATCATCTAGTTCCAACCCCCCTGCCATGGGCAGGGACACCTCACACTAAACAGGAGTGTGACCAGCAGGTCGAAGGAGGTGATCCTGCCCCTCTACTCTGCTCTTGTGAGACCTCACCTGGAGTACTGTGTGCAGTTCTGGTGTCCTCAACATAAAAAGGACATGGAACTGTTGGAACAAGTCCAGAGGAGGGCCACGAGGATGATCAGGGGCTGGAGCACCTCCCATATGAAGATAGGCTGAGAAAGTTGGGGCTGTTCAGCCTGCAGAAGAGAAGGCTGTTTGGAGACCTCATAGCAGCCTTCCAGTATTTGAAGGGGCCTATAAGGATGCTGGGAAGGGACTCTTCATTAGGGACTCTAGTGATAGGACAAGGGTTAATGGATTCAAACCTCAATAGGGGAAGTTTAGACTGGATATAAGGAGGAAGTTCTTTACTGTAAGGGTGGTGAGGCACTGGAATGGGTTGCCCAAGGAAGTTGTGAATGCTCCATCCCTGGTGGTGTTCAAGGCTGGGTTGGACAGAGCCTTGGGTTACATGGTTTAGTGCGAGGTGTCCCTGCCCATGGCAGGATGATTGGAACTGTATGATCTTAAGGTCCTTTCCAACACTAGCTACTCTATGATTCAATGATTTTGAGGTAGATTAGTTTGTTTTGGCAGCAAAAGAGGCCTGCTAGCAGAGTTGTTCAATTTGCATGGTGGGCCATTGTAATGATTGGAATAAGCATATATGGATGTAATGAAGTGGGCCCAGCCTGTGTTAACACTGGGTTTGGCTCATTGCATCTCCAGTTTCAAGGCTGAACAATGCAGCTTTATTTGCTGGAACCGTTTGAAATGCTCAGGTTTCTCTCTGGCATGATACAGCCCTTCCTTTGCCTACCACTTCCCAGCATGAGGTGCGAGTAGTCTGGCTGCAAACAGGGAGGTATTTAAAATGTGTGTATTTTTGTAATACTTTCTGAAAAGTGAGCATTTTAAATTATTTTAATTGCAGCCAGTAAGGCTGAACCATAAGTAGCACAACGGTGGTGTGCTTTTTTTCCCTGTTGTTTTTCTTCTCCCCCCCGCCAGGTGGACAGCAGTAATGGTTACAAACTCAACATGCGCTGCCCTAGTTCAGGCCCAGCATACCCCTCTTGCTCCCCTTTGTCTCCTTTCCCCTGGAGGAGCCCAGCTGGTGAGAGGAGGAAATTAGCCATCCCTGAGTTTACTGACACCTCCCCGCGGTCCCTAATCCAGCACTGGCAGCCAGCTGCCTCCTCCCCTCACTTGGCCATGGCCGTGGGTCCGTGGGGATGGAGCCCCGGATGTGGCTGGCAGCAGAGACAGGGGCCAGGAGCTCCCCAAAGGTATAGAGTGAAGCTGCACCGGCAGCTGGGTGGGCAGTGGAGGTGGCTTAAATTGGGAACATGAGTCTTTGTTGCAGCCGCAGAGACAGACCAGTGCATGGTTGGGGGAATGAAGCCTGAGAAAAGTTCATGTAAAAAACAGAGGCTGGTCACCTTGTGTTTTAGGTTTGGGTTCTAGGCTCGGAGGAGTTAGTTGAGCACAAAGGCCTTGAGCATCTTAGAAGTGCGGGTATTTGCTGAGAGCCAGGGTGCATTTCAGGAGTGGGAGAAAGCATGTTCTCAGTGTGCAGCATTGTTCTGGGGCAGGAGGTTCAATTAAACAGGGGAGCAGAGCTCCCTGGGAGCACAGGGCAAGGGGAGCTGGTACCCAACCCGCACATCCAGAAAACAGGCAGCCCTGTTGTGCAGGAAAAGTTGTTTGGTGTGTGATTATTTGGTTTAGTTTTTCCAAGGTAACTTTGCTCTCTCTTTTCCTGGGATGAAAAAGAAGGTCTTTGCCACAGCAAACAGTACCTCAGGAGCCAACCTCTTATGGCGGTGATATCCCCTTTAGCCAAGCCTTTCTTTGAGAGCTTCTCCACCATACATGTGCTCTTCCCTGCCTGGTAACTGCAGGCACGAGGAGTGCATGTGTGCCAGCCTACACGCACAGTTGGGGATTTTTTTATTGGTTTGTTTTATTAAGAGATGAAGTAGAAACATTAAATGTTTTATAAGGAGAATGTATCTGGAGAACTGGTTCCTTTTTTGAATCTCCAAATGTGTATGTGGTCAGTGCCTTCCCTCATTTACATGGATTTTGGTTTTGCTTTGTTCCGTAGGTCAGTTTTATATCAGACTAGTGGCATTTTTGCTTCTCTCAACATCTCCGTGTTTATTGGAATTAGGATAGTTGAACTTGTTCTCTTCTGTTTCTTGTTAACAATTTTGTTTATGAAAGCTGCCAACATTTTATGTATTTTTCCTAAAATGACTATTTTGCTGCTGGAGTTGATGCTGTGTTTCTTTATGGTAATAGTAAATTATAAAATATTTTCCAAAGTCTCATATTGAGCAAAGGAAATAGTTATTAAAACAGAGACTGGGCTATTGTTGGTTTATCCTGAAGTTCATTTTTTTGTGATGTCTTGAGATCTCCAGTAGTGATATTCCGGGCTTTTTTAATTTGTATGGTTTTGTACCAAGCAGGCAACATTACTTTTGATTCGAGCAAGTATGGTAATGGTGCAGATCTCTTCTCTGATTTTCTTGAGCTTTATCAAATCTGATGCTTTTATTTCACCTAGATGTTTGACTCTGCTTTTAAGCAGCCTTTCATTGTTATAATTTTTGAGACAGAACTGGAGGATTTTGTTTAATGGAGACATAACTTAAAATCATCTTGCTGTAGCATTTAGAAAGGCCCACAAAATCACAGGTGATCACTTAAACACTGTAGCTTTTCAAAATGTTTGTATTGCTTCATTGCATATTGTGTTTTTCTTTATACATTTTTTATTGCTTTACAGTACAGTGAGCAGGTGTTAAACCTGCTAAATAAGAATTATTTTTATTAATACTATATGTCGGCATATTTGTGAATTATGCGTACAACTATATTTTTATTTCTCTTTCTCAAACCTCCTTTGCAATTCAAGATCTCTTTGGTTTTTAGTTGATTTTTTTTTAATGCTATAGTAGCAGAAACCCATAGTGTCATTGAGAGCTTTGTCCTTATTTCACAGATGCACTGGGAATTGTTTTAAATCTTCTTTCTGCTTTCCCATTACAGATGGTGATGATGACCCACAACTCTCCTGGGTGGCTTCATCTCCCTCCAGCAAAGATGTTGCATCACCCACTCAGATGATAGGAGATGAGTGTGATCTTGGCATCGGGGAGGAGGAAGGGGGGACTGGCCTGCCATATCCCTGTCTGTTTTGTGATAAGTCCTTCATTCGCCTGAGCTACCTTAAAAGGCACGAGCAGATCCATAGTGACAAACTACCTTTCAAATGCACCTACTGTAGCCGGCTTTTTAAGCACAAGAGAAGTAGGGATCGCCACATAAAGCTTCACACAGGGGATAAAAAGTACCATTGCCATGAATGTGAGGCTGCGTTCTCTCGCAGTGACCACCTCAAAATTCACCTGAAAACTCACAGCTCCAGCAAACCATTCAAGTGTACTATGTGTAAACGTGGGTTTTCATCTACCAGCTCATTGCAGAGTCACATGCAAGCTCATAAAAAGAACAAGGAACATATGGCAAAGACTGAGAAAGAGGGGAAGAAGGATGCTTTTATGTGTGATTACTGTGAAGAGACATTCAGTCAGACTGAAGATTTTGAGAAGCACGTAATGATACTCCACCCACAGCTTTCCGAGAAGGCAGATTTGCAGTGTATTCATTGCCCTGAAGTATTTGCAGATGAACACTCGCTGCTCTCGCACATTCATGAAGCCCATGCCAACAAAAAACACAAGTGCCCTATGTGCCCAGAGCAGTTTTCTTCAGTGGAGGATGTCTATTGCCACTTGGACAGCCACAGACAACCTGACTCCAGCAATCACAGCATCAGCCCTGACCCAGTCCTGGGGAGTGTGGCGTCCATGAGCAGTGCAACGCCCGACTCCAGTGTATCAGTGGAAAGAGGTTCCACCCCAGATTTGACCTTAAAGCCTTTGAGAGGACAAAAGAAAATGAGGTCTGTGGACAGAGGGGAAGGCCAGAACTGGTCTAAAGTTGCCTACAGCTGTCCATACTGCATGAAGCGTGACTTCAACAGCCTTGCTGTTCTGGAGATCCACCTGAAGACCATTCATGCAGACAAACCTCAGCAAAGCCACACATGCCAGACTTGCCTTGATTCCATGCCTACACTGTACAACTTGAATGAACACATTGCAAAAGTGCACAAAACCCATGCCTATCCCATGATGCAGTTTAGAAACATTTCTGCTTTTCACTGTAAGTACTGCCTGGAGATGTTTGTGGATATCAACAGCTTACAAGAACACATCCATATTACTCACTGTGTCTTAAACACAACCCGTCAAGATGGCAACAATGCTTTCTTCTGTAACCGGTGCTCCATGGGCTTTCTGATGGAAGCAACCTTGACTGAGCATATTCAGCAGACTCACTGCAATGTAGGAAATTCAAAATTGGATTCCTCTGTCATTCAGCCAATGCAGTCTTTTATGGAAGTTTATTCATGCCCTTATTGCACAAACTCCCCCATTTTTGGCTCCATTCTGAAGCTTACAAAGCATATTAAAGAAAACCACAAGAATATTCCTCTGGCACACAGTAAGAAGTCTAAAGCAGAGCAGAGTCCAGTTTCTTCTGATGTTGAAGTCTCTTCCCCTAAAAAGCAGCGGCTTTCTGCTAGCATAAATTCAGTGTCTAATGGCGAATACCCATGTAATCAATGTGATCTAAAGTTCTCAAATTTTGAAAGTTTTCAAACCCATTTAAAGTTGCATTTGGAGTTGCTGTTGAGGAAACAGTCTTGCCCTCAGTGTAAAGAAGACTTTGATTCCCAGGAGTCTCTTCTGCAACATCTCACCATGCATTACATGACAAATTCAACTCATTATGTATGTGAGAGCTGTGACAAACAGTTTTCTTCGGTGGATGATTTGCAAAAACATTTGTTGGACATGCATACTTTTGTGTTGTATCACTGCACCCTTTGCCAAGAAGTTTTTGATTCCAAAGTATCTATCCAAGTGCATCTGGCAGTCAAGCATAGCAATGAAAAGAAGATGTATTGTTGCACAGCTTGTAACTGGGATTTTAGGCAAGAGATGGATCTCCAGATCCATGTGAAACATAGTCACCTGGGGAATCCATCAAAGTCTCACAAATGCATCTTCTGTGGTGAGACCTTTAGCACAGAGGTAGAGCTGCAGTGTCACATCACAACCCACAGCAAAAAATACAATTGCAACTTTTGTAGCAAAGCTTTTCATGCAATCATCTTGCTTGAAAAGCACTTGCGGGAAAAACATTGTGTTTTTGATGCTAGCATGGAGAATGGTGCAGCTAATGGCATGACCCCAACTAATAAGACAGAAGGGGTAGATATCCAGAATATGTTAATGAAGAATCCAGATACTTCTAACAGTTATGAAGCCAGTGAGGATGATGTAGATGCTTCTGAGCCCATGTATGGCTGTGACATTTGTGGGGCTGCCTACACTATGGAGGTCCTCTTGCAGAACCATCGTTTGAGAGACCATAACATCAGGCCTGGGGAGGATGACTGTTCTAGGAAGAAAGCAGAATTCATCAAAGGTAGCCACAAGTGTAATATCTGCTCAAGGACCTTCTTCTCAGAAAATGGCCTGAGAGAACATATGCAGACCCATCGAGGCCCAGCCAAGCACTACATGTGCCCCATCTGTGGGGAACACTTCCCATCACTCCTGACCCTGACAGAGCACAAAGTCACTCACAGCAAGAGTTTGGATACAGGGGCATGTCGGATTTGCAAAATGCCGCTGCAGAGTGAGGAGGAATTTATCGAGCACTGCCAGATGCATCCAGATCTCAGAAACTCCCTCACTGGGTTTCGCTGTGTCGTCTGCATGCAGACAGTCACCTCTGCCCTTGAGCTGAAAATTCATGGGACGTTCCATATGCAGAAATTGGCAGGAAACTCTGCAACCTCGTCTCCCAATGGCCAGGCCTTGCAAAAACTCTACAAGTGTGCATTGTGCTTGAAGGAGTTATGGAATAAGCAGGACTTGGTAAAGTTGGATGTGAATGGCCTTCCCTATGGCCTGTGTGCTGGATGCATGACCAGGAGCACCAATGGACAGTCTTCAGTCTTGACTCCACAGGAGGTGAACGAGAGACAGTGTGGCAGTCTGAGGTGCCCAGAGTGTAGTGTCAAATTTGAAAGTGCCAAAGACCTAGAGAGCCACATTCAGGTTGACCACCGAGACCTGATGCCTGAGACTAGTTGCCAAAGGAAAGGTGCCCAGACATCCCCTGTTCCCAGAGTAAGTACAGCTGAACTTTAAAATGTCTGAGGGATAAAATGTAGACCTTCAATGAGACTGAGAACTGATTTGTTGTAATTCTTTTTTTTGTTTGTTTTTTAACTGTCACTTTATAAAATTACTAGTGCTACTGAAAAACCCAACAAAGCAGGAGGAAAAGTAGAGTAAGGCACATAGAAAAATCAGATGTTGCTCAGCCTTGCAGGCTCCTTGATTCCTAGTGGAAGTGCACCAGATTTTTTACCATAAAACTGCCCTAAATTTACCAACAGAGAGATGAGACACTTGAATGGTGGGGATTGAGTTTGTCCATGAATTCTGATGCTACTGAGCTAGCAGATCTGGAAAAGCTGGGACATTTCCATGAAAAAAGGAAGTACTGAGTACCCAAAATAGAAGAAAATCTGACCTGTCATACTTGAGAGTTGATTTCCTACCAGTGAGCTAAACATGAGCAGGAGGATAAAGGAACTTTGTTTTAGTGAGAATTTGGGAGGTAAGGTGGAATTCACTAAATTTTTCCTTCAAAGTTCTGTGCTAATGAGGTTGTCCTTATGGATGTCTGTCAGAGTGAACATTGAGAGGCTATTGGATGTCTGTGTGCATCCATGTGTGCTTGTATGTGTGTGTGGATGATTTTAAAAGTGAATTTAAAAGGATCTGCTTCATGGTCCTCTGGTAAGATAGTAGTTTTCTTAGCATATCTGGAAATAGTTGTCTAATGCAGGTTACATCTAAGTGTGCTCTCCTTCAATATTTGCAGATAGCCTGCTTTCCCATTTCTTAGCTTACAAGATACTTGGGAACATGCAGATCCAAGGAAGGTTTCAGAAGCCTATTCAGGAGATTAATATCATTTGTAGTTTATAGTCTTTTAAAATTGTTTGTTGACATTTTGGTTCAAGATTGGGCCAAGTCAGTCCTTCCTCTGTCAGGAACAGATAGAATGAGTAGATTTTGGAAATCTTGGGAGACCAACAGCAAACACATCTGAGTATTGATATCATCTGACATTTTTAATTAAATATGATGGGGTGAGATTTTTAAAAGTATCTAAGGAAATTAGGCACCCAACTCCTAATGAATAATTCCAACCATAGATGCCTGTTCATGCCAATCTGATAATTAAAGCACCCACAAGCACATCTCACTGTATTAAAAGAACCTGAAAATACCATTCAACTAGAACACTGGGGGCTCAGTAAGAGAAGACCCTAAGTACAGCCTGAGGACACAGACTGAGATGCCTACACTAGAGCTGGTGCAGGCTGTGTGTCCCCAGCAGGACTTGTTAGCTCTGGCTCAGCACTGGGGCACACGAGGCAGCAGCATCCAGCGGAGCTGGGCTGTGTGCAGCTAGCTCGGAGCATGGCACTGCCTGCACCAGTGCCCGCTGGCATCAGCGCCTCATTCCAGGCTTCTGAGTGAATCCCCCAGAAAGTTTAATTTCTTGGTTTTTTGCTTTTTTAGTAAAACAGCTGCATATTGTTCCCTCTGTGTGTGTTGAATGTTATGACTAAGCCTGTAGATACACACACCTAATTCTGCAGAAGAATGAGGAATGGAAATATCCTTCCTTTGGTGTGATACCTCTTGAGAATTTGTCTGGGGCTCTGGCTAGGTCATTCTCCTTCCTCCTCCTCCGGCCTTTATTTCCTTCTAAATTCTTTAAAGCACCTCTGTTCTCTTAGGTAAGACTAATTCTTACTTCATAGCCTGAAGTGTTACCTTTTCTTTACTATTGACTATCAGAAGCAGAATATGTTGCCATATTCTGCTCTTATTTCTTGCTTTAACTCTTTCTTTTCAGTGACAGCTTCCATACTTGTTGTCTCAAGGGAGAGTTTTAAGTTCTTCAATAAGGTAAATGTCTTGAATTTCATCCCATGAGAGAAGGTCTTAGTTCCTTTGTAGAAGATAATGAAAAATCAGCATTTGTGATGATGGCAAATGTTATTTTCAACAGGTGTCTATGGCCTGCACATATGCTGATATCAGAGACATTTATGGTATACATCCCAAGAATAGATATATTGTTGTTAGGAATAATTCATTACAGGTACAAGAGGTGAACTCCGATATCAGTTAACATGGAAACTATTGATGTTTCACTCAGGTTTCTCAAGGCAATGACTGCCCTTTGTGTCTGCTAGCACAGGAGTTTTCAAAGAAAGAATTACACTGTCTTTTAAATGGTAGTAAACCTCTCTATTTCAGGAATAGCATTTACTTTACTTCATTGGCTTCATAGTAAAGCTCAATAAATTGAACACAATCTCTCTTGTAATTTTGTTAGCATGCTGCTTACAGGTAAAATACCATTTTACTGGAGCAATCTTAAGTGCACAATGCATGTAGAGTAATCTGCAGATGTTCAGAGAAAAAAAGCTGCTTCTCTCCAGTTCATGAGCACTTCTACACTTCTTTTTTAAACACCTTATTGATTTTTCTTTCTTAAACAGAAAAGCCATTGAAGACAAGGTACAGTCAGAAAGTATAGGGAGATTAGATTTTAAGTAGTGGGTGTATATTTCAGAGTAAATAAGAATAGGCAGAATGACATCCAAGCAAATATAAAAGATGATGACGTACAAAATCTGTAATTTCTTTCAGTGTCAGAAATTACTCCACCAGCAGTTGCATTTCTTGAATTGAAGAAAGGGGCATGGAAGCCTAAAGGAATTTCAGGGGGGAAAAAATGAAAGAAATGAAGAAAATAAATATTAGCTTGTCATGGTTTAAACCCAGCCACGCAGCTCGTTCACTCACCACACCTCACCCCCATCCCTCCCCCCTTCTTGCCCTCCCCCTACTCCCAGAGGGATGGAGAGGAGAATCGAAAAGAATGCAACTCACACAGGTTGAGATAAGAACAGTCCAGTAACTAAGGTATAACACAAATCACTACTGTTACCACCAATAATAATAATGATAAGGGAAATAACAAGGGAAGAGAATACAACACCTCACCACCAGCCGACCGATAACTCGCCCCACCCCACCCGACCGAGCACCGACCAATACCTAGTCCAACCCTGCAGTCTACTAGCCCTTCCAGGTAACTTCCCGTTACATCCTGGGCATAACATGCTGTGGTATGGAATACCTCTAGCTAGTTTGAGTCAGGTGTCCTGTCTCTGCTTCCTCCCGGCTTCACCTCCTCCCTGGCAGAGCATGAGGCTCAGAAAGTCCTTGGTCAGACTAAAACATTTGTGTTATCAGCTCTGTTCCCAGGCCGAAAGTCAAAACACAGCGCTGCACCAGCTACTAAGAAGGAGAAAAATGACTGCTACTGTTGAACCCAGGACATAGCTCTTGATGAATAAAAAATTAATATATTTGGGAAGGGAAAAAGAGCAGGAGAAAAAGAACAATTCCTGTTTGCTGTATGTATTAAAGTTTGTGTATATACACACATGGATATAGCACCACAAAGGAAGTATGAATATTTTGTTATTTTTAATTTTTTTACTATCGAACTTTTGGATGTTTTGTTCTGAAAATCAGATGGAAACAGCTAGATGAGGATCAAGAAGCACTCATAATTGCTTGTAAGTTTGGGGGTTTGTTTGGTTTTGAGTTTTTTTATCCATAAGAATGAAAGAAAGCACATAACCCTTGAAAATTCTGCTGTATTCTGTCTTCTTCAGTTACATTTTAATATAGCAAACAACCAGGAATAAATATCTTTGAATTGATCACATTTGTTGCTAGGACTTCTAACTAGGATCCAATCATGATGGTCAACAAGATAGATTTCCAGATGGAGAAAATTTTTGCCTTGTGTACATGGCAACATCTGCATTGAGGGTTTTGTTATTAGGAGATTTTAAGTCAAGTCAATAGTCTTCCCTAAGGAGCATCTCTAAGAGGAATAAATAAAGTACACCTTAGTAGTAAAAGGTTGATCTAACATCAATTTTTGTTTGATTCTTATAGTTTTACATGAGCTATTCTGTTTGGATAGGACTGAAAGGATTTTTTTAAATGAGCATTGCAGGTGGAGGTACCATTCCAGTATCTGACACATGCATAGCTCAAGACCTTTCTAATTCTATCATGATGGCATAAGAGGTAATGCTTTCATGTTTTTCTGAACATATTTCTGTGTGTAGGAGCTTCAGTTTTGAATATATTCTATTAATTCCTTTTAACATGTCTTGAGAAACATGACTAGTTGTTTAGTACTGAGATTTCATATTGCCCCTTATAATACTGGAAACAGTCATGTTTCAAGCTGTACTTTCTCTTACACAGATTTATCCTCATTTTGTACCATAATTATTGTGAACAATGCTTGTTTAACATTGACAATGGCAAATGCTTAGTCTTTCATTAAATTTCTATCTTTAATGGTGTTACATTTTTAGCCCACCTAGATTATTTGGACTGAAGAAGCAAAGGAGGTGGCATAGAAAGTTGGAAGAATGAACCCTATTGTGCTCCTTTACTCAGTTCCTTTTCTCCTTCACACTTTCTTGGACTCAGTTCCTTCTCTTTGTTCTCCCCTGTACCCCTTCTCTTCCCTTGTAAATTTACTTGAATGGAGGAATATTTTCTTTGTAGAACAGGAAACCATTTCCAGATTTAAAGGAGGACAGTCTGGAAAACCCATGGGAACAACGGTTACTTTAGAAATCAGAACCATCTTGTTACTGCTACTATTTTGTGCCAAGATTAGAATTAAATATCTTGACTTAATGGGGATTGAACTCTCAGCTGAACACCTGCTCATCTGGTCTCTTGTCACCTAGATGCCATCATCCAGACTCTGTTAGCTCCTCAGAGTCTGAGCACCCTTGTTGTCACCACTTGTGAAGATAGAACTTTAAAAACAGCTAACTGACCCATTAATAATGTCTGTGAAGCCATGATACCCACATGATACTCACAAGAAGTTTTTATTTGGTACCACAAATAACACAATCTTGTATTCAAACTAGTGTTCCCCATTTACTGAGAATGGAAGCATAGTTTTGTGACATTCTTTTAAAAAAATTATTAATGAGCCAAAAAATAAGCTCTTCCATCTCTTGCATATGCATTTGGGTGCTAATCTAGCTGTAGCTATTTTGTGGGCTGTATAAGGCCATTTATTAACCTCACTCCATATCAAGCAGGGTACCCTACCACAAGAGCCATCACCTCAGTTAAGCTGCTCTTGTGCATGCATGTATCTCAGCTGAAGCTGAAGATAATACTAAAAGGAAGTCTGAAATCTGACATCTTCTCTGAGGGGTGGTCACACCAAGCAGAGTGTTATAAGTTTGTGAAATGGTGTGGAGGAGTTTGCACTGGATCTGTGGGTAAACAAAGACATCCTGTCTCCAGATCTGTTAGCAAGTAGTTTTCAGAAGCACTGAAATCAATAAAAAAATTTGAATCATTTGTTTGTGTTTAACATAACTTCAAAGGTTTGAAATAGAGTTGAGCTGAAATATTGTCCTTTTTAGCTAGTTACTTATGGAACCCTCATAACAGAGGTAAGTGTTGAACAAGGTGCAGAACTGAGTCAGCTTTGAGGTTTTAAAGAGGAAGGTTTCAAGTTTTAAATGTGACCACATGAATCCTTCACTGCCCAAATAGTGGTTTTCTCCTCCAAGGCTTTTTGTGTTTTGGTTTTTTTTTTTAAAGTTAGGAGCCCTCAGCATGTGTATGCCAGTGCGTTTGAGAGGACGTGTACATGTGTGTGCTGTGCTTGTCTGCCAGAAGAGACTCCCAAGAAAGAGTGCTGCAGAAATCCAGCTGCTTTTCCATTAACAGCCTTGATTTCCAAATGGACTCCAGGAAGATACTTTCTTGAGCTGCCTAGGGACAACTAGCCAGTCCAAACTATTTCCTTTTATGTGGTTGGCTGTGTCAGGTTTCGGCCAATGGAGTGCAGCCTTCTTCCTATTATCATGTGAATCACCTGTTGTTATTTTAGCCTGGACTGCATACAGAATTCATGGAATAGGCATAACATCCATAGACTGGTGCATTTTTTATTATGGTATTGCAGTACATTCATTAACCTCCAGTAGGCTAACTTGTTGGTACTAATGACATGGGAAGTAGTTAAGAAACTCTTGGCAGCACCTAATTTGTTCTTTTCTCAGCAGGTGTTTGAGAAAATAGGATCCCATGAGCAGAGGGGGTGACAGCAACTCCTCTGTTTAACTCAAAACTTCTGACTTATTACTGCTGTCCTAAAAATGTGATTATAAGGTGTGGGATGGAGGCTGTAAGAAAAAATCAAGTGCGTCTAAAATTGCACAAACCCCACCTACAAAATATTTTCCTTCAAAAATGTTAGGAGGGCGTTGTTTACCGATTTGGGTTTCTCAATGCTAATGGCTTGGGTTTCTCATCCATTCCTCAGCTAACTAAGCTTGTGGCCAGTTCGTGGAGATTTCACATATGCTCTGCTGCCATCCACACTGGCTGTAAGGATGTGAACCACATGCTCATGGCTGGTGGCAAGTGCTTCAGTAGGACTTATTCTCTAGGAAGAAGTAGTCACGAAAAGCCAAATTTTTCTAAATTGCATGTCAAAAGATGCCTATTTAGATAGCATATTCCCATGCGGTCAATGAGCATACACATCAGACCAAAGCACTGTGCTCCTGCAGAGTTTCTGCTAGTATACAAAAAACCCACTTAGCATTAATTTTTTATTTTTTTTCCTAACTTGGATGTCTAAGTTGTCAACATGCATTTTAATTTCTAGAAATTATTTCTTTGATTTTTTCCTGTCATGTTGCACAAGTGCAAACACCACTGTCAATCTGAGTGCAAACTCAATTTTCCCTATTTGAATAAATGGTTCATATAATTGCCTCTTCACAGTGTCTCCTGCCTTCTGCAGCTAAGCCTCCCTGGTATGATGCTGAGACAGAGAAAATAATGCACAACAGATTGTGCTAGGAAACAATTCCTTGTGGTAATGCAGTTTTTCCAGAATTTCTGATGGAAGACCATTACAAAATATACTTTTTTCCTTTCACTTCCCCAAGTAACTATAGGTGTTTTTCCTACTGTATTTTGAGTTTAACTAAAGATGGATTTTTTTGAGAAAGTTGATCTTTTTCTGAAAACAGTTACCTTTCAATGTCTTTTATTTCACTCTACAGGAATTTTTACTGCAATGGGTTAAATGACACGAGCAGTCTTATTATGGCTTAAGCACTCAGAGTTTCAAGTACTATAACTTGAAATTTTTAAAGTTGAAATTAAAAATTCTCCTAAAGCAGGCTGTTAATTAGAGGGTGTATTTATGGTCCCAGAAAAGCCCAACTTGGTGTCTTGTTGGGGATATGTGAGCAGAAAAGGCCTCAGTGGAAGTTGAAGCATGTAACATGCTATATTCATGATCACACTTGCCTTATGCTACACTGCAGTTTTCTCTAATCTCTTTTTGGTTATTAAACAGAAAAAGACCTATCAATGCATCAAGTGCCAGATGACCTTTGAGAATGAGAAAGAGATACAAATCCATGTCGCTAACCATATGATTGGTAAGACATTCTTTAAACTAGGCCACTCATTGGCTCCTTGTTTTTTTCTGCTACTCTTTGAAATTCACTATTCTGATAACTTGTTAATATTCATGCTGTATTTTTTTTTTATCTTTCAAGGAAAATTGTTTTGATGTAATGATTCTTTACTTCAAAGCTTTTTAAATATGTGGTTATAAAAGTGCTACTGCTGAGCTTTTTTCCATATCCTTTTGAGTCCTCATGTAGCATTTTCATTTATATTTAAATCAAACTTTTGAAAGTATCTTCCATTCAATAGCATAAATTTCTCTCTATCCTTCTAAAAAGTACTTGCCAGTTGTCAACCACTTAGGAGCTATTATGTTTCAATTTTGTATGTCATGACATTGAATAGATTTAACTGCTAGCATTTTCCCAGCTACGTGAATTCCTGAGGAACATTGTCAAAACAAAACAAAGAGTTATTTCAGTGGGGGTTTTCTTCTTCATTTTCCAACAACTCTGGGCTTCAGAAAGTTCAACTTTTCAGACATACAAGTGTTTTTAAAAATCAGTACTTGCTGCCTTCTACTATGGTCCTGTCACAAGAGTTTGTAGTGTAGTATTATTATAATCTGATGGGTTGTATTTCTGCTGCAGCTATTTGGTTGCTTTTCTGATGAACACAAAGAAATGTTTTCCTGTCTGTACAGATGTTATAAATATATGCATTGGCCCCAGAGGTCAGTTTATTTTGATGCATAGCCCACGAAGGAGATACTTGCACATGTCATATGTTGGACGAGATCCTTCAAGGACCCTACAGTGCACTCTGTGTGTCTCATATGTTCACATGCAGCATTTACCTCCCATAAGCATAACAGTTTTCCTTCAAAAATTTTACATCTAGGAAACTATTCTCCTGTCAATACATGTATGTAACTCCTATTATCTTTGAAGTGAATTATGCATAAATGCCGGAGATACAGAAATATGGAATGACACAGTCTTCACACTCCCACCCCAAATTGAAAAGTCACAACAATTTTCACCTGAGAGCCAGGCAGGAGTTTGAAGTCAGTGTCAAGCAGGTTTAGATGAAGATATCTAAAAATGTTTGCTTTTGTACCAGGTGTTAATGTAATATCTTGTTTGCAAGCTTGACGAGTGAGATCCTTGTTAATTCACAGAATCATAGAATCACAGAATAGTTAGGCCTGGAGAGGACCTTAAGATCATCTAGTTCCAACCCCCCTGCCATGGGGG
Source organism: Lathamus discolor (assembly GCF_037157495.1). Lineage (NCBI taxonomy): Eukaryota > Metazoa > Chordata > Aves > Psittaciformes > Psittacidae > Lathamus > Lathamus discolor. Next base: position 28,589,655 of record NC_088908.1, read on the forward strand.
TTGGATGCCTCACACTAGACCATGTCGCCCAAGCCTCTGTCCAACCTGGCCTTGAACACTGCCATGGATGGAGCATTTACCATTTCTTTGGCCAACCTGTTTCAGTGCCTCACCACCCTCACAGTAAAGAATTTCCTCCTTATATTCAACCTAAATTTCCCCTGTTTAAATGTGAACCTGTTACCCCTTATCCTACCACTACAGTCCCTAAAGAAGAGTCCTTCTCCAGCATCCTTGTAGGCTCCCTTCAGATGCTGGAAGACTGCTATGAGGTCTCTACGCAGCCTTCTCCAGGCTGAACGGCCCTAACTTTCTTAGCCTGTCTTCATATGGGAGGTGCTCCAGCCCCTTTAGCATACTTGTGGCCCTCCTCTGGACTTGTTCCAACAGCTCTGTGTCCTTCTTATTCTGAGGACACCAGAATTCACACAGTACTCCGAGTGGGGTCTCGCAAGAGAAGAGTAGAGGGGCAGGATCACCTCCTTCGACCTGCTGGTCACGCTCCTTTTGATGTAGCCCAGGATACGTTTGGCTTTCTGGGCTGCGAGCGCACACTGAAGCCGGCTCATGTTCAGTTTCTCATCGACCAGTACCCCCAAGTCCTTCTCCACAGGGCTGCTCTGAATCACTTCTCCGCCCAATCTGTAGCTGTGCCTGGGATTGACCTGACTCAGGTCTAGGACCTTGCACTTGGCTTGTTTGAACTTCATGAGGTTGGCATCAGCCCACCTCACAAGTGACTTAATGTAGCTCCCCCCTAGATTTATATTTTTGTTTTTAGGAAGCCTGAAAAAAAAGTCCTTAGGCAAGCTTAGTACTTGGTTCAACTTAATTTGTGATACAGTAGCTAAAAAATTATTTTTAAATACAAAGGTCATGAAGTTCCAAGTTAAGATTCTGCTTGATTCAAGAGGGGAATTCTTCGTCCTTTTGAAAACATGCAATTTCTTCATTTTCCAGTAACTGATGTGGGAAGTTTATTTATGTATATCCCCTGATTAGTTTTCTCTGTAATAATAATCAATGACATTGCAAGGTTTACTTTTAGAACCATCTAACCAATTTTCTATTGGAAAACAACAGTGGTAGAAGTCATAGGCGGCTAAGAAAAGTATGGTGCTGCTGTTTGTGAAAACTGTACCTATTGTTTCCTTGGATCTGTATGTAAGTTATTATAGATATTTGGAAGAACTCTATATAAATACAAAGGTACATATAGACTCAGTTACCTAGACCTGTAACATTGTAAATGCCAGGACATGGTCAGAAAATACCTGATTATTCCATTGTGGTGTCAAGTCTTTGTGGCTCTTTGCGGAGATATGGACTGAGAACGTTTATTAAGTTCAAGTCATCACTTTTATACAGTGCAGTTTAGGAAAGAGTGAAATATAGAAAGCTTTAATATGGAGCCAAGCTTCCTCTCACTATGGTCATCTCAATTCACAAGGGACTTGGGGCCCCCTCTCCTTCAGGACATGTAACTGCTTCCAAAAAGGTGTTCCCAGTGAGTTTGCTGATGGTATTTTTTCTTTACTATGGTGTTGCAGCAGGGAGGAATCAACACGACCATTGTGATCAATAAGCACGATTTGTTTATTGGGCTTCTACCTTCGGTTAATATAACAGTGAATATGCAAATACTAGGCACTTGATTGGTTCTGGCACAAATAAGGCATTGCGTAAGCTCATTATTTTTGTGGTGAAACTGTGTACTTTTATATCCTCTATTTTTATGTGCTTATCTTGTTTATTAGTTAGTGTCCTTGTCTGTAATTGGCCAGAGCATGGCGCTTCCCTCCAGATGTCCCTCAGTTCCTCATTATCTGGTGCTAGTAAGTCTGCACCACTCTCTAAACAAATGTTCTATTTCAGCTCGTTGATGGGAACGTGACCTTTCTCTGTTAGCCACTTCTCCACACTATGGAATACTGAAGATGAAAGTAGAGGCTAGATAGCACCATTTCTCCAGCAAGAAATGCTGTTGTCCTGGGTTCAGCAGTAGCAGTCATTTTTTCTCCTTCCTAGTAGCTGGTGCAGTGCTGTGTTTTTGGCTTTCAGCCTGGGAACAATGCTGATAACACCAATGTTTTTAGTTGTTGCTAAATAATGTTTTTCAAGGGCACTGAAAGGATATCCTCATGTCTTCTCCATGATCCTGCAGGAAACAAACAACTGTCGTGGTTTAAGCCCAGCTGGTAACTCAGAACCATACAGCCGCTCGCTCACTCCCCCCTTCTTCCTCCCCCGGCTCCCGAAGGGATGGGGAGGAGAGTTAAAAGAATGTAAATCCAACAGGTTGAGATAAGAGCAGTCCAGTAACTAAGGTATAATACAAACCACTACTGCTACCACCACTAATAATGATAAGGGAAATAACAAGGGAAGGGAATACAACTGCTCACCACCTGCCGACCGATACCCAGCCTGACCAAGCAGTGATCTAGCCCTTCTGGGTAACTGCCCCCAGTTTATATAGTGGGCATGATGTGCTGTGGTATGGAATACCTCTTTGGCTAGCTTGGGTCAGGTGTCCTGTTTCTGCTTCCTCCTGGCTTCCCCTCCTCCTTGGCAGAGCATGAGACTCACAAAGTCCTTGGTCAGAGTAAACATTCTGACCAGCAACTAAAAACATCGGTTTTATCAGAGTTGTTCCCAGGCTGAAACTCAAAACCACAGCACTGCACCAGCTACTAAGAAGGAGAAAAAATGACTGCTACTGCTGAACACAGGACAGGTGTTCAGGGTGGAAGTTTTAGAGAGCAGAGGTCTTTGAAACAGTGCACTGATTTGGGCTCCTTTGAAACATTTCCATGCCCACATTTTCAGGCATTGGGGAGTCCACCTGGGACTATATCAAAAACTTTCAGTAGTTCTTGCTGCCTCTCTACTTGCTTACTTCCTGTTGCGCTGGCCTGGCAATGCTTAAAGCTTCTCTCCCTTATCTCCCCACCTACCACTGCCTCTGATTTGCAGTCTCTATTAGATGCAGAGAAGGATGGGTACACAGCTGTGGGCTCTAGGGGGGGGACTGAGCAGCCATGGCAGCAGCCAGAAGCATGGAAATCTGTCAGTGGGGCTTCTCCCTGGTGGCTGGGGGATTTTCCATTGCAAGGCCATCACCAAGTCCCCACAGCATGTGAGTGGTGGCTGTCCTGGGGAAAAGGCCCCAGCACTCGCCCATCCTGAGCTGCCAAGGGAGACCCCACTCAAAACCATGCACAGGATTTGGCCCAGGGTTTTCCTATTGTTTTTTTACAGCTGTGCTGTTCCCAAAGCCAGGCTGGGTGCCCTAAATAATATTTTTCAGGGTGTACAAATTTCCACAGATGTGTTGCTCTACATGCAGGTCAGGCCACCCAGTACCATAGGAAACCGCATTTGAATCCATGCTGGGGCTCTCAGCCATTTGGGTAAGGGATGCAGCCACAGCAATGCTTCTCTCTGTCTTGGTTAGATGGAGGATGTTTCCTATTTAATGTCCAAAAAAGATGAACAACTGTCCCCACCCTTCTTTCTCCCTTTCTCTAAGAAAGTCTCCTGGCAAACGTGCATGGGGAAACTTGACTGCGGTACAGTTAGTGCTGGAACAGGGGAAATAATGATTCCTGGTCATGCTCTAACACTGGGATAGCTGCAGGACCTTCCTGCCTCAGGCTCCAGAGGGGCTCTAAGGGTTTGTGGACTCACGAGAGGTTGTCCAACTCCTCGGAGCTCAGCAGAGCCGTTCTCTGCTGCTGCTCCTGTCTTTACACATGCAACTGTCGGTGCTCTCAGTCAAAATTCACATCTGAATTCTGGTGAACAGTGAGGGAGGGAGGGGGGCGCAGGCTGGCGGTGTGGTATATGCATGAGGCCCTGTTTGTGCTTTGGGAGCCACTGGGGACAAAAGGGAGTGCTGGAGGTAAAACTTCCAGTAGTCACATGGAAATTGTTCAGTGGTCTGGTTCTTGGACTGCTGTCTGGATAAATACCTCCCTGTTTGATGTGATGGGGATGACCAAGTTAAACACTGTGTTTGGAGGAACAGGGGGAATTTTCTGAGGACTGCCCTAAGCCATGGTATATCATATATGTAGCATAGGGCTCCAAGTACCCGAATTATATTTCCTGCCCTTGGAGATCAAGTTTCAAGTTCAGCATTAAAAGCAAAGAGAAGTGATAACATCCATATGTTCTGCTGACAGATGGGATATGCCACAAAGTGACCACACTCTAGCTGTATAATATGCAGAGTTTATTAAACAAGCACACTAAAGCCAATAAGCACAATAAAGCAAGCACATTAATGTGAATTAGGTAAATATATATAGCGAATAAGGATGATAAAGCAAATCAGAGAAATAGGTATATAAGTAAAGTACCGAAGAAAGTTAGCAATGCATTAAATCATTACTGTATAGAGAGAACAGAGATTAAGAAGGGATATATCACCAATTACCACTGAATCATCCTCTAGGCCCTCACTTCCAGCTAGGAAGCCCCGTTGCAGCCAATGCCAGGAGTCTCAGGTAAGTGGGAAAATTCCTACACAGTGTGTCCACCCATAGGTGAAGCTTCTCTCATGGCCACAAGAGGATCCCCCTTATCAAAACAACCAGCTTTATGCCAGATCTCTAATCATTTACTCGTGGGACCATGCAGTTTCTCATGATCTTACCGTTGTCCACTGTGAGAGTGTGGGCCAGGCGCCCCAGTGCAGCCATATATGAAGGTCATAGAACAGCTGCACACCTATGTTTTCCTGACTGTTTCCGACAGTCACAATGAACATAAACATATATACTCTGCCAAATACACTGTGGCAGGCAATATCCTTTGTTGTGCTTCTCAGTCATGAGAGGGAATCAACTCCCAGCTAGGTTCCCATCCATTACACCATCCATAGTTACATTTCTTTCAGATGCATACAAGTATTCTAAGCAGAAAATGACCCAATATAGGTTTGGTTTTTTGTTGACATTTAAAAATAACAGAATATTTAAAAATAACAAAATAAGTTTATTGCTCCATAAGAGGTCAAACTGCAATAATAACCACAGGAATAATTTTCTAAAAAGCAGCAGTTTAGAAAGCTGATTTTATGTTTGAAAGAATTAACAGTTGATACCAAGCTCAGTCACTGAGATGAAAACAGCACAGTGGTGAAGGGGTTGAGATAAGATTCAAAATCAAACATAAACTAATACATTCCCAGTTATGTTTTTCTCTTCTGTTTAAAAATGGAAGCAAACAATTTTAACTTTTTACTTAGGAACGCATAATTTTCATAAATTCAGATCTTAACAAAATTGCTAGTTCATATATATAAATAAAAATTTGGACTCATTTTGTATGGTCTTGGACTCCTGCCTGTCACAGTAGATTCTAAGTGCATGTGTATGTGAAAAGGATGTAGGTTAGGAACATTTTGCAGAACTGACTTTTATACATGCGGAAATACTAGCCCTGGGTGTCTCTAATGGGGATGTAAAGCATTTCTGATACTCAGCCTGATCTTGTGAAGTGCTTTGTTCCTCATTCTCATTGATTTGGGAGCTGAGGATAACTAGCGCTTCTCAGAATCTCTCTTATGATAAAACATCTTTTATTTTATATGAAATAAATGTAGTCAATATTGGAAGAATGGCAGCTTTAATTCTTTTAAAAATCCTATTTTCCTGTGTTTAACACAGTACTTGAATTCATTTAAAAGCTTAAGGCTGCTATTTGGTAAACACGTTCCCTTCCATCAAGATACCATCATGATATTGTGTCCTGAGAGAAAATTTTTTAATTCTTGAGGAAAACTCTTCAGACCTAAGTGCTACTATTAGTTAAAGAATATACATAGTAGCAGTGATGATGACATTGTAAAGCACTATCTTGGTAACAGCTTTCAGGCATTACAGCAAATAAAAATGTGCCAGATTGTTTTTGAAGCATTAGATGCAAATTATCAACAGGAACATATTTCCGGACTCAACAGCTGAATGTGTGAATTAATTATGGACACATTAGGAGCTCAAAAATATTTTTTTAACTTTGATGTTTGTGAAGCATATTCCAAGTAATTGCTCTTTTTATGCATAAATGAAGGTACAACCTTCATATAATTACCCAGCACTTGCTTCAATATCCAATTCTATGTGGACTTGCTTTAACAATATTTACTAAATTTTCATTTGGCTGGCTACTGTGAAAGACAGCGAAACGAAAGCTAAGTGTATTTATCTTAATAGATGAACAACATACATGACGTTTCCACATGCACAAGAGGGCCTTAATCCTACCGCATGCGAGTGCCACAGGCTGGCCAGAGCCCTGATGGTGCTGCTGCAGGAGATTTTGCCCAAATGGAGCTTGCTTCTGACGCAGGCTTTTGGGCTGAGGGATTTGCTATGCCAATAGGTCCTCATGCTATTTTGTCCGACTCTAAGCCCTGGGTTTCTATTTCTTGTGTTAATTATTTTTAGCATTGTTATAAAAATTTCGTCTTAGCCATGATCTGATTCAATTATTTTATTACAATTGATTAATATCGAGAGGCAATAAGCAAGCAGCGCTGGGTGCACCGGGGAGTCTCTGCTCCACCAGAGACGCACACTGGGGTCTTTGGGGTCTAGTCTCTTATACTTCTTGGTCCGGGGTCTCAGCCAATCCCTTCTTCTGTACCCGGATGCCGACGTGGCCCCTTTCCATTATTCTTTTCTTGTTGCCGGGGTCTTTCTCCGGTGAAGACGTTGCTGAACTTCTTGGTCATACATTAACGGGGAGATGTCTTTCACAATGCAATTAACCACCATCTTAGCCCCATAAATTCCATTCCTTATCTTATTACTTATCCTGTAACAGGATGTATCTATCTCTTAGTTACATAACCCCCTTAAAGCATTCAAGCAGTTAATCAAAGCACTCTTTGAAAAACAAAGCGGTTCCCAGCAGTTAAACAAAGCACCTTTTGAAAAACAAAATGGTTGAGTAAGAGGGATTATTCCTTGGTTTCTTTTCTCTCATCATTGTATTAACAGGAACATTTATCATAATCATGATCATTCCTATACATCCCACACAAGATACAATGGTCACAAGGGGTTCCAATTCCACATAAAGTGCAATAGTGACAAGAACTCCTAAGTTGCTGACACGAATCATTCCTGTTGATAGGCGGATTGACTCCATAACTCGTTAAAGTTGTAAAGTAGGTATGCTTTATTCAGCGCTGAGGTGCATGGGGATCGTTCCTCCAAAGTATGCACACCCAGGGTCGTTTTTCCTTTACATTTATTCCCTTAAGGCATACATATGCATTAGATTACTGATACGCCTATACATATTTTAGTATCTGTCCCCGCTTCGTATTATAATGAGCTAGAAGGTCCTTTGCGCCTGCACAGTGCCCCCCTCTGGTCATGGGCAGGGGTCTCAAGATGAAGTAAATGAGTCTTCCTCCTGTGGGCAGGGGTCTTCAAGATGAAGTAAATGAGTCTTCCTCTTCTTAAACTTTTCACCTTTTAATCTTCGCGCATGGCTTTAGGGTTTGGTCGGTATCTCAGCCATAAATCATCTGCTTCTCCCCCTTATCAATAGACCCAGACATTCGCATTTCTTTGTCAATAGTTGCTTATCAGTAAAACCAGGCCTCTGTCTCCTCCCCTTATCAGTAGTTTGCGCCTTGTTCTGTTTAGTAAGCATGATAGGTGTTTACAACAGTTTGTGTTTAATCAAGGGATTCTTCCAACTCTCTTATACAATCCCCTGTATTTTTCCCTTGTACATTTATTAACCCTGTATCACTGTATACCTCACAATTCCCCCCTTTGTTTTGTAACTTATTGATTCGTGTTTTGGCTTCTAATCTAATAACAGCTTTTCAAGCCACGGATAGTATTGGAGTTGTTTTGGTCTTTAGTATCACTGAGTGAGTTCCTCCCTTATTTGCTAATTCTGGTTCTAAAGGTATGGCAGTTAATTGCATGTTTTGTATAGCCATATGTATCAGTTTGGTGAAACACGGGATTATACATGGAATAATTAACAACCCCCCACATATTCCCAACACCACTATACCAACTTTAGTAATCCAATCCCCGTTAAAAATTGTCTCCAAGATTCTAGTCCTCCAAAATTGATTTCATTCCATGTTTGTACTGGAACATGAGCTGTCTTTTTCATCTCTCTTATAAGTTCATTTATGGTCTTTCCTTCATCATCAATTTCTAAACAACAATTACTAAAATTAAATTTTCCACAAACCCCTCCTTCTTGAGCTAACAAATAATCTAAGGCTAGGCGATTCTGATATATTGTAGTTCTCATTTTGGTATTTTGCTTCGTAATTAATCCTAATGCATCTTTCATTTTATTTACTACTATTTCTACTACAGCTTGTAATCTTATGATCCTATTCAGCATATATATAGGGGTCTGGTATCCCCAGGACCCGTCTTCTGCCCAAGTTGCCCGATCATAGTAAGAGATTATTCGTTCGGGTGGCCACTCATTGTCCTTCCACTTAACAATTTGTAGTTCCCTTTTATATCATTTCCTTCTTAGTTCATCTGTTTCTGTATATAACTGGACTCCCAAATGTTCTCCTCACCTTATAGATAATAAAAAAGAAACTAAGTCTGATTGTTCCTAATACACATGATCCTGTCCAATTTTTAGGTAAAAATGCAAAGGCTACCACAGATCCAATAATGTCCATCTGGAGTGGGCCAACCGTTTGGTATATTAGTTCCATTAGTCCAATTACGGAATTGGTGATTCGTTTCTATAGGATCTCCCCATTTTTCCCAGTCTTTCTTTGTTCTGTTCCATATATAACCTCCTTCACAAAGCAAAATTTCCTACTGGTTTGCCATAACTTTCTAAAATTTGCCAACAACTTTTTCCAATTATATTTGTTTGTAAGATCCATTGCTGCCTTCTATTATTTCCTTCTTGATTTCTCCAGATTACAGGATCGCTTATGTTACTCTCCATTGCTTCCCAGGGCCATCTCTCTCATAGAATCATAGAATAGTTAGGGTTGGAAAGGACCTCAAGATCATCTAGTTCCAATCCCCCTGCCATGGGCAGGGACACCTCACATTAAAAGATGTCACCCAAGGCTTTATCCAACCTGCCCTTGAACACTGCCAGGGATGGAGCACTCACAACCTCCCTGGGCAACCCATTCCAGTGCCTCACCACCCTAACAGGAAAGAATTTCCTCCTTATATCCAATCTAAACTTCCCCTGTTTAAGTTTTAACCCGTTACCCCTTGTCCTGTCACTACAGTCCCTGACGAAGAGACCCTCCCCAGCATCCCTATAGGCCCCCTTCAGATACTGGAAGGCTGCTATGAGGTCTCCACACAGCCTTCTCTTCTCCAGGCTGAACAGCCCGAACTTTCTCAGCCTGTCTTCATATGGGAGGTGATCCATTCCCCTGATCATCCTCATGGCCCTCCTCTGGACTTGTTCCAACAGTTCCATGTCCTTTTTAAGTTGAGGACACCAGAACTGCACACAGTACTCCAGGTGAGGTCTCACAAGAGCAGAGTAGAGAGGCAGGATCACCTCCTTCAACCTGCTGGTCACGCTCCTTTTGTTGCAGCCCAGGATACGGTTGGCTTTCTGGGCTGCGAGCGCACACTGCCAGCCCATGTTCTCATCGACCAGCACCCCCAAGTCCTTCTCCACAGGGCCGCTCTGAATCTCTTCTTTGCCCAGTCTGTAGCTGTGCCTGGGATTGTTCCGACCTTGCACTTGTCGTGGTTGAACTTCATAAGGTTGGCATCAGCCCACCTCACAAGCATGTTGAAGTCCCTCTGGATGGCATCCCTTCCCTCCAGCATATCAACCGGACCACACAGCTTGGTGTCATCGGCAAGCTTGCTGAGGGCTCACTCAATCCCACTGTCCATGTCAGCGACGAAGATGTTAAACAAGACCGGTCCCAACACCGATCCCTGAGGGACACCACTCGTTACTGGTCTCCAGCCAGACATTGAGCCATTGACCACAACTCTCTGTGTGCAGCCAGCCAGCCAGTTCTTTATCCACCGAGTGGTCCATCCATCAAATTGATATCTCTCCAATTTAGAGAGAAGGATGTCGTGTGGGACAGTGTCAAATGCTTTGCACAAGTCTAGGTAGATGACATCAACTGCTTTACCCTTATCCATCAATTCTGTAGCCCCATCATAGAAGGCCACCAAATGGGTGAGGCAGGATTTCCCCTTAGTGAAGCCATGCTGGCTGTCACCAAGCACCTTGTTGTTTTTCATGTGCCTTAGCATGCCTTCCAGGAGAATGTGCTCCAAGATTTTGCCAGGCACAGAGGTGAGACTGACTGGTCTGTAGTTCCCCGGGTCTTCCATTTTCCCCTTCTTGAAAATGGGGGTTATATTTCCCTTTTTCCAGTCGTCGGGAACTTCACCCGACTGCCATGATTTTTCAAATACGATGGCCAGTGGCTTAGCAACTTCATTCGCTAGCTCCTTCAGGACCCGCGGATGGATTCCATCAGGTCCCACGGACTTGTGCGCTTTCAGATTTTGAAGATGGTCTCGAACCAGATCCTCTCCTACAGTGGGCCCAAGGTCTTCATTCTCACAGTCCCTGTGTCTACCTTCTGAGACCTGGGTGGTGCAGTCAGAGCCTTTGCCAGTGAAGACCGAGGCAAAGAAGTCATTCAGAACCTCAGCCTTCTCCAAATCTTGTGTAGCCAGTTCACCCGAAAGCTTCCTCAGGGGGCCTATGTTGTCCCTAGTCTGTTTTTTGTTTCCTTCGTACCTGTAGAATCCCTTCCTATTATCCTTAACATCCCTGGCTAGGTTTAATTCTAACTGGGCCTTAGCCTTCCTAACCTGGTCCCTAGCTTCCCGGACAACATCCCTGTACTCTACCCAGGCCGTCTGTCCTTGCTTCCATTTTTTATAAGCCTCTTTTTTCCTTTGAATTTTCCTCAGCAGCTCCTTATCCATCCAAGGAGGTCTCCTGGCCTGTCTTTTTTAAAGAGCCTGTAACCTTCCATTCCAACACTCCAGTTGTAGGAGCCATCCCACCATGTTTCTGTGATGCCTATTATATCATACTCCCGTAGATGTGCAGACATCTCTAATTCCTCTTGTTTGTTCCCCATGCTACGGGCGTTTGTATAGAGGCATCTGAGACGATCTCCAATTGAAGCCGGCTGGTTGGCTGGAGCAGCTGGAATATATCTACATTGTTCCGAGCATTTATTATAGGTGCTGGCAACTGACTGGGTGTGTTGGGATGGAATGATGCCCCCCTCCCCCAACACATCTAGTTTAAAGCCTCCTTGACCAGTCTGACAAGCCTCCTACCAAAACTGTTCTTCCCCTTCTTTACCAGAGCAGCTCCACCAGCCCCCAGTAGACCTGGCCTACTAACTTCAGTCTTATGTTCAAGACACCCAAACCCCTGACTATGACACCACCCTTTTAACCATTTATTAACCTTTATTAACCTTGTATTAACCTCATGATCATTCCTATACATCCCACACAAGATACAATGGTCACAAGGGGTTCCGATTCCACATAAAGTGCAATGGTGACAAGAACTCCTAAGTTGCTGACTCGAATCATTCCTGTATACCTCACAATTTCATTTACAACTTGGTAATAGTAGTTCGGTTTTCACAGAAATTTTTATGGCTGTTATGACAACATTCCAGATGTGCATTATACATGCTTAATCAGCTATGACCACAGTTTTACATTGCTTTCATTCTTTGTTAACTGTGTTAATATTCCTTACAGCCTCCAAACTCAATTTTCATATGCAGTTATGATTACACTTATGTCATGGTGCAAGCCCAGCTGGCAACTCAGAACCACACAGCTGCTCACTCACTCCCTTCTTGCCCCTGCTCCCGGAAGGAAGGGGAAGAGAATTGTAAGAATGTAACTCTCATAGGTAGAGATAAGAACAGTCAAGTAACTAAGATATAATACAAAAATACTACTACTACCAACAATAAAAATAATGATAAGGGAAATAATAACACCAGTTACACCTGGGTTGGAGCAACCTCAGGCACACCTACATGTAGGGCAGAGAAGAGATTCAGAGCAGCCCTGTGGAGAAGGACTTGGGGGTGTTGGTCAATGAGAAATTGAACATGAGCTGGCAGCGTGCACTCACAGCCCAGAAAGCAAACCGTACCCTGGGCTGCATCAAAAGGAGCGTGACCAGCAGGTCGAAGGAGGTGATCCTGCCCCTCTACTCTGCTCTTGTGAGACCTCTCTTGGAGTATTGTGTGCAGTTCTGGTGTCCTCAACATAAAAAGGACATGGAACTGCTGGAACAAGTGCAGAGAAGGGCCATGAGGATGATCAGGGGACTGGAGCACCTCCCGTATGCAGATAGGCTGAGAAAGTTGGGGCTGTTCAACCTGGAGAAGAGAAGGCTGTGTGGAGACCTCATAGCAGCCTTCCAGTATCTTAAGGCGGCCTATAGGGATGCTGGGGAGGGACTCTTCATTAGGGACTGTAGTGACAGGACAAGGGTTAACAAGTTCAAACCTCAGTAGTGGAAGTTTAGATTGGATATAAGGAAGAAGTTCTTTACTGTAAGGGTGGGGTGGTACTCAAATGGGTTTCTATCCTGGGTTTACCAGTAGTCGTTTTGCTCCTTCTTAGTAACTGGTGCAAGCTCTGTGTTTTGACTTCCAGCCTGGGCAGAGAGCTGATAACACCGATTGTTTTTAATTGTTGTTAAGTAATGTTTATTCTGGCCAAGGACTTTGTGAGTCTCATGCTCTGCTGGGGACGAGGGGAGGCTGGGAGGAAGCAGAGACAGGACACCTGACCTAAGCTAGCCAAAGAGGTATTCCATACTACAGCACGTCATGCCCTGGGAGGTAACTGGGAGTTACCCGGAAGGGCACGGTCTCTCTTTGGGGGGGTTGAACTCATTCGGCGGTGGTATCGTATTCTCTTCTCTTATCAATATTATCATTGGTGGTAGCAGCAGCGATTTGTGTTATACCTTAGTTACTGGGCTGTTCTTATCTCAACCCGTGAGAGTTACATTCTCTCAATTCTCCTCCCCATCCCTCCGGGAGCAGGGAGGGTTGGGGGGTGGGGGTGGGGGAGGTGGAGAAGGAAATAAAGAGGGAGAAAAAAAAGGGGGGGGGGGTGAGTGAGTGAACGAGCTTTGTGGTTGGGTTTAAACCATGACAGTTCTCTAAGGAAGTTGTGAATGCTCCCTCCCTGGTAGTATTCAAGGCCAAGTTGGATGGAGTCTTGGGTTACATGGTTTAGTGCAAGGTGTCCCTGCCCATGGCAGGATGATTGGAACTGTATGATCTTAAGCTCCTTTCCAACCTCGACCATTCTGTGATTCTGTGAATGTCGTGAAAGGAAGACTTGGACGACTCAATATGAGTTAACAGCAAGCTTCGTTTATTGGGCTTCTACCTTCGGTTAATATAACAGTAAATATGCAAATACTAGGCACTTGATTGGTTCTGGCACAAATAAGGCATTGCGTAAGCTCTATATTTTTGCAGCTACACCGTGCACCCCCCCACCATCCTCTTTCTCATGCACTTATCGCTTAGTGTCCTTGGCTGTGATTGGTCATAGTATGTTGCTGTTTGCCAGTGTCCTTCAGTTCCTCATTATCTGGCGTGAGAAGTCTGCACCATGTTCTACACAGATGTCTTGTTTTAGACCGTTGATGGGAACGTGACCTTTTTCGACAAGCCAATCCCCCACATGTGAACCTCCGTCTATTCCCAGACTTTCAACATCAGTTAGGCAGTGTGGCAAAAAATGCTATTTTTTTAGTTAACTTTGCCCTGTTTAGCTGTGATGTCTCCAAATGTGTAACTTTTTCTTAATTTTTATTAATACAATTAACTTTGAAAACTGTTGTACATTTGTATTTAATTCTGCAGGGATTCTTTCTGCCTGTTTCTCAGATATTTCATACTTGTGTAGCCATGTATTTCTAAGTTTACAAATTTCTTAGTCCCTCTTTGCTAATCTTGAATCTGGAATAGAAAGCAAATCCTTACCATATGGAGCTTGGATTCTCCCTGCAGATGGCATAATTACTCTGCTCCTTTGCAGTGTAGAGGTCAGCACCCCTGTGTGTCCTACTTTCGTGGAAGAAGCACCAGAATATTTCTTGCTGGTGTAAGAGGGAGCAAAACCTCCATCTAGGTGTAGTCTTCAGACTTCATATAAACAGCATTTTCAGGAAGTTGTTTTTCTCCTCATGTGAATGTGGGACTAATATCTGTATCAGTTCCATCCTGAAATCTAGATGCTGCTTTATTTGTGGGAGCTTATTAATAAATGACAGCTTTATCTGGAGAAAGTAGATGTTACCCCCATTTCTTCTTTATTTGCTAAACAAATTTATTGGCTTGGAAACATCAGATACCTTCATTACCTTTCTTGAGTGACATAACGCTTTGTGCCTTTTTGTGAAAGACAGCTGAAATTTGAGAATTGAATAAGGAACAAAGGAATGAATGTTTAGTGAAACTGGAAAAACCCATATTGGGTTATGTAGGAATTAGCTTAGGCAGAGTTATAAAATACTCTTTTTACGACTTTGGAGACAAGGTTCCAGACTGTTTCCAGTCATAGGAAAATGGGTAAAGAAAAATATGCAATATTAGTAAACTATAGTTAAATTTCTTTTCTACTAAGTTCTGGATTTCACTCTGAATATCTGGTTTAATATTCAGCACTTAGCACTGGACATAAGATGCTTATTTTTCTTCTAATTTTTATTATGGAGGAATCCTTTGGTTTTGAATCAGTATGGGTACCAATGTACATATGCTGAACCCTAACTCTGGTTATCAGAGAAAAATGGTTTGTCTGTATGTTAAAGGTCCAGATTTGCTCCTTCTGATACTTGGTTGATCTGTTGCTTTTAATTGTAGTTCAAACTATAATTACATTGTTAACTTTGGGGAAGATTTAATATGGTCTCCTAGAACAAGAGATTACCAAATAACACAGCCCTTAAAAGAGAATATTTCTGTTTTGTCATCACTGGCAAGTAGGTCAAATCAAACAAAGCTCTCCCTGTATGCTCTGTCTGGGGCACTGGCACCTTCTATTTTTTCATTTGTGAAGGAAAACTTTACTACCCTGAGGTCCCTCACAAGTGATCCCCATGAAGCAAACCCATGTAAATTATTTAAATGCTTTTACCTTTTTTCAGTGTTTCAAGGCTCCTGACACAGATAAAGCCTTTGCATAAATTGTCTCTGTTATTTGCACCAGATGTGCTTGCTTGCTTCTGTGGCAAGTTTTTGTCACAAAATCCTTTTCCTTCAATTTATTAATAACTTTTGACAGCTTTGGGCCTTTGTAGGAATGAGAAGGTTTTTAATTGAATATATTGACTTGGCAGATTCATTGTGTGCCATTTTAAAAATTAAATTTCTTTAATTAAAAATTAAAAAAAAACTTGCCATTCTTGTGACAGTCAATAACCACTGTATGATTGCACAGTAAGCTTGAGGAATAAGACTTAGGGGTAATGGGTTAAAACTTAAACAGGGGAAGTTTAGATTGGATATAAGGAAGAAGTTCTTTACCATTAGGGTTGTGAGGCACTGGAATGGGTTGCCCAGGTGTCGTGGTTTAAACCCAAACCACAAAGCTCGTTCACTCACTCCCCCCCTTTCTTGCCCTCCCCCTGCTCCCAGAGGGACGAAGAGGAGAATTGAAAAGAATGCAACTCCTATGGGTTGAGATAATAACAGTTTTGTAACTAAGGTATAACACAAATCACTACTGCTACCACCAATAATAATAATGATAAAGAAAAATAACAAGAGGAAAGAATACAACACCTCAACACCATCCAACCAGTAACTCGCCCCACTCCCCCCAGCCGAGCACCGACCGATACTTCGTCCAACCCTGCAGTCCCTAGCCCTTCTGGGTAACTCCCCGTTACCTCCTGGGCATGACGTGCTGTGGTATGGAATACCTCTTTGGCTAGCTTGGGTCAGGTGTCCTGTCTCTGCTTCCTCCCAGCTTCCCCTCCTCCCTGGCAGAGCATGAGGCTCAGAAAGTCCTTGGCCAGACCAAACATTTGAGCAGCAACTAAAAACATCGGCATTATCAACACTGTTCCCAGGCCAAAAATCAAAACACAGCATTGCACTAGCTACTAAGGAGAAAAATAACTGCTACTGCTGAACCCAGAACACCAGGGAAGCTGTGAATGCTCCATCCCTGGCAGTGTTCAAGACCAGGTTGGACAGAGCCTTTGGTGCCATGGTTTAGTGTGAGGTGTCCCTGCCCATGGCAGGGGGTTGGAACTGGATGATCTTAAGGTCCTTTCCAACCCTAACTCTTCTATAATTCTATGATTTTATGACTTCAGGTTGTCTCTGCCAGACTTCCTTGCAGTAATGTCAAACTTTAAAGAACTGGAAAAATCATGATTTTATAAATGAAAATCTTTTTTGTCCTGCCACGGTTGACCCACCCCAGAGAAACCATGAGTATGAATATCATGGTCTTCAGAAGACAGAGTTCCATAGAAGCCAAAACACCCCACTGGTCATGGTGTTTTCCATAGTCACCTTTTTCACCAATATGCTCTCTCCTGCATCTCCTCTGCTTTGCGTTTTGTGGTTTGTCCTGCTGGCACAAACCCAGGGACAGATGGGGTGAATGTGGTGCTGACCACATGGGAAGGAGTGGAGCCTTTTTAGCCCCTGCTTCTCATAGGAACAGGCCAAAAACAGTTTGGTCTGGTGTTTCCTTCTTTTGCACCTCCTGAATTAGTGGAAAATGGCATTGCAGTAGGAAGTACACAGCACACTTATGGTGTGTATAAATCACTACTTCAGTCAATCATAGCCTATTTGAAATTTAATTCTGCTGTCAGATGCACATCATCCATCATCTGGTGAACAGTCAAGGGCCTTAAAAAATTACCAAATCTTTTCAACATTGTACATGCAAATGTGAAGTGTTTAGATTTTATGATGACTGTATTTTATTCTGTATTCACAGGCAAGTTTTTTAGAATGGTTCAGACTAGGCAGATCCGTTGGTTTTAGGCTTTGCTCCAGGTAGAGTTTGGGTGTTTTAAAGAATCAACATCAACTAGCACCAGTGGTATGTCCTCTGCTGTTATGTTTGCACTCATTTTCTATCATATATTATTGGGGTATAGACAAATATTTCTTAAGCCCCATGACTGTGAGTTATATCCAGGAATAAATATTGACAGCAAAAGTTAGTTAAATGATGAAACCTCATGCAATGAACAGCAACTGATTCAAGCTGAGCCTGATATAGATAGCTAAAGTTGAAGGGAAGAAAGTATTCCAGTGACATTCTCTCCTGTTTAACTTTATAGTTGAGAATTTCCCTTTTTTCCCCTTTTTCTTAAGAAAAAACAAAAAAAGAAAAAAAAAAAAGGATAGAGCAACTTTTGACTTTTTGTCTCAGTATTTATTCTTAAAAACTAAGAATTTAGATACTGGGGGGGGTGGGGGGGGACACAGCGCTCCCTACCCCTTTAAATTTTTTTTTTTACATTTCTTACTACTATGCACCTGTAAATTCTTGCCCCACAGACTTTTCTGCAAAGTTTTCACAAATCTCATCTTCTTATCCACAAGGAGCCCACAAGGGCAGTTTTCCACTTGCACAAATATCTCTTACTGGCATGTCAGGTCCCGCTTGCACATACTAGCATTGTAAAATTCAGAAACATTTGTAGGGGTAAGTTTTAGGGATGTAGGAGTAAGAGCTCAAATTGGGAATAGATGTATCCTTCCCCCTTGTCTCCTTTCTGGTGACAGCAAGGACTGCAGCCCTGAGAAGCAGAAGTAGCTCCTTTGACTCGTGTGGGATTTCCATGTGTGGATTTTGCTGTGCATGTAGTAAGACTTTCATGGTTAATCAAATAGCATTTAAAATTTAGAAAAAAATTTTGCAAAGTATTTTGCATTTCCACTGTTCAGACCTTTTAACTATGAGATGTTGTTCATAGAGATAGGATGCCATTAAGTCCCGGGGGACCGGTGTTGTTCAACATCTTTTTTGGTGACATGGACAGTGGGATTGAGTGTGCCCTCAGCACGTTTGCAGATGACAGAATCCCAAGGGTTGGAAGGGACCTCAAAAGATCATCTAGTCCAACCCCCCCGCAAGAGCAGGGTAACCTACAGTACATCACACAGGAACTTGTCCAGGCGGGCCTTGAATATCTCCAGTGTAGGAGACTCCACAACCCCCCTGGGCAACCTGTTCCAGTGCTCTGTCACTCTTACAGTAAAGAAGTTCTTCCTGATGTTAATGTGGAACTTCCTATGTTCCAGTTTACACCCATTGCCCCTTGTCCTATCACTGGATATCACTGAAAAAAGCCTAGCTCCATCATCCTGACACCTACCCTTTACATATTTGTAAACATTGATGAGGTCACCCCTCAGTCTCCTCTTCTCCAAGCTAAAGAGACCCAGCTCCCTCAGCCTCTCCTCATAAGGGAGATGTTCCACTCCCTTAATCATCTTTGTGGCTCTGCGCTGGACTCCTTCCAGCAATTCCCTGTCCTTCTTGAACAGAGGGGCCCAGAACTGGACGCAATATTCCAGATGCGGCCTCACCAAGGCTGAGTAGAGGGGGAGGAGAACCTCTCTTGACCTACTAACCACACCCTTTCTAATGCACCCTAAGATGCCATTTGCCTTCTTGGCCGCAAGAGCACATTGCTGGCTCATGGTCATCCTCCTATCCACCAGGACCCCCAGGTCCCTTTCCCCTTCGCTACTTTCCAGCAGGTCACCCCCCAACCTGTACTGGTACATGGGGTTGTTCTTCCCCAGATGCAAGACTCTACACTTGCCCTTGTTAAATTTCATCAAGTTTCTCCCCGCCCAACTCTCCAGCCTGTCCAGGTCTCGCTGAATGGCAGCACAGCCTTCTAGTGTGTCAGCCACTCCTCCCAGTTTTGTGTCATCAGCGAACTTGCTGATGGTGCACTCAGTTCCCTCATCCAGGTCATTGATGAAAATATTAAACAGCACCGGTCCCAGCACCGACCCCTGAGGGACTCCACTAGTCACAGACCTCCAGCTAGATTCTGCGTCATTGACCACAACTCTCTGCCTTCTTCCTTTCAACCAGTTCTCGATCCACCTCACTACTTGATTGTCAAGCCCACACTTCCTTAGCTTATCTATGAGGATGCTGTGGGAGACAGTATCAAATGCCTTACTGAAATCAAGAAAAATTACATCTACCGCTCTACCATCATCCCTCCACCTAGTCACTTCCTCATAGAAGGCTATAAGGTTGGTCATACATGACTTCCCCCTCATAAAACCATGTTGGCTGTTCTTAATGACCCCCTCATCCTTGATATGCCTAGAGATGGAGTCAAGAATAAGTTGTTCCATCACCTTTCCAGGGATGGAGGTAAGGCTGACTGGTCTATAATTACCCGGGTCCTCCTTCTTGCCCTTCTTACAGACTGGTGTGACCTTTGCCATCCGCCAATCCTCAGGCACCTCGCCCGTTTCCCACGACTTACCAAAGATGATGGAGAGTGGCCTAGCAATGACCTCCGCCAGCTCCCTCAGCACCCGTGGGTGCATTCCATCCGGACCCATCGATTTACAGATGTCCAGTTTGCATAGGTGATCCCTAACCCAATCCACATCTACCAAAGCAAACTCCTCCTTTGTCCTGACTCCTTCTGGGGCTATAGAAATCCGGGGCCCTCGGGGAGAGTCTGCAGGAGTAAAGACAGAGGCAAAGAAGGCATTCAGCACCTCTGCCTTCTTTATATCCTCTGTCTCCAGGGCACCCACTTCGTTCAGCAGTGGGCCTATATTGCCTCTTGTGTTAGTTTTATTTGCTATGTATTTGAAGAAGCCCTTTCTATTGTCTTTAACCCGACTAGCAAGATTGAGTTCCAAGGAGGCCTTAGCTGTCCTAATTGCCTCCCTACATCCTCTAACAACTGTCCTATATTCCTCCCAAGCGGCCAGCCCCTCCTTCCATAATCCATAGATTCTCCTTTTCCACTTGTGTTTGCCCAGCAGCTCCTTGTTTAACCACGCCGGTCTCCTAGATCCCTTACTTGACTTCCTACTCATTGGGACGCTCCGATCCTGAGCTTGGAAGAAGCGGTCCTTGAATGCTAACCATCTTGAGCCCCTTTACCGCCTAGTACCCTTTCCCATGAGACTTCCCTTAGCAGTTGACTGAAGAGGCCAAAGTTGGCCCTTCGGAAATCCAGAACTGTGGCTTTGCTAGGTATTCTATTCCTCCCACACAGGATCCTAAACTCCACCATCTCATGGTCACTGCAGCCAAGGCTGCCATTGACCGTCACCACTTCGACCAAACCCTCCTTGTTGGCGAGTACTAAATCTAGCAGCGCTGTTCTCCTAGTTGGTACGTCCACCATTTGCATTAAGAAATTACCATCAGTGCACTCGAGGAACCTCCTAGACTCTGAATGACTGGCTGTGTGAGTCTTCCAGCAAATATCGGGGTAAAGTCCCCCACGACGACTAAGGCATGTAGTCGCGAGGCTACTTCCAGTTGCCTGTAGAAAGCCTCATCAACTCCTTCGTCCTGATCAGGAGGTCTGTAATAGACCCCCACAACTGTATCACCCGTGCCAGTCTGTCCCTTAATTCGTACCCACAGACATTCCACTTGCTCCTCATCCGACCCCGGACAGAACTCAATACATTCTAGTTGCTCTCTCACGTAAAGAGCAACTCCACCACCTCGCTTCGCTGACCTATCTTTCCTAAAAAGGACATAGCCATCCATGACCACATTCCAGTCATGTGAACTGTCCCACCATGTCTCTGTAATTGCCACTAGATCATAACCTTTAGCCTGCACACAGACTTCTAACTCCTCTTGTTTATTCCCCATGCTGCGTGCATTGGTGTACAGGCATTTCAGGGAGCCAGTCCTAGTACCCTTTTTCCCCTGCGGGACAGGGTCTAAAAAGCTATCCTTTCCCACAAGTGAAACAAGAGATTGATAGTCCTCCTTAGCCCGCCATCCTTCAATCCCTAGCATGTTCCTCTTGGGCTTGTCCCCAACAGGCCCAGTTAAATCCCCTCCCCCCTTCATAACTAGTTTAAAGCCCTGTCAATAAGCCCTGCTAACTCCTGCCCCAAAACCCTTTTTCTTCTCTGGGACTGGTGTATCCCATCTGTCACCAGCAAACCAGGTGTCCCATACAGCAGCCCATGACTGAAAAACCCAAACCCCTGCCTTTGGCACCAGTCACGTAGCCATACATTAACCTGCAGAGTCTTCTTATATATCCCTTCACCCTCGCTTGCAACAGGTATGGAGGCAAACACCACTTGCGCTCCAGACCCTTTAACCAGCCGTCCCAGGGCCCTGAAGTCTCTCTTCATTGCCTTTACGTTCCTCGTAATAATTTCGTCACTGCCAACCTGAAAAACTAGCAGCGGATAGTAGTGAGACGGCTGCACCAGTTCAGAGAGTTTCTTTTTAACATCTCTAATCCAAGCCCCAGGCAGGCAGCAGACCTCCCTGTGGGGTGGATCCGGTCGACAAATGGGCCCTTCTGTTCCCCTCAGAAGGGAGTCACCCACCACAATTACTCTTCTTTTCTTCTTGGTTGGGGAAGTTCTGAGGCATGGGGGTGAGTGACTAGCCCTGGGTGACTCACTAGATAGATCTGCCTCTCCATCTCCAATCACCTGGCCCTGAATTTCCAAGACCTCGTACCTGTTATTCAAGGGCAACTGGGAGGGAGGAAGGGATTGTGAGGGTTTTCGCTTACCTCTCCGAGGAGGAACCTCCCTCCATCCATCCTTGTCCATTAAGCTCTCTCCTTCTGTCTGATGGTAGGAGGGAAGGGGATCCATAGCTTGTTGAACCACTTCCCTCTGCCCTTGCCTTAGGGTGTGGTTCCACCAATCTATTTCACTTTCACACTCTCTAATGGCTCTCAACCTTTCAACATCCTCCCTCAGTTCAGCCACCTGCCTGAGCAGGTCATTTATTTGCTCACAGCGAACACAAGCAGTATCACTGGCTCCCTCCAATACAAGTGCCAGGCTCAGGCATTCGCTGCAGCCAGAGACCTGCACAGCTGCATGCCTGCAGGAAGGCTCAGTCTGGATACCCACATTAGTACTCACTACAGCTTTCGATCGTGTTGTAACCATGATCTATCTGGTCAATCAATCCGTCTATGTCTCTCAGCACTCCTTCCCTCTCCTGTACTCCAGGCGAGTCCTCCTCTGCCTCGACGCTCTCTGTTTGACTGCCGCACAAACTGCCTCGACTCTCTGCCTCGACGCTCTCTGTTTGCCGGCTCTGTTCGCCGCGCTCCCTAGGAAGGTTTTTTAGCCACGCCCAGCTGGTGCCACTCCTCCTGGCTCCGCCCCCTGTGAGTCAGCCCCTCGCGGGAGCTGAGCTTCCGAGTCCTGGGCAAGTTCTGTTGAGGACTTGAGGCTCCCTCCTCAGTGGCTCTTGTCACTCTGAGTTGAGGCTCCTGGACGCTGATCTCTCCCCTCTCCGCTCCGGTGTTGCAGGCGTCCTCTCTCAAGCTACTCACCTCAGCAACTGAGCCACTCAGCAACTCAGCCACACACCAAGCTGTGTGGTTCAGTTGATACACTGGAGGGAAGGGATGCCATCCAGAGGGACCTCGACACGCTTGTGAGGTGGGCTGATACCAACCTCATGAAGTTTAACCATGACAAGTGCAAGGTCAGAGCAATCCCAGGCACAGCTACAGATTGGGCAAAGAAGAGATACAGAGAGGCCCTGTGGAGAAGGACTTGGGGGTGCTGGTTGATGAGAAAATGAACATGAGCCGGCTTCAGTGTGCGCTTGCAGCCCAGAAAGCCAACCGTATTCTGGGTTGCATCAAAAGGAGCGTGACCAGCAGGTCGAAGGAGGTGATCCTGCCCGTCTACACTGCTCTCGTGAGACCTCACTTGGAGTATTGTGTACAGTTCTGGCATCCTCAACATAAAAAGGACCTGGAACTGTTGGAACAAGTCCAGAGAAGTGCTACAAGGATGATCAGGGACTGGAGCACCTCCCATATGAAGACAGGCTGAGAAAATTGGGACCTCATAGCAGCCTTCCAGTATCTGAAGGGGGGCTATAGGGATGCTGGGGAGGGACTCTTCATTAGGGACTGTAGTGATAGGACAAGGGGTAAGGGGCTAAAACTTAAACAGGGGAAGTTTAGATTGGATATAAGGAGGAAGTTCTTTCCTGTGTGGGTGGTGAGGCACTGGAATTGGTTGCCCAAGGAAGTTGTGAATGCTCCATCCCTGGCAGTGTTCAAGGTCAGGTTGGACAGAGCCTTGGGGACATGGTTTAGTGTGAGGTGTCCCTGCCCATGACAGGGGGTTTGGAACCAGATGATCATAAGGTCCTTTCCAATTCTAACTATTCTATGATTCTATGATTCTGAATACTCTGGTAGAGAAAGAAAAAATGAGCTTACTCTTCCCTGGTAGAAAATGCCATGTTAACTTTACCTCTAATCATGAGATTAAAAGTCTAACGGGGAATAGTGTTCAAAGCCAGTATCAATGATCTTTGGAGAGTTTTAACTTTAACAGCCTAATGATTTCTCTTCTGGAAGATGCGAAAACCAGTCTTTTCAGTGACAGGATATGTAAAGTGGGTAGATAAATGCAAGTGTAAGTAGCCATATGCTAGAGGAGGCTAAAAGACTTAGTCATATTCAGTACTTGTTAGAGGTTGTTTCCAAGCTTTCTTGCCCAAGCCACTGGCTGCTACGAAGGGAGAAAATAAACCTGAGGATGAGCAATGGGGTTGGGGGACAGTGTGAGAGCAGCCCTGCTCCTCCATCTAGCCAGGCTGGAGCGGTGGTGACTTTCAGCAGCAGGGCTGAGTGTACACTCCACTCACCCTGTCATGGTTTAAGCCCAGCAGATAACTCAGCACCATGCAGCCTCTCGCTCACTCCCCCCTTCCCCCCCTCCCAGGCAGGATATGGAGGAGAATAGAAAGAATGTAAATCCCATGGGTTGAGATAACAACAGTCCAATAACTAAGTTATAAGACAAAGCTACTATTACCACCACCAATAATAATAATGATAAGGGAAATAATAAGGGGAGAGAATATAAAACTAAAAAGGGAATGGAAAAAAACCCCAATAAACACAAGTGATGCACAATGCTCACTACCCGCTGACCAATACCCAGCCTGACCCTAGCAGCGATCTGGGCCTTCTGAGTAACTCCCCCCAGTTTATAAACTGGGCATGATATGCTGTGGTATGGAATACCCCTTTGGTTAGTTTGGGTCAGGTGTCCTGTCTCTGCTTCTTTCCAGCTTCCCATACCCCTTCTCACTGGCAGAGCATGAGTCTGAAAAGTCCTTGATCGGAGTAATCATTACTTAGCAACAACTAAAAACATCGGTGTGTTATCAGCATTGTTTTCAGACTAAAGCTGAAACACAGCACTGCACCAGCTACTAGGAAGGAGAAAAATAACTGTCACAGCTGAACCCAGGACAGCAGGGGATGTAAAAGTGTTTCTCTGATTCTTCCTCTGCAGCCTTTGAGAGAGAAAAGACAGGACATCAGGGACTGCAAAGAGGGAGCCAAATTATATTTATAATATTAAAGTGAGCGCATTTGTGGTTTTGCCACTCTTCAGGTTTTTTCAGAAGTAGAAAAATGCAAATTAACATTTGATATTTCCATATATTGACTGGAAAAATTGCCTGCTCTCAATTAAGACCTATTGCTTTTGGGATGTATGCAACAGTTTTACAAAATATTTACATCAATAATTTAATTTTACATGCTATTACAGTTTTTCTTGTGTTTAGTAGAAAGGACTTAGGCCTAAGAGAGGAAATCCATCCAGTGTACCAAAAGGGAAATAAATCTAAAATTAGATTGTTAGTATTCACAACAAGGAATGTCCAGTGCTGACTGTTACCATTGGTAGTTATCGAAGGTCACTTTCCCCAGCAACCATTTGTTACAGCAGCTGTAAGGCCCATGCTCTCTATGCAGAGCTATCACTATCCCTTTAAAATTGCCTTTAGAAGCGATTGGAGCTTTGTGTGAGACAGATAAGTAGAACATTTTTTAGCAAATATAAATGTGCACTGTAAAGAACACAGCTATTTCCTGGATAATTTGCAATTGTATATTTTATGTTAATTTCTCCAAAAATATTGCACCCATGCCAGGTTTAGTAGAGGCTCACTGTGATATGAATAATTTCTAGCTAATTGGGGTTTTTTTCTTCATTTAAGATTTGGCACCTTTTTAAGATTTTAATAATAGCAACAAGGAAGAAGATTTAGAACAAGTGAAATATTAGAGCCAAAGAATTTCACACTGAGAGCAAGAATAATTGCATGGAACACAGTTTCCACAGATGTTTTTCCTTGTAATGTTATAACTATTTACTAAACTGTTTATTTTAGGCCCTTGGTTTACAATAAACTATTTATACATGCTCTGCTGTAATAAAAAAAAATATTGACAGTATACTATAGAGATTTTTAAAAAACAATTAGTATTTCCCTGTCTGGAAAATTGTCGTGGTTTAAGCCCAGTCAGCCACGCATATCGCTTGCTCACTCCCCCCCTTTCCTCCCCCCTGCTCCCAGAGGGATGGGGAGGAGAATCGAAAGACTGTAACTCCCACGGGTTGAGATAAGAACAGTCCAGTAACTAAGGTATAACACAAACCACTGCTGCTACCACCAATAATAATAATGATAAGGGAAATAACAAAGGAAGAGAATACAACCGCTCACCACCCGCTGTCCAATACTCAGCCCGACTGAACAGTGATCTAGACCTTCTGGGTAACTGCCCCCAGTTTATATACTGAGCATGACGTGCTGTGGTACGGAATACCTCTTTGGCTACTTTGGGTCAGGTGTCCTGTCTCTGCTTCCTCCCGGCTCCTCCCCTCCTCCCTGGCAGAGCATGAGACTGAAAAGTCCTTGATCAGACTAAACATATGAGCAGCAACTAAAAACATTTGTGTTATCAGTGCTGTTCCCAGGCTGAAAGTCAAAACCACAGCTACAAAACCATCACCTACTAAGAAGGAGAAAAATGACTGCTACTGCTGAACCCAGGAAAGTATCCACCCCTTATTCCATACCATTCACATCATGCTCAGATCCCACATTTTCAATATACCATCGCTCTTATCTCATATATATACATATATATACATCCAAAGAGAGAGAGAGAGAGAGACCATTCCTTAGTGCATGGACCAATCCCTATAAAGCTGCTGAGTCCATTCGGTCCATAATGTCAGACTCCATCTCTTCGGGGCAGGAGAGGCTGTGTCCAGTGTTGGATCGTTGCCTGCTGATGCTGATTGTTCCTTTATCACAGAACTCATCTGGTTTCATCAAAGTTCATTCTTTGTTGGGATGATGGTCAGAGGGAAGTCAGGGCCAGTCGCTGGTGGCCTGAAGACATCTAGCTGATATGCTATAAAAGTATTATATAGCAGAAAACAGCATATAATTGAGTTCATTGGCTGTTTTCCCCTAAAATTAAATCCCCTTGAGGTACACATCGGACTTCCCCATCTTCCGCATTACCCACCAAGGACATCCGGGTCCCTGAGCAAAAGCAACCCCACGAGCGGGTTTGCCTTTACCTGAAGCAGGAATAACCCAGCCTGTCTTCCCCAGCAAATTCTTCATGTGCACCACAGGAACTTTGTCCCCCTCTAAAACATGTAAAAGTTCTGACTGGGCTGGGTCATCCCTGTTGGCAGATCCTCTGGTGTTGACCAACCAGGTGGCCTTTGGTAAGTGTGTATCCCAATGCTTGAAAGTTCCCCACCCATTTCTCTCAGTGTGGTTTTTAACAGCCCATTGTACTGTTCAATTTTCCCAAAGGCTGGTGCATGGTAGGGGATGTGATATACCCACTCAATGCCATGCTCTTTGGCCCAAATGTCTATGAGGTTGTTCCGGAAATGAGTCCCATTGTCTGACACAATTCTCTCTGGGGTGCCATATCGCCACAAAACCTGTTTCTCAAGGCCCAGGATAGTGTTCCGGGCAGTGGTGTGGGGCACGGTGTATGTTTCCAGCCACCCGGTGGTTGCTTCCACCATGGTGAGCACATGGTGCTTGCCTTGGCAGGTTGGTGGGAGTGTGATATAATCAATCTGCCAGGCCTCCCCATATTTATACTTCAGCCATTGTCCTCCATATCAAAGAGGCTTTAAGCACTTGTCTTACTTAATTGCAGCACATGTTTCATAGTCATGAATAACAGATGGTGTAATATGTGCAAAATTTTTTGTAAATTAAACCAAAGTTGGGTTCTTTGCTTTAGGCCTTTGCTATCTTCCCACCTGTGAAATGTTGATACACTGCAGAGCGTTGCCAGATTTTGCAATTATTTCAGTACAGCTCCTTTAGTGTCATTGGTAGAGTCAAAAGCTAGCATTAAGGAAAACAAAGGAATTTGTGCTTAGAAGTCAGCATTGCTCTGCACACACAATTTTTCTTTTGTTTCTTCAAGGACTCTTTTATTATTGAAGCTAATTATTTTGTTTTCAAGTTATATTCTCAGGGGCATGGACAACCAGGATAATCAAGGATATACTTTTAATACTGATCTGGTGTGATTTTAGGTCTCTGGGGGCTTGGAACTCCTGCTTGGAAGAACCATTGATTTCCTGGTGCTGAATATATTTGTGAATTGATATGCTACCTATGTGTAAATTAGTTCAAATCAAAGTAAATTAGCCAGGTCCCTTCCCTTTTAAAAGGGCACTTGGTGTTTATCATAGTAGAAGCCATCATCTCTGTCAGTAATTTTGAAAATTAAGTACATCTGCTGTGGTTTTGGCCAAGCCCTGCTCACCTGTTCCTGCTTCTCCCGGATTCTGGCTTGGTAGTGGAGGGGGTTTTTCATTCCCAGGAAAGCTTAGCTCAGATTTTTGTCTTCAGCCCAAGTTGGATGTCTTTTTGAGTGAAATGGGAGCTTTGTGGGGGTATGTAAAGCAGAAATGTGGGATGTAGTATCTATTGTGTGGGTCTGAGAGGAAGGGAGGGTATGTTTTGCAATTTTGAATTGCCTTATTTTGTCTATGGAGCAGAGTTTAGAAATTTCTCACTTAAATTGGACAGTGTTATCAGTGCAAGAAAGCATATGTTCTACACTGTAGAGAGAGTTCTCTTTTCTCTTTTGAAAATCCATGTGGTATAAGTTACAATGCAAGCCTTTTCAAACATTCTCCAAAGTCATTCACCTAGTATCCCTACCACACCATTGCATGTAATGAAACAACTGACGGAACATGCTATTTTCATAAAGTTTTGGCCGTTAGTGCCTCTTGTACTGCATCAGGAAAGGAGTTCAGAGGAACAGATACTGCTGGAGAATCTGCCTCCAATTTTCCCTTGGAACTGCACTTCTAGGGTTTTCAAATGTTTATGTCTTTAACAGTGCAAATCTTTATTTTAGCTTTCATTTTCTGATCAGGATTTCTACTAATTTAAACAGTGAAACAAATACTGTGCGATCATAAAGAATGTTCTAATTGCATCTGCTGTTGATGAGGTTAGGAAGGAACATCGGCCCATTGCTGGGCTAACTTGCCCTGTAGTAAAGGGTAATGTTAATGTTGCATTTTCTATGTGTGTGGAGTGAAAGAGAAAGGGAAAATTCTGTGTTCTCCAGAGTTTTCAAGCCATATACAGTATGGTTTGAGGAGGAATTATTAATAATTTCTTATACTGTAAATAGTATTATAAGGAGGAAACCTGTTAAGGGTTTGTATTATAGGAATGTTTAGGGGATGAATGTCATGGAGAATAACATAAAACATGGCAGCATAAAACAAGTATTTCCTGGAAATGTTGTGTCCTAAAGCCAATGATATTCAGACAAAGTGAGCCAAGTCCAGCCCCAGTGTCAGAAGCCAGTGGTGTGCCCAGCCCTTCATCCCACCACCTGCTTAAGCAAAGGTAAGTTTTATCCTTGTCTTTTGCCTGGCAATTGTCTGGATGCAGGAGCCAGGTGCCAGGCTGGAAGAGGTGTGTGTGTGAGGGTGGTAGAGGAGAATTAGGTTATTACATTTCCTCAGTTCTTCATCAGGGCTGCTGCCTATATTTTCCATGGAAAAATCAATGCATTCTGATTCTGTAATTTCCTATGGTGACTCACGTGGCATGCCCTGGGAGGTTACATATCCGATCATGGCAGCTTGAACTCTTTTTTTTTCCAGTGAAAGAATTCATTGAAATTTCACAACATTTGCATGCTTTTGTGAAAACACTCATTTGTGTTTGCGCCAACCTGCTAATGGCCGATGTCTGGGCTTGCGAATGCCACCTACAGTCAGTGCTCATTATGGCATGAAATGTGCCATTAATAATGTATCTGTGAAACTCAGCTGCAAGGGAGCCAAGTAATTATCCCATCATAACATTCCCTGTTTCAGTGTCATCACAACTGGGATTTCTTTAAAAGTCCTAACAGTAGAGATATTGTGTGGTGCAGTCTGTATATATATTTTTTTTTTTAATTTAAATTATCAGCAATGCCATGGCTCAGAGGTAATTTGACTTTTTGAAACCAGAGCCCCTGTGAATTTCCTTCCTCCTCTCCCTCTTGCTTCTGCACCAGCTGATCAGCCCTAGAAGAACAAAAGATTTATCTGAAGCTATGAAGCATATATTCACCAGCTTCTGGCATCTAGATAAAAAAAATAAAAAATCAAAGTACTCCATTGAGCATGTTAATACTGAGCAAAATGCACACAGCCAGACATAAAACCTTTACAGGGATTTAGGCATTTGAAAAGCGATACTCTGATCCGGTCTGGAGTTAGTTTCCTTAGCATGAAGTAAAGCAGAATCATAAAATAATATAGGTTTTAAAATAAATGAAAAACTTAACATTTTTTTCCTCCCTTTGATTTATTTCTTTATCTGGTTTCTGTCAGTCAGGCAGTAACAAAATCTTGGGCAAAAGTATGCTATAATGGAAATATTTTCCCTTTTTAATATCATATCCTTCCAACAGTATGAACCTCTGGTATAAAAATAAATGGGCATGAAGAACAAAAGCATCCGTGGCTCCTTACAGGTCTCAGAGGGAGTTTGGGATGCTTCTAAAACTTATTAATCTGCTACCCTAGTCCTCCTTGGGATGTTTTCTTTTGTTTTTATTGCCACTGGCTTCCCATTTTACCATGCCACTCTTGGAGAGTGTAATGAGAGCCCTGCCAGCGGCAAGCAGAACACTTAGCAGTGGTCAGAGCGATTGCAGGGTTTGACTGGGCTTCTCCCCACCAGCCTGATGTTGCTGGGAGATCTGTGGTCCTCTAGCTTGCAGGCAGCACAAGACCCCACATGGGAGCGTTGCAGGGAAGGGGCAGGGGCTCCCCTTGCACTTGGTCATTCACATGTGGCAGGGGAGATGGGGCCAGGGGCTGTCCCCATGTAGCCTCTTGAATGTTGTCTGGATCTGTAAATTGGTGACAGAGGTGCTACTCGATAGCGGAGACTTTCCAGTGCAACTTCTCACCTGACTGGCAGTTATCCTCCTGGTAAGCCCAGGCTATGCTACATTAATATTTTTGATATAGAAGGTCTTTAATGGCAGACAAGTTTTGTGCTCCCCCTTGGGGGATCTAAGCTCTTGCAAAGCTCCTGCTGTTTACACCAACTTTTCTGAGGGGTCAGCTGTTGTCTAGAAAGCAAGAAGCCCCAGGTCCCATCTGCATCAAAAGGAATGGGGAGAGAGGAGAAAGCATAGGATAGGGTTCAGCTGCAGACCAGACAGTCATGCTCTCTCAGCAGTTTAAATTCATACAGGGACAAAGAAGAAGAGCAGGGACTGCAGTGCTAGCTGTGGGCTTGGGGCATCTGAGTCTGCTTGAGTGTAGTGGAAGATCCAGGCCAGAGTGCTGCTGGGCTCCTCTGCAGCTTAGTCAGCAGGGGCTGCACTGGCTGTGTTTATCCTCTAGCAAATTAATTGGTTTGAGTGTGGGATGTGGTTCTTTCTATTGAGATGTCCAGACAGAAGGTGTGTAGGGTACCTCATGGGCAGAGGTTGCATCTTCCCCTGTTTCCTCAGGTATCACCATCTGGATGTTACTTTTTATCAAAATAAATAGCTTCACTTCAATATGCATTTGTCTTCAAGGCTATGAAGAGCTGCCCAAAAACGTGGGGCTTTCCCAAGTACTGGTTATTATAATGATTAAATTACTTTGAATTTAAACAATATTATTTAGAATTACTGTCACCAGCTGGAATCTGCAACTGGTACCCACCATTAATAAGTGAAGCAATTTAGGTTAATTGCATCGTGCCTCAACTCAGAATTTTCATAAATTTTCAAGTTGTTGGAAATGGTACTTACTGGAAACACAGAAAGGTCATTCACCGGGTACTGAAGAAAGCCTTCTAGGACTATTCCTCATAGTTGAGCTTGCTTTCTTATTCTGTAATGAAACAGTAATAATCATGAAGTTATATATGGTGAATTTCTATTTATTTAGAAGAGTTTGTTTGCCATTGACCAATCTCAATATCAAATGAATTCAGATTTGGAGAAGTCTCTTGCAGGAATTGACTACCATGGAATTTTTCCCTCCTGAAGAGGGAGCAGTCATGTTCTCCCACCAAATAGGTGTTTGTAGAAGAGACTTCCAGTAAGAAGTCACTGCTTCAGTTTGCAGCCTGGGGGGAGGAGCTATAGGAGCTGAGCTCTGCTCCCTAAAACAATATGTATGCCTGTGCCGGATATTGGCTCTAGTGCCTGTCTCGAGGTTGTGCTGGTTCTGATCCATCCTGTCAGGAGCTCTCTGCTGGGATAAGTGCCCACACCCACCAATATTTTATGTCAGAAGCTTTGCTGTCCCCTCACCCCTGCATCCTACTGTATACTTAGTTTTATTATTTATGAAACGAAGGGGAGGGGTGAAGAAAAATACATCAAAGTAACCATGTTAAGTCTTCTGCTTCTGCAGTAACATCCTGGCCTGTCATTTTATGAAACAAAGTGCTGTAGTTAAACCATGCTATGAAAGACTCAGAGTAAGGAAAAGGGGAAAAGCAGCTTCAAAACTCCTTCTTCATATTAGAATCATAGAAGAGTTAGGGTTGGAAAGGACCTTAAGATCATCCAGTTCCAATCACCCTGCCATGGGCAGGGACATTTTGTGCTAAACCATGTCACCCAAGGCTCTGTCCAACCTGGCCTTGAACACTGCCAGGGATGGAGCATTCACGACATCCCTGGGCAACCCATTCCAGTGCCTCACCACCCTCACAGTAAAGAGCTTCCTTATATCTAACCTAAACTTCCTCTGTTTAAGTCTGAATCCATTACCCCTTGTCCTATCACTGCAGTCCCTCCCCAGCATCCTTGTAGGCCCCCTTCAGATATTGAAAGACTGCTATGAGCTTCCAACTGGGCACTGAGCTGTTGACCACAACTCTTTTCATGCAGCCATCCAGCCAGTTCTTTATCCACCAAGTGGTTCATCCATCAAATTGATGTCTCTCTAATGTAGAGACAAGGATGTTGTGCAGGACAGTGTCGAATGCTTTGCACAAGGCCAGGTAGATGATGTCAACTGCTTTTCCCCTATCCATCAGTTCCATAGCCCCATCACAGAAGGCCACCAAATTGGTCAGGCAGGATTTCCCCTTAGTGAAGCCATGCTGGCTGTCACCAAGCACCTTGTTATTTTTCATGTGCCTTAGCTTGCCTTCCAGGAGAATCTGCTCCAAGATTTTGGCAGGCACAGAGGTGAGACTGACTGGTCTGTAATTCCCTAGGTCTTCCATTTTCCCCTTCTTGAACATGGGGGTTCTATTTCCCTTTTTCCAGTCATCGGGAACTTCACCTGACTGCCATGATTTTTCAAATATGATGGCCAGTGGCTTAGTAACTTCATTTGCCAGCTCCTTCAGGACCCGTGGATGGATTTCATCAGGTCCCATGGACTTGTGCATGTTCAAGTTCATAAGATGATCTCAAACCAGATCCTCTCCTACAGTGGGCCTAAGGTCTTCATTCTCACAGTCCCTCTATCTGCCTTCTGAGACTTGGGTGGTGTGGTCAGAGCATTTGCTAGTGAAGACTCAGCCTTCTCCAAATTGAGGTAGCCAGGTTTGATAGCTTCCAGAGAGGGCCAAATGTTGCAGCATTGTCAAGGGATTGGGCCAGAATGTCCCCTAGTTTGGTTTTCCCAGTTTAGAGCTGAAAATAACGAGGAAAAGAAGTGCTTGAATATTGTGCTATGAAGGGAACAGTCCTGCAGTGAAGCAGTTGTGATATTAGAGCACATCTCCTAAGAGGTCCCCTGGCTCCCATATACTGATTGGAGTGGCACATTCCCAGACAGCTGGTTGCTCAGCATGGGCTGTGCATGCAGCTAGGAATCTGGCACACTGGCGAAGAACAGGTAATGCTCTAATTTCCCCTGTGCAGATGCAGCCAGGAGTATCTTAATTTATTGGTGTGCTGGCATGCAAGAGGGAATGCTGGCTGTGCAGTCTTGCATAACTATTAGCAAAAATTAGAGCTGATAGGGGCTTGACTTTTACTAAACTGGGTTTGTAATAATCATTGCCTTTTGTTGAGTTTGGAAGGGTTTGAACAATTCTTAATTATTTTATTATAGATATGCAAGTAATACACCAGGAATGGTCCTGCTATTCCAGTGAAACTGAGCATATGAAAATACTTAGTTACAGTAGTAAAAAGGCAGTAATTAAATAGTAGTGTCATTTGTATTGTGCAGCAACTATGACTCAGAAATTCATCCAGCAAGATACTTGCTCTATGCAAAGTTTTGCTGTTTGTAAATTATTATGTATACCACATACCAGGCTTTGGCTGAGCAGTGCTTTACAATTACCACCTCTTTCTTCTGTGAGATCCAACCAGCTTCTCAACAACTTTGGTGACTGAGCTGTGTCTCTGTGTACATGGTATGCTTTTGGTGACAGACACCTTACAATTATCCCATATAAGTATTCATTGTATTCATATAATTAATTTTGTTCAGACTATTTTGTTTGATAGATTAGGCATTATATAGTTCTTTTTATACATGAAATGGAGCTGCCTTTGAACATTAAGATGGCTAATTGCTAGTAATTTGTGTTAGTAACAAGCACCAGAATGGTAGCATAAGGTTAGATTCAACAGGTTTGCCGATTCAGATTTCAAAGCATGGCTTTTTGTGACAGTGGATTTCTGCATCTCACATGCAACTAAAATTGGACGGGTTTGAAAATTCTACCCATAAAAAATGTGGTACGGTGCCATGTTCTGCTCTCACTTGCATTGGTGTCTGAGCTGGAGTTACTCCACTTTAATTTTAAACCATATTAAGAGAGGGGTTTTTTTTGCAATTATTCTAGTGAAACTGAGCACTTGCATTCACTTGTAGACTTAGAAAGCTATTTCAGGATTCTTTTAAGACTATTCTGCCTGTTAACAGGTACTTATTTCCAACAGTCCCAGATAATGGATGCTCCTGACCAGCGTGTGTTGAAATGCTGCAGACAATCTTTAAATGAGGAGGTGCCCTCAAAGCTTTCTTTTCAAAGTGTTCATGTTGAAATACAGACATTTTCTTTGATAGGGATTTGGTTTATGGCATAGATATATTGCACAAAGGCAGAGTGTGTACCTGTCCATAGTAATTGGATGTTGTCACAGAATCCCAAGGGTTGGAAGGGACCTAAAAAGATCATCTAGTCCAACCCCCCTGCAAGAGCAGGGTAACCTACAGTACATCACACAGGAACTTGTCCAGGCGGGCCTTGAATATCTCCAGTGTAGGAGACTCCACAACCCCCCTGGGCAACCTGTTCCAGTGCTCTGTCACTCTTACAGTAAAGAAGTTCTTCCTGATGTTAACGTGGAACTTCCTATGTTCCAGTTTACACCCATTGCCCCTTGTCCTATCACTGGATATCACTGAAAAAAGCCTAGCTCCATCATCCTGACACCTACCCTTTACATATTTGTAAACATTGATGAGGTCACCCCTCAGTCTCCTCTTCTCCAAGCTAAAGAGACCCAGCTCCCTCAGCCTCTCCTCATAAGGGAGATGTTCCACTCCCTTAATCATCTTTGTGGCTCTGCGCTGGACTCCTTCAAGCAATTCCCTGTCCTTCTTGAACAGAGGGGCCCAGAACTGGACGCAATATTCCAGATGCGGCCTCACCAAGGCTGAGTAGAGGGGGAGGAGAACCTCTCTTGACCTACTAACCACTCCCTTTCTAATGCACCCTAAGATGCCATTTGCCTTCTTGGCCACAAGAGCACATTGCTGGCTCATGGTCATCCTCCTATCCACCAGGACCCCCAGGTCCCTTTCCCCTTCACTACTTTCCAGCAGGTCAACCCCCAACCTGTACTGGTACATGGGGTTGTTCTTCCCCAGATGCAAGACTCTACACTTGCCCTTGTTAAATTTCATCAAGTTTCTCCCCGCCCAACTCTCCAGCCTGTCCAGGTCTCGCTGAATGGCAGCACAGTCCTCTGGTGTGTCAGCCACTCCTCCCAGTTTTGTGTCATCAGCAAACTTGCTGAGGGTGCACTCAGTTCCCTCATCCAGGTCATTGATGAAAATATTAAACAGCACCGGTCCCAGCACCGACCCCTGAGGAACTCCACTAGTCACAGACCTCCAGCTAGATTCTGCACCATTGACCACAACTCTCTGCCTTCTTCCTTTCAACCAGTTCTCGATCCACCTCACTACTTGATCGTCAAGCCCACACTTCTTTAGCTTATCTATGAGGATGCTGTGGGAGACAGTATCAAATGCCTTACTGAAATCAAGAAAAACTACATCTACCGCTCTACCATCATCCCTCCACCTAGTCACTTCCTCATAGAAGGCTATAAGGTTGGTCATACATGACTTCCCCCTCATAAAACCATGTTGGCTGTTCTTAATGACCCCCTCATCCTTGATATGCCTAGTGATGGAGTCAAGAATAAGTTGTTCCATCATCTTTCCAGGGATGGAGGTAAGGCTGACCGGTCTATAATTACCCGGGTCCTCCTTCTTGCCCTTTTTATAGATTGGTGTGGCCTTTGCCATCCGCCAATCCTCAGGCACCTCGCCCGTTTCCCACGACTTACCAAAGATGATGGAAAGTGGCCTAGCAATGACCTCCGCCAGCTCCCTCAGCACCCGTGGGTGCATTCCATCCGGACCCATCGATTTACAGATGTCCAGTTGTCATCCAGCTACATGATCATAAAGCAATGCTTTGGTATTATTTTTCCTTTCTAAAGGATCTGGAAGAAACTTTCTGATTGGCTGATGTGAGAATTTTCAGTAGAGTTCATTCATGGACAAATCCTGCTCCCTTTGAAGTCTATGGCATTTTTACCATCAAGTCTAACAGTACAGCCAACAGTTGAGAGCATTTGAAAATCTCACCTTAAATTAGTTGCTCAACCTTGCTAAAATTATTGTACTTTGTGTTATTTCTCAGGAGCCCCTTGTTAAGCTGACACTGCCAAGCCACGTATTTCCCGAGATAATGTCTTAATATTTTGGGTTTAAAAAAGAGAGGATGGAAAGGCATCTACTCATATCTACAGCCAGCAAGTATTTCGGACTGTGTTCAGGAAGAGAAGAATGTGTATGATCATTAAAGATATTGGGAAACTCCTTTACAAAGAAAGACATTTGGAATTTAAAACAAATTCAGACCCAAAACCAGCTTAGGTCTGATAATGCTCTAGATTAAAGTGCCTTCCTTATGCATTTGTTTTAATTAGGAATTTACTTCAGAGTAGCAACCTGATGGTCAGGCAGGCTCCTGCAGTGGAGGATTCTGCTGTTTTAAAGAGGTGAATGATTGAGCCAGAAAATATTTTTAGGCAAACTTGTTTTCTTAGTTCTTGCAAACAAACATGAATTAAAGGGCCTGGACATGTGAGGTGGTGTTTGAGATGCTCTCCTGGAAGCTGATGAGGGTCTTCATACAGGGCTCCTTTTTTAAACATCTTCGCAGGAGCTGCAAACTGAGAAGCAAAACCACTTCAGTGCTGACCTGCTTGTGGTGTATTTCACATTCAGTGAATTTCAGTAACTATGCATTTAAAATGAAAAGTTGATGACAAACTGTGCCAATGAATGAAACCCAATTGTTCATAACAGTTGATTATGGCTCTGGAAATATTATTCCAAGCCTTCTCCTGGTGACATGTCACATTTAGATCAAAAACTCTATGTGGCAGTTCACATTTCTTAAGCTGGGTGCAAGCATGCCTGATAGATACTATTTCAATTGAGCGTCTGGCATCCAGAAAGCCATGTTTCATAGGATCAAAAGAAAAGAAATGTTACTTTTTATCATGAGACAGCAAAGAGAACTCAGGAAACAAAAATATTGTTTAATTTGAACAAATTACAGTAAGACTCTCAGGGGCTCATTCAGGGAGTAGATGAGGAAAAGCGGTTAAATATCATTCCATCAAACTAAATTTTTAACTACAATTTTTTTACAGATAAAATGTGTTGGGAGGGTTCAAAGAAGATTAGAGCTCACCTAAGAAACAGTATTAAAATTTGAACAGCTAATGGAAGCCTGCAAAAACTGTTCATGTCTATATCTTTCCTCTAAGGGACTTAGATTTCAGTATTCTTATGAAAACACATTGAGCTGATTTAATTTCTGTTTCTCTACAGACTTCATTCTTGTAACTTCAGTAAGTGTTACAAATGTAATTTTAAATATTATAATGCTAATTCCTACTGACAATAAGGTTTTAAAGCTCAGCTTCCATTACTAAGGTAATGTTAATTCAGATAGCATATAATTGCTTGCTTTTTTCACAGTAAATTCTCTGTTCCAAACTATTTAATCAGCCATGGCAAAGAGAAGAAATTTTCATACTGTTTAATGTTCTTGTGATTACATTAGAGTACCACGTAAACCCACATCAGTGGATCTTGGGAAACACATTTTTTTTGCTTGTCCACATTTCTGAAGGCAAAGTATTTTGAGCACTGGTCCTTGCAATAACATGAATAATATAATAATATAAATATCACCAATATGGTATAAATCTTCTCTGCTCCTGAACTCTCAGGACATTTCTTCATTTGCTTAGATGGAATCATCAAGGACTTCCTTATGCCTTGCTGTAATTCAAATAATGTACCGTATTCCAGTCACAGGCAGCGTATTCCCTGCTCCCAACAACAGGAGACCAGCGTATGCTTTCAGAATGAGCTTTCTGCTGTATCACATCAACCTAAACAATATTTATTATGCTTCATGCAAGTTAAAATCTTCTCTTCCTTCTAACACTCTGCAGAGGATGCAGATTATTGTTGGCTCAAGGATAAACTTTGACTGTCCTGTCTTTTCTGTCAGAAACCAAATGCACTCATGAATTAAGTT